>NC_137799.1:32357462-32957462 GCF_963383645.1 Muscardinus avellanarius
TATTTTTACTATTGTATCACTGACAGGGAAATGATTCCCTGCAGCCATAAATGCTCCATGATTGCTGAAAAATGAACAAGTGACCCAGTGAATCCTGGTTCTTCTGTGGTACTCATCCTACCTATTTGATGCAGTGACTCCAGACACTTTCAATGTGCTAGCAATTCTTGCATTTTTGATCCTGTCACCTGAATGTGATGTTATTAAGTGAGCCAAATACTGTGGAGAAGATGATGCAGAAAATAACACAGAAGGCACAATGAGAGTATTACTATGGAGGCCATTTGTTGACATTGACAGGGTTTATAGTAGTTCAGGGGTAAGAAAGGGAATCCTGGATGCTGTAGTTGTGAATCACTTTTTTAAGACTTTTTTTTATTTGAACAAATGATTATCAATAACAACAAACAGTATAATAGAGTATAGGTTAGTCTAAGCCTGAGCATTTACAAATTGTGGC
Source organism: Muscardinus avellanarius (assembly GCF_963383645.1). Taxonomy (NCBI): domain Eukaryota; kingdom Metazoa; phylum Chordata; class Mammalia; order Rodentia; family Gliridae; genus Muscardinus; species Muscardinus avellanarius. The sequence goes on from NC_137799.1 coordinate 32,357,923, forward strand.
ATAAGTTTTGTGAAATAAATTTTAGATTTACTACTCCAAGATGCTATAAAGACCTGATCCCTCCTTTCAGCAAAACTTCAGACTCTAGTTCTACAAAGTCTCGGGATGTGTCTTTACTAACTCTTTTGCTTCAGTATCATCAATTGACCTGAGTGAGAATCTTGAATTAAATATCATAGAACGTGTTCCATTGATGACCCAGCCTTTCAATCTCTTTACTGCAATGACTTGCCCAACCTTGGATAAAAAGAACAAAACAAATAAAAAAATCTAATAAATAATTCAATGAATGGTCAAGTAAAATAACTTTGCTGTTATATAGAGTGGCCTACAATAAAAAATTATTTTCTCTCTTGAAAAATTTATTATTTTCCATCAAAGCTGCTTCTCCTACCAAACTGTTTCATTAAATGTTTCAACTATACAGATGCAGAATTGTACAGTGTACAGAGTTTATGGAAAAATATTTTTTCTTTGTCATTTGGAATAAAAAGGCAAGAGGTAATAGGACACTGGAAGTGGATTGACATCGTAAGAATCTCAGCAATGCAACTCAAACATCCAGACTCTGAAACCAATGTTCAAAACAAATATTTGTGAATCATATTTAAGGTCTGATTAATAATTTCTACTGAACAAAAATAGTTATGCATAAGAAAAAATCACTGTGGATCAAGTTAAGGCACAAGATATAGAAAATCTTAAAAACAATAATAAAAAGTAAAAATGTCTTAGATATAAATATAAAAGATTTTTCACATCGCCCATAAATGCATGCCATCATATGATATTTGCTTCCTCCATAATTCAATATTGCTTTGAGATACATTGTTGTTAATTTTCAGTTAACCATAGATTATTTATTTATGTCTGTCTATATTTTATATGATTACATACTACCATGGAGGTTAGCATACTTGTGTTCTTTATTAATTATATTTAAGTGTTCTATCATTGTTTAAGATGCTATTTTTAAGCCACAATGGCCTTACTTTAGTTTCTTCAATATTTCTTGCTCATATTTTTAACTTTGAACATACAGTCCCCTTTGTATGCAAAATCCATCTCTCTCCTATATATCTCTTTCTCTATAACATTTCAGATGAAATGTCACTTCCTTAGGGGATGTTTCTTTGATCTCATAGATTAGATTTTACCTCTTTAGCTATTTCTCCCCTTAACCTTAACATTTGTTATACTCCTACGTCTCCTTGAAATTTTTAACATAAATGTAAAAAACTCAGTAATGTTCACTTTAGTATACTTAATGTAAAAATTCCTCCATCGTATTCTCATACTGTTCTACATTTATAGCTATTCTTCTTTTATACTTTATATCTAATCATCTGTGTGACTATTTGATTAGTTTTTTACTCACTTGTCTGAGGTTTACAGGAAGACATGTGCTGGGTCTACTTTACTCATTATCTTATTCCTGGTGTCTGGTAGGTTCTTGATATACTAGGGTATTCAATTATATGCAATTACTGAATGAGTGGAGAGCTTCCAATAGCATCAAAGAAACCCTATTTTATTTACACTTGAAGAATTCCCTCAAAATGTATTCCTGGACATTAATTGGTTTATAAAAGGATCTGTGCATTTAAATTAAACAGAAAGTACCTCTTTTCCTAAATAATTATGTGTTATTGCAGAATTACTAGACCCATTGCTAGCTGGCAGGGAATTATTTTGAGATAAATAATTCAGAGGTGTTAAGACATCACTGATATCAACCTGTGGAAGCATAAGGCACAAAGGTTAACCAGGTTTCAAGTGTTCAACAGCACATGGGCTTAGCAACTACCATGCTTCTAAATAACATTCAGATAGCTAATGCAACACATCTGGATGGAAAAAATAAGAACTGTGGTAGTATTTTTCCAGAGTAAAGAATACCTGCATTGTGCTAATAAGTTAAACATACAAGATAAGTATGTATTTTGTGTGTACATACATACACATGCAGAAAATACAGTGCTTAAAATATTGAAAGGTTGTTTAAATGAAAGTGATCTGAGTAAATCTTATGTAAGAATGTAAGAGTATAGTTTCATTAAAAATGAAAAGATAATTTCTTCAACTGATTTTCAGGACTGGATACACATTGCAATCACATGGGGAACTTTAAAAATTCTCAGTGTGTAGGCTTCCACTCAGATTAATTAAATCAATTCCTCATGATCAGACAAAGCCATTGAAATTTTTCTCCTAGTTATTCTACTGTGCAGCCAGGCAAGGCTAAAGACCAAAAATACACCAAGAGACAATTCCAGAAGATAAGGATATAATAGTATGTCATGGTTTCAGAAACAAGCACACCTGTAATATATATAGAGATATTATATGTGTATGTATTATATAACATAATATATGTAATATAGCATATATATGTATTAAGTAAATTTTCCAAACACTAACATGGGTTAAATAAAAGGATGCTTAAAATTTTAAAAGAATTAACTGGTATCCTATTTATTAATGTACATTCTATGGTCATTCATATCTTTGGCCACATCTAACTTTCCAACAATCAATTAAAAGCACTTGGAGTCTAGCTATCAATTAAATAAACTCAGTTAAAGACGTTGACACAATTAGATTTTTCTTATACAAAATAATAAGATATCATTAGATACCAATATGTAATTTTAATTGACAAGAACAAGAAAGAAAGAAAGAAAGAAAGAAAGAAAGAAAGAAAGAAAGAAAGAAAGGCAAGAAGATCAACTGTAGTAGTGATAAGATGAAAGCAAGAGAACTTGGCTTATAAAAGTTGCAATGGACTTGGGAGGCTAAGACAGGAGGATCGCAGACTGGAGACCAGCTATGAAAACTTAGTGAGACCCTATTTCAAAATAAAAATTATAAAAGTGGCTAAGGATATAGCTCAGAATAGAAAGCTTTAGGTACCAGTCTCCAGTGCTAAAAAAAAATTGATGCATTGAGAAAAGAGAAAAGGGATTTAAGAATGTAAGAATGTTAGTTTTATTAAATTTACTATAAATATTCATTGTTAAACATTATTATTAAACATTATTTTAAAAGCACAACTTTACATGTTGAGTTCTGAACCTCTATTATTTTATTTTTAATGTTCATGAGAAAAAAGATTGATTAACTTGTGCTGTCCACCTCCATGTGGAAGAGGGAGAACACATGAAGGATGAATCAGAGATGACTCAGAATTTCCTAGTTTGGCTGATAGAGCAGAACATACCATGAACAGGAATGACTGGGTTTTAGGAGATTGTAGAGAGAGATATAATTGATCTGTTTTTTTAAAAGTTGAATAGTTTGTCTACAGGGCAGAAAAAAATAACATGTATGAGGTTGACTAGAGCTGAAAATATAGTTTATATCACATAATATGCTAGTTATTTTCACATTTTGAAGCCCTTGTGGTTTTGTTTTATTTTTCCCCAATTGACACATAAGTTGCACATTTAATTGTTCTTCTGATTGAGTAAATTTAGTAATTACTTTTGAATGACCAATAAAATTGTTGAACTAGGAAAGGATGAAAGAAGATTCCCTATGTCCTTTTGAGAAAATGATTTGGGTTCCCTGTTAATATTACAAATAAAACTTGAAATCTAAAGAAAGTAACACACAAAGCGAGGAGTGCAGATCAGTTACAGAAAAGAGGGGTCACTTAAAAGAAACAGTGATTTTAGGTTCTGGCTTCTTGTTGATCTGGTTTCTCTAGTGGGACGGTCATTATGACTTCTGTAATTTATTCAGGAGAGAGAGAAGTATGAAAATATGACCAGCCTTATCCTAGAGAAATTTCTTCCACAGGCAGGGATGCAGGAAATAAATCCAACTCAATAAAATCCAGTATCCATGGAGAGCATGGACTTCATCTTTATTGGTGGTAAAGATGAAGGGCAGAAAACAACCTCTACACAAAGAGCCTGAGACATTTATGAATACAAAGGATACCTTTAGACACTTAAAAAAAAAACAAAACTGAAAAGCCTGTATCTCAGAAGCCCTTGGCTGAATTCATAGCAGCTAAGCCAATTTCTAGCCAAGAATAATGATTGAAAATAAAGACATTTCTTTATATATTTTTCTTTTCTTAGATTCCAGTTCCTCCTGTGTTCTAACCTGGCAAACTCCTAACTAGCGTTTATTTGCATTTGATTGAGACATTACCCTATTTGATATAGAATCCCCTTCTCTGTAATCTATTTGGAGTTTCTAAATTGTGCCAATCACTAACTCCCCATAAACATCTGCCTTTGGAGCCTGATATCTACCATAAAACTTGACACATAGACTTCCACATAGTGGAACTGAGCCTGTTATGAATTACAAGGAACATGTGCATGTGAACATTGCTTAGAAATAGAGTTAATGGATTAAGATCACTATTTGGACTAATAGTTTAGATAGTAATTAATAATGCTAGGACATCATCTTCACAAAAATATTCACAGAATTAGCCAAGAGTGTTTGCTAGAAAAAAGAAGAGAATGTGAAAACAACTATTAAAGAATTCCTACTTCAAAGTCAGGATTAGTCAGTGAATCAGTTTGCCAGGTCTGTCATTACCAAGTACCACAGATCAGGGGGCTTAAAACAAAGTGACTATGTTTCTCTTTAGAGTTTCTAAATTGTGCCAAGTTTTTATATTTATCACTAACTTCCAACAAACATGACAGAAATGTATCTATCATCTCACCATTCCAGGAGTTAATGATGCAGATGCTGGTCACATTGGCCACATTGGTTTCTGAGAGGCCTCTACTGGCTTCTCACTGTGTCCTCAACATGGCCTTTTCTCTGTTTGGGTACACTCTGGTGTCTCCTCATCTTCTTATAAGGATACCAGTCTTATTGGATTAGAATCCCACATTTAAGTCCACATTTTAACTTACCTTACCTTTTAAAGCCTTTTTTTTTTTTCAAACATATTCACATTTCACGGTGCTGGGTGTTAGGGCCTCAACATATTAGTTGAAGATGGGAAAGGGGAAACACAATTCACCTCCTAAGAGTTAGGGAATTGGCTTATTACTCTGACTGTTTATGTGGGTTAGGGAGGACTTGCTAGAAATGTGGCAGGTAACAGAGACAAATGGAAAGAGGCAGGCTTGTTGAAGAGGGTCACTTAGTTCAAGTTGGAAGCTGACTAAAATTATCCTTGGATGCCCTGGGGATAGTCATGAGAGTATTTGTGAGATATAATAAATTTTTAACAACCTATGTGAATACTAAAGCCATGCTAAGACTTTAGAAAATATAATTTTTTGGTATTTACCTAAACAAAAATAAAAACAAATATCCCGACTATGGAACAAGTTAGCAGTGAAAATAAATTGACTATGTAAACTCAATATTTTTCTAATAGCAATGTATAAAATAGTGCATAAAATTATGGTTTCTTATTTTTATTTCAAAATGACTACTTAGGAAACAAGCTAAGCTAGAATCCTAGAGAAAGAGCTTCAATTTTAATTAATTCCAAAAGTAAATGTAAATGTGAAAGGGTGACAAATTTGTTTATATTACAATCCAAGGACTTCTTGTTTTTCTCTTATTTATAAAAATTAATGGATGAATAGATTTCTGTACCTTTTAAATAAATAATCTAGGCAATAGGTGATGGATTTTTAAAAGTCTTATCCAAGCAATGATAGAGTTTAGCATATAAAACCTATTTGTCTTCATTATCTGTATGCTGGGAGAATAGAAATTGAATTTAGACAAATATGTTGAGCAATAGACATATGTTGAGAGACAGTGTATGCCTTTGTGAATTTAAAATTAAAGTAAGTGGCTTAATAATAAAGTAAGCTTTTCCCAAGGAAGCTTGAAGCAGAAAAATTTATTCTCTTATCATTCTTTCACTACTCTTTAGCTGATGGTTGATAGTCCATTCCTTTTTGTTTTTCAAGGTATATTATAATATTCCATTACTTTCTTTTTGATATGTTTACATGATACTAATGGGCCCATTTTATATAAATGACCTATATTTATTAATGAACATTTAACACTGCTAGTTATAACCTTTAAATAGTTTGATTAGGCTCAGTACTGAGGGTTTATAAAAATTAAAATTACTCAACAAATAACAAGAATAGAAGACAACATAGCTGAAAATAAATCTGGAGAATTTGTATCTAAAAATAATCTGCCTCACTTTACTAGCTATTTTACTATCAATGTGTACCTAAAAACATCATGTTGCAAATTCAAATGAATAAATTAAATTTAATTTAAACTATTATCATGAACTTTATGATCCAAGGCAGTGTTGGAGTTTAAATGATAGTATACATATATAACATAAATACTTATACATGTAGGTATATGTGTGTGTGTGTGTATATATATATATATATATATATATATATATATATATATATATAAATGCCCTTAGAACAAATCTATAAAATAGTTAAACTCATTTATATAGATAAAACATTAGCATATGGCACAACTACTTTTTAGATATAACACAGAACTTAATCTGTGACCATGTGTTGCTGTCCACACACATTAAACTCAATAAGAACAAAACACAGTCTTTTTTTGTGCTTTATTTCTTCTTTTTACTGACTGTGTTGGTAACTGCATCCAAAAATGCTCTATTTTCCTAATTTTCATGTAGTTAGTTATCTCTTTGGACAACCTACGTGAGAGTCGAGTCTTATCTCCAGTTGTGTACAACTTTCTGTCTAGCTATGGAGCCTAGGGATGAGAAGAAATTTCTGTGGAATCAAAGAGAATGGTTGAATATGTCAGACTTGTGCCAGACAGAAGGCAGAGCGCTTTTGGCTAAGCCATGATCAGATATTACTAGAGCAGCTGGGGATTTGGGCCATAATGTAGTGATCGAACAATTACAGAATGAACACATTTTGTTTCCGAAAAGTTCTATGTTTTTATGATGCAGATGAACTGACAGAAGGGTAGCAAACAGTTTGGCGACATTTACCTGGTAAGTTATTTACTATGACGTTTGATTACATGAATGATAAAAATTTTAAGTATCCTCATTTTCAGGGTTTTCAATATTTTCTGCTAATTTAAAGTCCCCTAACATTCCTTATAGATAAGTATCATTGTACCTGATTTATAATAATAATATAAAAGACATAAATTATATTTAAGCTTACTTTAAAGATATTGAAAGATCCAAATTGGTCCTAAATTACTGTCATCAAAAGCTCTGTTTCATTTCTTTCACAGAAAATTATAGTTTCTTGTAACACACATACAAATATTGAAAAAAACATCATAATTTAACAGTTACGTTGGAAAAATAATGAATATTTATTTTATGTTATTACTTAATGTATTAGTAACACCTAAACTGTAAATAAAACTATATAAAAAACATAGAAAAGAACAATTTTCTTAATAAAAAACTTTGAAAAGGACATGTCATCTTAGAATAGTATAGACATTAATAATGACTATTACAATCAATGGCATATTAGTAAATATTTAATTGATTCTTAAATATAAAATGAATATGAATGCCTTGAATTTACATCAGTTTTCACAAATATCCTATGACAGATCCCAAGCCACCAGCTTGACATCCCTGAAAACAAAGTTGGAAATCACTGTACACATCTAACTTCAGACTAGTGTGAATCAACACTAGTGCATCACTGATTATATGTCTCAATCATCTTTGGAACATACAAGATGAATTGTACATAATGTAGGTTAAATACATATTTAATAAACCAAGCAAAATATTGTGGTTTCAACAGTATTCTGTATCATTAAACTTGTAGATTTGAGAAGGCATAAGCAACTAAGTCAATAATTCATTCTAATTTAATATTTTCAATATTTGTACTTTATATTTTGATTTATAAGACTCAGTGCTTACCACTCCCCTTGGAGGATCCTTTATCCCTGTTATCATGAACTACATTCAGTTCTGCCATATACTTATTGTCTCTCTCATTTTTACCATTCTATGGTATGTAGTTTGGATAGATAGTTTTGTCCATATGTTTACATATGCTTCAAAGATGTACTTAATACGTTTACCCATATACTAAATAAAATCAATAGCTAATCCATATATTTTATCTAGTATGGACACACACACTTACTTGTCCTGTTTTACTCTTTTTATTAGGTGTATAGCAATTTTACATCATATTAGGAGTGTTAGAAAAATACATGCACACAACTCTTGTTGCCCTCCCCAAAGGGTCCCCCTACCTCACCCTCACCTTCATTCCACAAGTCGTTGCGATAGAAATTATCAAATTTTTTTAACATTTGTGGCATTATATCTATGCATTCTTTATGACTTTGTCTCCGCTCTTTCTTCTTTAATATCCTTCAGTCATTTCCATGGAGTTTCTGCTCAGTATATGATGTTGCCATTGTTTCCAAAAGTTATCTACATATTCAACGCAATTCCTATCAAAATATCATTATCATTTTTCACAGACTTAGATAAATCAGTTATGCAATTTATATAAAAAATAAAATCCCCAGAATAACCAAAGCAATTTGCAGCAATAAGAACCTTGCTGGAGGTATCACAATACCAGATTTCAAACTGTACTACAAAGCAATAGTAATAAAGATAGCAGGGTCTTGGTACAAAAACAGACATATAGATCAATGGAACAGAATAGAGGACTCAGAAATAAATCCCCAAATATGTATCCAGTTATCCTTTGATAAAAGTACCACAAATATACACTGGAGAAAGGGTAGCCTTTTTAACAAATGCTTGAGAAAACTGTCTATCCATATGTAGAAATATGGAACTAAATCCTAACCTTTTACCTTACCTGTTCTTTTCAATACCCATAGCAGTGCTCGGATCTATTTCTTTCTCTGTAGTTTATTAATATTTAATATTTCATTATTGTAATAGAAAATTTTGCATATAATTTATGGTTTTGAACATATTTAACAAATAAATATGGATTGATTTTAGCCAAAATATAATATTAAAATATTAGATTTCTTTTTACTATTTTAAATGAATTTTGTGATACTGGGAATCCCAGAGGTTCAATTCTACTTCTGAAATATACCCCAGAATTTTTATTTTTAATTTGGATTTGAAATATGGCTGGCCTTGAATCTGTCATCCTTCTATCTCAGCCTCTCAAGTTACTGGCATTACAGATACATGCCACCATGCCCAGCTATTTTTATCATTTTATAAGATGTAAGATTTAATATCATGAAGAATCTCAGTCCTTGAAACAATTTATCAGGAAATGTGAAAAGGAAAATGTCCCAAGTTTAGATGCAGAATAATAAAAATGTTTGTCAAACCAGATTTATTTATTGTTTTTGATGGTTAACTAGAGCATGTTGAAGTTACCTCTAAGGATAATTTTTTTATCTCTACTGATTCTTTTATTTCTAATTACAAACTGACTTTAGGGATTTTAATAAATTCAGAAAATAAATAGTTAATATGAGGGTAAAAACAGAAGTCTTAGTCTCAAGCTAAGGAGTTAAAAAGAGAGCTTGTGATGAAATAAAAACTGGTCAGTTTCTAGGTTTGTAAAACAACCAAATACATGACACATACCTTTCTTTTAAAGGAAAGTACTGTTGTATTTTCCAATTTTAAAAAAAAGCTTGTCTACATGATTGCATTGAATTAATTTCCCCTAGAAAACCCTTAGGTAGATGTCATTGTGAATTTATTGTTGCAAGATAAAGATTTGTTCATATAAATTTGAAATCACACCTTGCACTATAGCTTTTGACATTTTGTATATTTATCTTAATCCTACGTCTAGATAATCACCAATTAAAACCACACTTCATAGCATCAACAAGAAAATAATAAATGTCATTTAGAGATGAATGTGTTGTATTTCTAAAGAAATTTCTTTTATTGTGATCAGAAATCTTTGTGATGATAAACATCTTTGAAAAATGGGGAAAAGTTTTTTCAGGTTCTCTCTGTGCCCTTTGAGGTCATGTTTTCAGGGTGCCGCAGTGAGAAGCTTATGGAACACTGAAAGACACTTATTCTGGTAATGTGTACCAAATAATAAACTTTGGAAAGGCTTAGAGAAACATGTGAGGTCGAGACAGAGTTGACTCCACAGAGCACTGTGAAATACAATAACCGTGTTTTGTCTTCAGTCATCCATTTTTATTTCTCCCATGCTCCTTTGACTCTTTGCTTCGAATATCATAAAATTCTTTCTTTCTCATATATACTACAAAAATATTGTTGGAGAATTCTAATCTTCAGTTAGGTGAATTTTTTTTTAGGGTTTTTTTTTTTTGTGTGTGTGCTTTAGTGTTGACCATGAGAGCATCACAACATGGTGAAAAGAAGAATAAGCCTGAGGTTTAGTCTTTGTATTGTTTGTATAGAAGGGGAACATTATACATGATACATACAGTGCTTTTAAAAGTGGAAAAAAACTGAATACAGAATTAGGTAAATTCTGTAATGCTAGGTATAAAGAAAGAAGATAGCATAATTATTTTGTGGGGTACTTGGTGAGTGCACAGCAATATTTCTAGGCATCTAATACAAATCATTAAGCAGAGCTCAATGGTGTTTGAACATGTTGACCTTTGAACCTACCCAGGATCACAGTACAATGCAGGTTGTCAGGAAGACACTCACTTCAGCAAAATCTATCAGTACAATTTAATTTTAGGCAGATTCAGTGAATCCAAAGAAAGAACTTTGATCACTTGAAAGAATAGTAAGAAATAACTGGCAAGACTGTAGTTCAAAATAACCAATAGAGCCAAGTGTGGTGGTGCATGCCTGTAATTTCAGCTACTTACGAGGCTGTTAGCCTAGACAATATATCATGATACCCTGGCTCAATATAAAATAAAAATGGCTTATAATTTAGTTCATTGGCAATTCCCCTGGGTTCAATCCCCATAAAATGAGAGAAAGAAAGAAAGAGAGAAAGAGAGAAAGAAAGAAAAAAAGAAAGAGTAGAAAAGAAAGATAGAAGGAAGGAATAAAACAAAATACATAGGAGGTTCTTGAGATTTGAAATAAGAACCAAATCTTAACTAATAAATCAAGAAATCAATCAATTTAAAAAATCATTTTTAGGAATCAGAGAAAAGCCATTTGGAAATAGCAAGAATATTAGTTTAGTGCTTATCCTAAAATCAACAACAAAGGATAAAAGGTGATTAACCTAAGAGGTATTTAACTTGTAAAATGTATTATATTCATTTAAATTTGAGTGTCTAATATGCATTCAATAATTACAATATGTTGTACATATTTATATTTAACAATCCATTATTCACTGGATTTAAATTTGTTTGCATGCCCTACATTTTATTTTTAATACTCTACAATTCCTAACTTAATGGCAGGTATCTGCTAGGCCCACATATTGGGACCTGAAGCAAGTTTTGTTAAGCTACTATTCTTTAACCAGAATATGGAACAAATTGATCCCTTTACAGTGTTGCCATTTATTCAGCCTGTGGATAGTGTCTAATGTGGAACTTTTGATGAAAGGTAGGTAATCTGCCATAACCTTTGAAAGTCTCTATACCTGAAAACAAAAGTAAATTTTTAAAAAGTTTAATTCCAGTTTGAATTGTAATTTCAGTCCTTAAATAATACTCATTGGATGATGTATGCACTTTATTATGAGCTTTTGCAAATGGCCTGAAAAATAAACCATGTCATTTAAATGACTCATTTGTTAAACATGATTACTGACAACTAGATAAACTCCAAATTAGGTGTCAGTAGCATGTTCTTAATTCCTCATGACCCCATCATAGAAAGTATAGTTTATAATTCTTCACTCAGATACACTGGATAGAAGAGAGGACGTAAGACTTAACCACTCATTTATTGGCTCAGATTTTACGTTATCAGTTTCTGAAAAGTAGTCCTAACTGCTCATACACATGTTGGTATAGTTTAGGCTGAAATTGTATTACCTAGGAATTTATGGTTTATGGTATTAATATTTTGACTTATGAAACTTTTATGGCATCTCCAGAAGCTCATGAGTTTTGGGTATAAGGCTATGATTTATCCCCTTCATATAATAAATAGAATGGAGATGAAAACTGCTATACCTATGTTAGGTAATGACAATTTTCCAGTGAAATTATTTTTTCTTAGATTATGTGTTCCTTCCTCTTTCCTACATTTTAATACCAAAAGCAATATGAGGTCTTAAGGGCAGTTTCCAAAAGGTAGTATTTTTATTAATATAGAAAATAGCCTGGTCAAGTGTCAGAATTCCAGAGTCTAGGTGAAAGATGTTGACCACTCTCCTTTCTCTAAATATTTTTAAGATGTTTTAAAGTTGAGGACGATGCATAGTTTTACTAGAATTCATTTTTTACATTACTGTATACAATTATTAAGAAAATATTAAATGACAGCTTAAGACCTCTTTTCTCTTTAGAGCATGAGTTACTGAGGAGACATTGTGATTAAAGGCATATTAAATCTCACTCTTGGGAGTAACTTGCTTCAGGTCATGGATGACACATGAATCTTGCTGGCTCCTAATACCAGAGGACTCAGGAAGAAGATACAAATCACAGATAGCAACCTTGATGGCACATTCATTATTCACACATCCCTAGAAACATTTCCAGTGCTGTTTTTTTTTTGTTTGTTTGTTTAAATGGAACATAGGTTATTATGATAATATAATTTTAGGATTCTTGTTTATAAATGAGAGCAATCTGTAAAAATGTCTGCATGAGAAAAGAGCCTACATTAAAAATAGTTTTGTAAAACATTACTCTGGAACCAGAGTTTGGGATTTCACTTTGCTCCTGAGATAGCCTTCTAGGTTAAAAGAGCAAGAAGATATTTTATGAAACTTTAAGCCAGTGCACTCCTCACTCAGTGCACTACTGTTCGCTGTTACAAAGAAAACAGGAACAAAGGGAAAGAAAAGTTAATAATATACATTGAAAGCTTTAAAAAAGGTATCACATAAAATAATTGCTTGAAACTTCTTGTAGTTTATACAAAGAGATGCAAGGTATGATGGTTAACATATTACATCTCAGTCAACATTCTCACTGCTGAATTGAGTTGTGTGGTTAAAACAATTGACCACGCAACTTAGAGGAAAGAAGATTTAGTTGCTCATGGATTTTAGAAATTCAGAGTTCAGACCATGTGAGGCCAGGTCTGTGGAGCTGAGGGCATGGCCGTGAGAAGCAGAAAGAGGGAAAGCACAAGAGTTCTGTTTCTCATATTATGGAGACCAGAAGCAGAGAACAAGCCAGGGGAGGAAAGAATCATATAATCTCCAAGGCCACAGCCCTAGAAACCTTCCTCCTTACGATGAAGCCATACTTTCTACATTGCTATCTTGTTTCTATGAGGGGTAGCCGAATATTTTAAATCCAAACCATTACAGCATTGCATAAGGCGTACTTCTACATGTCATATCTTTCTTTCTTCCTTCCTTCCTTCCTTCTTCCCTCCCTCCCCCCCCCTCTTTCTTTCTTTCTTTTTTCTTTTGTGGGTCTGGAGGTGGAACCCAGAGACATTTGATCTTCGAGCTACACCCCCTGCCCTATTTTTTATTTTGAAACAGGGTCTCACTAAGTTGCAGAAAGCCTCACTAAGTAGCTGAGGCTGTCTGCGAACAGTGATCCTCCAGTCTCAGCCTCCCGAATGCTGGGCTTACAAGCGCGCGGCCACCAAACCCACTACGTATCTTTCTTCACATTTGAAAACTGAGGTTCGAAAAATTACAAGAGCATTAAACAAAAATACTTTCCAAAATAGCTTGAAAATAAATTTGAGTGACTTATAGATAAGTAAACCATTGAAACGGAGAAACTGCCAAAACCCTCATATGTTTTTACATGAATGAGAAATATATTCTTTAATATAAAATAGACATACTTGATTATTTCTGAATCCAAATGAGAAAGAAATTACTAGATTTAGAATTTTGGCTTTGTCACAGAACATTTTGTATGATCATGAGAACTTTGATAATCTGTTAAATGATGAAATTGGTAATGTATATGTATTATTTGCAATCAGAATTAATATTCAATGAACCCTAATTCAATACTTATATCAGAAGAGGTATTTATCAAGTGGCAGTTTTTCTAAAGGCATAGATTTTGGGGCTCCTATTTTACTCCGATGGAATCCAGGGGCATTGTACCTCCGAGCTACACCCACAGACCTTTTTTAATTCTTTATTTTGAAACAGGGTCTCACTGAGTTGCATAGAGCTTCACTAAGTAGCTGAGGGTGTCTGTGAAGCCTAATCCTCCTGTCTCAGCTTCCCCAATGCTGGGATTACAAGCATGCACCACCTTGCCTGGCTATTTTACTCCATCTTTTCTTTCGTGTTTTTTTTTTTTTAACTATACATATTGGGAGGTGTAGATAATTTAATTTTTTCTGGAGCATTGCACTCTACTGCAGCAAGGAAGTACCCAAAACATATATAACAAAAAGATGAGAAAATTTCCACAGAATAATTTGAGTAAGAAATTTCTATCTTCTCAGACTTCTCAGATAATATTTAGTATGCAGAAAGACTGAAAAGAGTTGCTAAGAGCTAGAAAGACTTGGTAAAACTAAAGAGAACTGTTCGATGAAGACTGCCACACAGACTGAAAGGTTAAATCAATTTATATGCTAAATATTGTTCAAAAAGGCTGCTTGGCAGCGGGACAAGACAAAGAAAAAATAGATAATGATTTGGAGATTTATGTTTCTAATACATAACTTTTCTCATGTTTTCTTATTCAGTACTATGAAATAATGTTGTTAGTAACAAACTAGTTTAGTTTTCTCTTACTCTATAAGTTAAAACATTTACCCTTCCTTAACCTTAACCTTGTATTTAACCCTAAGGCTTTTTTTTGTTTGTTTGTTTGTTTGATTTTAGTCCTGGGGATGGAACCCAAGGTCATTGTACTTCTGAGATATACCCCCCAACCCTCTTTTTTTATACTTTATTTTGAAACAGGGTCTCACTGAGCTGAAAAGAGCCTCACTAAGTAGTTGAGTCTGTCCATGAACCGCAATCCTCCTCAGACTCCCAAATGCTGGGATCACAAGCTTGTGTCACTATGCTCGGCACTAAGATGTTCTTTTTTAATTGCCTTAAAATCTATACATTTCTTACATTTTTATAATAACATTAGCTTAGACAACCCCAATGTACCCTCTCCACCCTACCCCATTCCTCACATATCACACATCTTTAGCAGTTAAAAAGGATCTTGCCTATCTTAACATTCATATCTGCATTTTTAGAAGATTTTAATTTTTGATTAATATAATGATATATTCGGAATCTAAAATGATTCTAACAACCAAGAAATACAGATTTCTACCAGTCTTCCTACCCCTTTACACACATGGCTATTAATTTTCCGTGGAGCATTTGCTCTCTACTGCAGCAGTGCCCTTGTTTTGTATTTGAAATTCCTTTAGAAAATGATGTTGAAATGGCTGAAAGGAATCATTTGTAGCAGTTTTATTCCCTCACATGGGAGAAAATAGCTAAATAAATCAACGAAGCAAATGTATACTAAAGCAACTGCAAACAGCACTTATGAATGATGAAAATAATGGCATGGGATCTAAAGCTACTCATCTTTATAATAACTTTTCTTATAGGAATTCAAACACCTGCCCATTCAGGTTGAATAGAAGCAAAGTCATCTTTGAACAGACCCTTTTTCATTAGTGTTTATTTCCTATGACTTTGTGAAGTTTCTAATTTGTGTTGTGCATTTTCAGTTATACAATTTTTTTTCTAGTTTGCCTTATTTTGTTCCTGGTAAAAAACATAAAATCATATAGTTACTTTTTCTAAAATAATTATTTTTTTTCAAGTGATATATAGAAGTATAGGTTTACCTACACTTCTACTATCAATATTGCTTCTATTATTATAGTTGTGACTCATTTCATAAAACAATAAAAATAGACTATGTATTTTTATGCTCATAAGTTTTAGTTTTATGAGGTTTACATATAACTTGAAATAATTTTTCTAGGGAATTGCTATCAATTTTATATGTTAAACAGAGTACTATGCACAAACTGTTTTCTTGAGTTCACATTTGATGATTACAAGCAAGGTTTCTATGCAGATGTTTTCCCTGAAGCCCCTTGCACGCACACACACACACACACACACACACACACACACACACACACAAACTCACATAGCAGTGCATATATACAGACACACAAATGTACAAACGCACACATGTATGTACATATGTATTTATATGATGTCTGTCAGATAACTGTATGGCTTCCTTACTTATGCCACCTTAAGTCAAACACATCCTCTTTGAAAATAATTAATAACATAAAATTTCATGGACATTCCAAAGCCCATTTTCATTAATCTACCATTCATTCAGCATTTTATTTTTCTAGTCATATGATCTGAATGCATGTCTCCCAAAGTTCATATGCTCAAATCCATCCCCCAAAGTGATGGCATTAGGAAGTGAGCCTTTAGCAGTAGGCTTTGCCCTCCAAATGGAATCTGTGCTTTTACAAGAGATCTCAGACTCTCTTACCCTTCCCACCCTATCACAACACAGTCATAAGACATCTGTGAACCAGGAGCTGATTTGATCTTGGAGGTTTCAGCCTTTAGAACAGTGAGAAATAAGTGTGTTGTTTACCAGCTATCCGATCTATGGAGTTTGTAATACAGCATCCAAATAAAAACATCTAATAGAGGCCCATTTCATTGGCACAACTCATGCTCTGTTGTATATCAAAGGAGACAGATTTGGGAAAGTTGGGAATGATGTTTGATCACATTGATACTGAGAAACCAAATCTTCACATAAGGGTCTATATTATTCCCACAGAGTTCTGAGACTAATAGGATATAATTTTGATGACTCACTGGAAAAGTCTCCATTTGGATTTAAGAGATTTTGCAACTGGTTTCAATCGTTTACTTCACTTATCCACAAATCAATGGCAGATTTATTGTCTCTTGACTCCTACTTATGTTATTAAATGCTTTCATTTAAAAACCTTGTTTTTAGCCGGGCATGGTGGCGCATGCTTGTAATCCCCGCGCTTGGGAGGCAGAGACAGGAGGATCACAGTTTTGAAACCAGCCTTGTTGGCTTAAGAGACCCTGTTTCCAAATAAAATATAAAATAGGTCTGGGAGTGTAACTCAGAGATAGAAGGGTTTCCAGGAACCCCAGTACCACCAAAATAATAATAATAATAATAATAATAATAATAATAATAATAATAAATAATTTTAAAAAACATAAAAAACTTGTTTTTTATTTATACTTTTCTTATGAGTGTTTAGAAAGACCTAGAATTAAATAGCTAATGGGAACTGAAAAGTCTCAAAAGATAACTTTGTAGTAAGCTGTCGGGTTCTTTCTTCTGTCTGAAAGAGATTTATAAAGAGCAATCTAAAGTATATACGTTTGCATTTTGATCTTTTCATCAATATTATTATAAGTCTGTATAATAATATTCAGGTTACATATGACATCTATCTTATGTAGGCACTTTCAGTTACTGGAATTTTATCCTCTTTTAAAGATACTAATGAGTTTTGTATGAAGTAATTCAGTATGTTTAAGAAACAAATTTTATTTATACTGTGAATTGACGGTGCTTTAGAGTGGAAATGTAAAGGGCACAGAGAATAAAGTTTAAAGTCAGAGTTCTGAGTTTTAAGTTCTTGTGCTAGTTGCTGGTTGTTTCCAATTTCAATCAATGTATGCTTCATTTTTTTTTCATCCACACTGAACATGAAAAGTTTTAATTCAAAGTCAGAAGTGACTACTAAGTGTGGTTCCAAAGGATAGGTTTTATGAAACATAAAGCCTTACACAATCTAGAAGTTACTTCAATGAATGGAAGTTATATTTTACTAAATTTTTTTGAGAAAAGTACTTTCAAGCAGTCCAGGCTTTTGCTCACTGTCTAAGAGTATTATCTATAGATGGGTTTTCAAAGTATTTAAATCCAAAAAGAAATTATATCTTTTTATCAAAATGTCCAAGTTGCCAAGTTGATCCAAGCATTTTAGAATTTGTTCGTATAAATATATTAGCTTTGAATTGATTCCCAGGAAAGTTCCAAAGCAAATTATTAAACAGCTGTGAAAATCATAAATATATAATTTCAAAGGGAAGAAGTTAGTTGTTGGCATAAACACTAGCATTTTCTAAGATGCCTTTATGTAAAACCCTAAACTAAAAATAATTCTGATCCATGTTAGCTTTGGGTGTCTTCATAACTTTTCCACCTGTCTATAGATTTAGTATAGCTGTTAGTAAAATAGTAGAACTGAAGATGTTTGTTTGTTTGTTTGTTTGTTTATTTATTTATTTATTGTGGTACTGGGGATGGAACCCAGGAGCATTCTACCTTCAAGCTACACCCCTAGCCCTATTTTTCATTCTTTATTTTGAAACAGGGTCTCACTGAATCACTAAGTAGTAGCTGAGGCTGTTTTCGAATCGTATTCCTCCTGTCTCAGCCTCCCAAATGCGGGGATTACAAGGATGTACCACTATGCTTGGCTTAACTGCAGGTGTTTAAAGAAATACTTTAGCAATTTCCAGTTGAAATTTTATTTTAATGAATATTAACCAATAAAATGGTCATTCTACTAATTATTTCCAGTTGTCTTCCTATGAAGACAACTTTATAGAAAAATTTTCTTTGAAAAATTTTTTTGAAAAAATGTTCTTTTCTCACATTCTTTTAAAATTATTTTCCATATTTTTTTTCACTTCTGTTCACAAAATACAATCATGTCAAATACATTTCACTTGGGGGGAAGAGAGATGGATAGTTCTCCAAATACGTAGGAAAGTACTGCCTCTGCCTATCAACCATCTGATCCAGAATTTAAGCTATGAAGTTTAGGCCATTATAATATAAGAACATGCTACAATGAAAATAAGCCAGTGATGTTCAAAGAAAATCTTGACTCAGAACAAATACAAAGCAATTTAAAATACATGAATATCAAGAAAGCATTCAGTACCATTTAAGGGGCCATATCTCATATGCTCAGACTGAATACTGGAATACTGACAACATGAAAGCCAATTGTTACTTTAAACTAGATTACTCATGTTCTTGATATTAATATTTGTTGGTGTAATCTATTTTTAAAAGTCAGAAGCCAAACATACTTAATAAATGCACATCCACACACAAACATGAACATATTTTTAATTATATAGAATCAGCTTCAGGTTGCTATGGTAAGAACACAGAGAGTAAAAGTTAAAAATCATTTCATTATAGAAGTAAATTTTGAGAAATATCTCACAACAGGGTCATAGAAGAGGTTTATAATAAACAGAAAAAGACATAATTGTTTTAAGATAAGCTAAAGTTAACAAATATAAGACTTTTTCTAATGTAATAATCAGAATACAATTTATATTGCAAAACACTTTCTAAAATAATATTCATTCATCTCAAAGCTGAGGAGGATAAAGTTGGAGGACCAACACAATTCACTTTGAGATATAAATAGTAATTAAGATGTTTTCAGCAAACTATAGATATATAGACCAATAGTATTAAAGAATAAATCTGGAAATAGATACACTACAGTATTTCTAACTTAATTTTGAAATACATATAAGGCAATATTATATTTTCAACAGTTATCTTTGCAACAACTGGATATTTATATGCAAAACAAGGAACCTCTAAGTATAGCAAACATCATACATATTAACTAAAAAAAAATAACACAGATTTTCACAGACTAACTCAAAGAAAATATAACAGAAGGACATACCCCTGGGTATAGTTAATAAAAATTTCTTACATGCAATACCAAAAGAACTATTAAAAATTAACTAGACATCATAAAATTAAGATTATTTATTTTGTGAAATTCAAGCAGAAGACAACAAAAAGAAGAGCCTCAGACAAGGAGAACATATTTCTAAATCAAACATCAGACAAAATACTAACTATATTAAGAATGATAGAAAATAATGTCACCCAGAAATTAAAAGCCAAATGTCAAAAAGTCATAGAAATAGAATGTACTTAGTTACCTTATTTGATCTAACATTATTGCCTTTAGCTATAAATACTTTAAAGAAAAATATCTTTCAAAATTTGTGTGTGCTATTTCGAGATTCAAATATTAATACAATCAGTTGAGTCAAAGGAAAATAAGATAGGGAGAAAAGGGAATGGCTAAAGCCTGGGAATAGTTACTGTTAGGTCAGCAAGGCAGGCATGTCTAGTTGGTAGCAGAGACTCACTGGCAATATTAAGATGCCAAAGGGGATTGTGATCTCTCATCTGAATTCACCAAAACAGTTGATCTCATAGTCCACAGATCCCATCTATTAAAGTACAGTGACTGGGATCATTGATCACTCACAAAAATATGGAAATTTATCCTAACAGAGAGACACACAAGCCTATGTTCAAATGTTGAACTTGCAGCTTTACAGAGAAAATCACATGGTAATGAATTATTTATTTCAAAAGTCATTACAAATAAAACTTAAAATGAGTAAGCAAGTAAAGAAATAGAAAAAGAAACCTTATCTAAGAACATCAATCATGTGATTGGGCTGAAGATGTAAAGGAGGTAAACTGATGCAGCAAATCAGATGATATCACAAAACCACATGAAGCAACTTGACTGTGAAGATGATACACACCTATCCATTGGTGGAAGTGGCCTGGAAGCATTTGGGCTTGAGGATTAATGTTGATGTTACAGAAAAGAACAAAGGAAAATGAGGCAGAATGGACAATAGGCCTACCTTGTTCAGGCTGCTTGTCATCTCTTGAGCTCAAGGCCACCATCAGAGAAACTGTGGTTTCTCTACTTGTTAATTCACATGTATAGTAAACTATCAAATCCCTTAGAGTTTTTAATACATTACTTGGATTTATTGTGTATATGTGACCAGTGGGATTTATACTGACGATAAGAGCCTTTTTAGCTATATTGATAAATGGCACTTCTGTTCTAAGAAATTCTATCTACTTATGCAACAGTTAATAAGTGATTATGACAATGGTAACAATGATAACATTTATGTATTTTCTCTCACTGTGTGTATGTGCGCGTGTGTGTGTGTGTGTGTGTGTGTGTGTGTGTGTGAGTACAAGTGTTTGTATGTGATAGTAAGGAGAGAAACTAGGGTCATTGTAATTATGAGCTCTACCACTAGCCCTCTTTTATTATTTTGAAACAGGGCCTGGATAAGTTTCCAAGATAAGTCTTTAATCTGCAATCCTTCTGTCTCAGCCTCCCAAGTACTATGATTATAGGTGTGTAACACCATCCCTGTCTGATATTTATATTCTTAATCCTTGCTATACTTTATAAGTATATCAAATTTGCTAACACATTCAAATATTATAATAACTTACTGAATTAGAAATCATTATTGTTTTACAAATAAAAAACAAGTAAGTAAAACAACTGAGCAAGTAATTTATGGAAAGTTGGAAAGTATGAATACCTCAAAGTAAAATCAGTAGAAGATGGTGTTAGGTAATTCATATGTAGCTTACTAAATCTTAGAGAACAATACAGGATTCAATTTCTTAAATTAGTAAGCACAATAATAACAACTTGACAAATATGTTTAGTTTTCAATTAATAACTAATTATGAAAAGAAAAATGGAATGAAAGCAGAAAGAAGAGAAGAAAGATAAAAAAGCAAGAAAGAAGAAAAGTCAGTTTTATTTACAACTAACAGTTGTGAGAAAGCTTACAGAATAAATTTAAGCTTAAAACAGTATTTTATAGTATTTCCATTTTTATATAGTACTCAAAACTTTTCAAAGGAATTGTAAGTACAGGTGCATCTACTTTGCTGCACAAGTCTATACTTTAATACATAAGAATTCAATTAGAAGTAATAGAAAACCGATTACTGAAAAATGTGAATTTGTAAAAGATGATAACTATTTTTTAAAAAATATTTTAAGAAACTAATACATACCACTAGTATAAAACACTTCACAGTGAAGAGTAAAGGAAATAGTGTGATGACAAGTTGGCACATAAAATTTTTGCTGTGCCAGTCAATCTTCCATTGTCATACCTGGCTGACTTAGTCCTTCAATGATGGATCTGAAGAAGAGGATTGTCAATCAAAATAGATAGAATGCATCTATAAATGAATCATAAATTAGTACTTTTTAGTGTTGGAAAGACTTTTTAGAGTGATGGTATAGAGGGCTATGACTTTATTTTAGAAGTCACAGAATTTATATAATTTATCAATCATTGTCCATTTAGTAACAGTGAATTCCAAAGCAGGATAAGAAAAAGAAAACAGTGATAGCATACATTTATATCATCTAAATCAAGGTCCCAGGAGAATACCCTATCAAACTTTCCTGAATATTCCTCCTTCACTTGTGGACAACTTACAACTTCTCTGTCTGTGTTGTAAATCAAATAATGGAGGTCCTGGGCATATTTTCTCCTTTTATTAAGCAATTACTTATTACCAGTTTCTTGTTGGCATAAGAGTCAGTTTTTGCAACAAGTAATACATAAATAGTTTCAATTTTATCTTTAAGAGTAATATAATTTGCATTTGGCCGGGCGTGGTGGCGCAAGCTTGTAATCCCCACGCTTGATAGGCAGAGACGGAAGGATCATGCAGTTTCGAAGCCGGCTGTGCTAGTTTAAAAGACCCTGTTTCCAAATAAAAATATAAAATAGGTCTGGGAGTGTAGCCCGGAGGTAGAATGGCTTCCAGAAGCCCCAGTACCACAGACACAAAAAATGAGTAATATAATTTGCATTTGAACTTTATTGTGGTTAGGGATACAGATCCTTTTAAGATTCTGAGAGTTTGGGACACAATGGGTCAGTATAATCACAATGAAGAACATCTAACTTTAAATGTTGAAGGAGGCACAGTGATTACCAATATCAGAAAGAGTTGTGGGAACTCAAGGAGGCTGACCTGAATTGAAGAGTAGCTGCAGTCAGAAGATACTAATAGAAAGGTGTTAAGGAATATCTGACCTCAGGAACCTGTCAAATATAAGGTGTTGACAGAGCTTCTGACCAGAAGTAAGGCCCTGTGTTTCACGAGGTAACAGAGCCAGTATTTTATTTTTCTGGGATTTCTTCATTAAAAGATACTTAAAATTTTCTAATGCATACATAAATCCTATTTTTAAGCATTACTTTGTTTTTAAATTGACATAATAATAATAATAGACATTCACAAGCTACATCGTGAAATTTCAGAACATGTATTCACTGTGTAATGATCAGATCATTGTATTTAGACTATTAATCACCTCAAACATTTATAATTTCTTTGTGGAGAACACTCTCAAAATTCTCTCATATCTATTTTTCAATATACGATATTGCTGACTATAATTAGTTCCCTGTGCACCAAATGTTATTCCTCATGTATAAATATAACTTTTTGTCATCGACCATTCCCCCTATCCCCATCCTCCTCCCCTTCCACCATTCACAGCACTTGGTAACTGCTATTATACTCTCTATTTCTATGATATAAACTTTTCCACTCATATGTGAAATCATGAAGCATTTGTCTTTGTCTTTATAAGTTTGGCTTATTTTACTTAACATAATTTCCTCTAGATTTATCTATTTTCTCAATATACAGTTTCACTGCTATAACCCAAGACGATTGTCTATACAACTTAGAAAAAACAAGATTTATTTGCTCACAGTTTCATGGATGGTTCAGTCCCTGTGAGGCTGAGTTCTATGAATCTCAGAATGTAGCAAAAGGAAGCAGAGAGAGGGAGAGCAAGGTTTCTGCTCTCACATCCACATCATGAAGGCCAAAAGCAAGAGAGTGAGCAAGAGGAGGAGGGAGGACATACAGTCTTCAAGGCCACACCCCCAGGAGCCTCTTTAGTGATCAAGCCCAGTTTCCAACATTGATTCCTTGTTTCCATGAGGAATAAGGGAACATTCTACATCCAAGCCATTACAAGCATGTTATCACAAATGACAGGATTTTATTTTATTTTATATATTTTTATTTATTTATTTATTTATTTTTGCGGGTTTGGGGATGGAACCCAGGGACATTCGATCTCCGAGCTACATCCCCTGTCCTATTGTTTATTCTTTATTTTGAAACAGGGTCTCACTAAGTTGCAGAGGGTCTCACTAAGTAGCTGAGGCTGTCCGTGAACCTCAATCCTCCTGTCTCAGCCTCCTGAATGCTGGGATTACAAGCATGCGCCACCATGCCCGGCTGGGATTTTATTTTTTTAAGTGACAAAATAGTCCATCAAAATATATATAGCATTACATTTTCTTTATCCATTCATTCGTTTATGGGTGCTTTGATTCTAGACCTTGGCTTTTTGTAAATAAACTGAGAGCATGGATAGGCCTTTAATATACTACATTAAATAAAGAAACAATAGAGTGAAGATACAAAATGCAGAACTGGAGAGATATCTGCAAACTTTTAAAATAAATAATCAATATAAAAATGTATAAGAAATTCAAACATCAAAGAATAAATAATCCCATCAACCAATTGTCAAAATATTTGAGTATACATTTCTTAGAAGAAGAACAAATGGCCAAACCGTATGTGAAAAAAATGTTGAACATCATTAATCATCATATAACTACAAACAAAAACAGTAATAAAATGTTAACTTATTTAACTAGAATGGCTGTTATCAAAAAGACAATAATAATCACAAATGCTTCAATATATATGAAAATTGGAACTCACACAATATTGGTAGGAATCTAAATTATTATTAATGCTATTATGGAAAGATTAAAAATAGAAGCACAATAGGCTCCTGCAACCCATCTACTGTGTATGCATCTAAAGAAAATGGACTTCTCTTTTGAAAAACTATTACTAACTTAATTAAAATAGAAGACATAAATGTTAAATCTCTTATTTTAAAATACTTTATACTAATACTAAATTTTATTTGAAAATAATGTGAATATATATCATAAATTTTATTAGTATATAAAGCATTTTCTTTATGTTAAATTTCTCTCTGACCATCTAAATACTAAAATATATAAAGTATGCATATTTGGAGATTGAAACTGAAGAAGTCTAGCATTCAGTAGGAATTATCACTAAAGTGTCAGAAGCTTCATTTATCAGGACATTACAAATATAAAGAATGAGGGCCAAAATTTGAAATTAAGCCTTGAACCAATAATAACCCCAGATCCAAAGCATGCTCACCACGGACAGAAACTTCTGAATCTATGATCAGAAATAAATCTTGCCTCCTTCAAGGTGTTTTTGCTGAGGCATTTTGCTCACAGCAATAAGAAGCATACTAACACTGTATATAATCAACTATTTAAAGCATAGCCAATGCTAATTACTCTTCTTATGCAGAATAGAAAGAATATTCCACACCAAAATTTATTTAAAACTCAGATTAACTAAAGTAACACATTTTTGCTGGACATGGTGGTGCATGCTTGTAATCCCAGTACATGGGAGGCTAAGACAGGAGGATTGTTGGTTTTCAGCCAGTCTCAGCTACTCAGTGAGGCCCTCTCCAACTTAGTGAAATTTTGAAACTTTTAGTTTCAAAATAAAGAATAAAAAATAGGGCCGGGAGTGTAGCTTGAAAGTAGGATGCCCCTGGGTTCAATCTCTACTGCCGCTCCTCCCCCCCAAAAAATAAATAGCTACACATGTTTCTTAATCTCTTCAGAGAACTAAGGTGCAAGGATAACTAGTTAAAAAAAAAAAAAAAACAGCTTTGGTGGCCTACCCCTTTAATCCAAGTACATGGGAGGCTGAGACAGAAAGAGATCATATAAATTAACAGCCTCAGCTACTTCATGAGACCCTGTTTCAAAATAAAAAATAAAATATATTGGGGCTGGGGGTATAGCTCAGAGTTAGAATGCCTTTGGGTTCAATCCCCAGTACCACACACACACACACACACACAGTCAGCATTCAGCATCCCTAAGATCACCCACCACACACAAGAAAGGTGGGTGAATGAGGCTGTCTTTCCTGCTGCAGAAAATAGGAAGAAGCTAGGGGAACAATGCTAAAAAATTTTTAAAAATCATCTTAAATTTTAACAGATTATTAGGGGTTGGGGCTAGTATGACAGTATAGAATACCTGGGAGATGCAGACAGAAGAGAGTCCTCCTACTCAAAAACAAAATACCAGGGTTCTCAATCAGATTCATTTAAAAAGCCCAATCTCTTTACCTAAACTTGTGGGAGGTACAAGAGACTAGAGAATGTCTCCTTTTGTGATACAGATGTAGGAAGGGAAGATAACCCCTGCAGTGAAGCCACAATAAACCTTTGTAGCACTCCCCAAAGGCTTTTCTCTCAACCTTAGGTTTCAGGAAGAGAGGTAGAAAACTGTTTCTTTCATGAAAAGATGAAGACACCTTGTTGAAAACAACAACAACAATAGCAATCAAACTATACTACATGTGGAAGAAGGGTGGATAGATGAGGTTACACCACCATGCAGATATTATTACTAGAGATCTTCTGTTTTGCAGGGAAAGTGGAACTTCTGACCACAAAATCACCACAGAGACAGTTTCATTTCCATTATAAGAAGGTATTGAGATGCTGAGAAGTCCAAAATCCCTAAGAACTACCTACAAGAAACTGATTCATCTATAAGAACAGCCCTTCTCTCACCTCAAATGTTCATGATTTCACCATGTAACAAGTAAGTACATTTACCACAGGGAGAGCCTTATAACAGTGATCGGAACAGACTTAGATTGTACAAATCATGGTCTCAGTCATTTCCTAAATATTTATTGCAATCATGACCAGAATAGGCTCTTTATCTGTTAACACTCCACACAATTAGTATTCACACCAACTTTTAATATTTGGGGGGCAGAAGAAGAGAAAGGGTATACAACTTGGAAAGAAAAATTGAACAGTCCATTTACCATGGTGCTTATCTGGTTGTGTTGGGTCCAGGTCCAGGTCAGTGGTTAGTGTGATCCCAATCTTCAATCCTGACCTTATTCAGGGCTTAACCAGAAGCAAAGGTGAAGAATTTCCTGAAGGCTACACACTAGGTCAGCATTCAGCCTCACTGCTGATGGTCAGAATGGCAAGGTGGCAAGGATTCTTGGCAGAAGGAGCTGAGGGATTTTAGTCTTGGGTGTTGACAGTTATAGTCCTCACATTGCTAGGAGCTCCAGCTAATTATCATAGCACTGTAGCTGAGTAGCAGGCATTGTGCCTGTGCATTGTCTATCATGCCTGGGCAATGAACCTTGTGCCTGGTACCTGTATGTTACTCCAATACCCTGGACATATTGTGTCACATCTGTGTGTAGTGTTCTTCATGTATGAGCCACACCCAGTTATGCTTTGGGAGTTACATCCCTCTTTGGATTTAATGAAGCTCTTTTTTAGAAAAATGTGCTTAAGCCAGGCATTGTGGTGCATGCATTCGGGAGGCTGAGACCAGAGGATGGCAGTTCACAGACAGCCTCAGGTACTTAGTGAGGCCCTGTGCAACTTAGTGAGACCATGTTTCAAAATAAAAATAAAAAAAGGAATAAAAATAAAAATATGTAAAAATTTATAAAATATATAAAAATAAAAATATAAAAAAATATAAAAAATAAGAATAAAAAATAGGGCAGGGGGTGTAACTCGAAGGTCAAATGCCCCAGGTCCCATTCCCAAACCCTCAAAAAAAAAAAAAAACAATAAAAAACATGCACTTCAAACAGTCTCTCCTGCTGTGGTACAGACTGACAGAAAATGCTGAAGCCTCAGGGAAAGGCTCTGACACCAAAAACATCCCCATGATGTACATGGAAAATAACGGTAGCAAATAAAACCCTAATCCTGGTCAACTCCTGTCCAGATTGATTCAATTCCCTCTGCTAGTTTCCTAAAGAAGACTGAATTTCCAGGCATGAATACTATTCAGCTAGGTACCTATTGCTCTATGCAAGATATCTGACAAAGTTTTGGAGCATTCTAAAAGGAAGTAAACATTAAGCAATCTAGAGAACCAGATGTAGAGAATCAATCCAGAGAGTTAGAAATAATACGGTCATTAGGTAGAGACGAGACTTTAAATAATTATGATTAATAGCAGGTTTGTGTACAGCCTCAGCTACTTAGTGAGACCCTCAAAAACTTAATGAGACCCTGTTTGAAAATATAAAATAAAGTCAGGTGTGGATGCACAAGCTTTTAATCCCAGCATTTGGAAAGCTGAGACAGGAGGATCACAATTCATGGACAGCCTCACCTATGATATATAGGTGATATAGGTGAGGCTGTCCATGAATTGTGATATAATACCAAACACAACCACAAACATAATATATAATTCCAAACACAACCAGAAAAACAAGTAGAAAAAGGATTATAATTAAGAAGTTAAAAATGGAATTAAAACTGAATAATAAAAATACACATTTCAAACAAAGTCATGCAGTAAAATTTTGTAGTGTCAATGAACAATTGGAACAAATGGAAACCACTTATTTGGGTGATATATAATAATTTTTATGTATAAATGTTCTGAGTAACCTATTTAAAGAAAGTAATTGTTGCTCAAAAGCAAGATCCAATTCTCTATTTTCCATAAGACTCCTATTTTAATGTACAGATAGATAGCCTAAACGTAAAATTGGACAGAAAAACCTAAAACTAGTAACAAGTTAGCTGGAGAGGCTATATTAATATCAGACAAAGCAGGCTTCAGATCAAGGATTAGTACAAGAAAAGGAAAGAAGTCTTGCATAATGATTAAAGACTGCATTCACTAAACAGGCATAGCATGCTGAAAAGTTTAATGCACTTAAAATAGAGTTTCAAATGATATAAAATGAAACCAGATAGAACAAAAAGGAGAACTAGACACAATCACAATTGTAGTTTGAGACATCCTCTCTCAGTATGAGAGAGCAAATAGAAAAATCATTTAAGATACAGAGATCTAAAAAATGTCAATCAACTCAACCTAATTACCAATCAGATAATACTATCAACAGCAGCAAAGACATATTTTTAAGGACAAAGCATTCCCATTTATCTCTCACCAAGTTATTTATAGAGTTAATATTTTAAATTATCAAAACACCTTTGTCATAACTAAGCAACCAATTTGAGTACATTACTATTAGCTAAACATCACACTAGATTTCAGTCTCACTCAGTTTTTCACTCATATACATTTTCTGTTCCAGAATTACATCCAAGATGTGATCTTGTACTTAGCTGATATGACTCCAGTGTCTTCTGGTCTATATAATTTCCCCTGTCTTTCATAACTTTGGCAGTTTGAGGAGTCCTTGTCAAGTGATTTTATAGAATATGCCTCAATTTGGGTTCTTCTCATATATCCATTTTAATTATACTAGGGTTATGGTATTTTGCAAAAGCAAAGATGGTACCCTTTTTATTTCATTATGTCAGAAATGCTTGCTATCAATAGGAAGAGTCACTAAAGATGTTCACCCTGCTCACTTGATCAACATAGTCGCTGCCAGTTTTATTCATGGTAATTTCACTTTGTTTTTTTTTGTTTCTTTTTCTTTTTCTTTTTCTTTTTTTTTTTTTTTTTGGCAGTACTGGGGATTGAGCCCAGGGGCATTCTACCTCTGAGCTACAACCCCAGCCATATTTTATTAATTATTTTGAAACAGGGTCTCACTAAGTTGCGAAGGGCCTCACAAGTTGTTGAGGCTGTCCAGGAACTGGCGATCCTTCTGTCTCAGCTTCCCAAGAGCATGTGCCACCACATCTAGCTGGTAATTTCATTTTTAACATACTTTATTATTTTTTAAGTAAAATACCATTTTATATCTTTCTATTAAATATAAATTCTTGCTGAAATAAAAATGAGACAGGATGAAATTCTCTTTTTCTTTTGCCTCAAATAAATTTCTCATCTTTCTCTCATCGAATGTATATTAATAAAATACACATCAGGTAAGAAAAAAAACTTAAAGAAAAGTAATAAACATTATTATTTTTTTCTCATTCATTTTCAGCATATCTTCAATCTAAAACTTCTACTTACAACACACGGACTCAAATTACCTTTATTTTTTGTTATTAAACTATTTATTTATTTTTAATTTTTAAATTTTTTATTTTTTAAGTATATATTTGTATTTATTATTTTTTTTTTGTAATCATACATCACTTTGGAATACAAGACTTGAGAGGATATATAAGCACATATCATCCAGTAAGCCCTAATCCAATACCCATCCCATTCCCTCCTCCTCCGTCAATACCATGCTTAATTGGTAATTATCTTTGATATATTTGTTTATGCACCTCATGAGTTTTAAAGAGATTCCATCCTCCCCCCGTCCCCTCCCCTCTTTTTGGTCACCTTAATTGCTTCTCAATAGGGCCTTTTCTACTACTCGACCTCCTCCTGTTACCCCTTTCCTCCTAGTTCTTGCTAATTAGGGGAAGCATCTGAATTTTATTTTTTCTCTGTGCATGCCACATTGCAAGTTCTGTTCCCACTCTTGAGGGCCCCTGTAGTGGCCTGTCCACTCAGGGGACTCTTATCCCGAACTCGCTGGCTCCAGCACTGGATTTGCCTCATGGGAAGCCCCGATCCTGCCCTCACTGGCCCCTGCACAGAACTGACCCCTCGGCTGGCTCTGCTCCTGGCCTTAGAGGCCCCAGCACTGGCCTAGCCTCACGACAGGCTCCAATCCCGGCCTCGCTGACCCTGGCACCGTCCTACTCACTCAGCAGGTTCCTATCCCGGTCTCGCATGTCCCAGCTCCGTCCCAGGCTCCAATCCCAACCTTGCTGGCCCCGGCATTGGCCTAACCCCTTGGCTGGCGCCGCTTCCTGCCTCGGAGGCCTCAGTAGCGGCCTTGCCTCACAGCAGGCTCCAAACCCGACCTGGTTGGCCCCGTAACTGACCTCACCCCTCGGCAGGCTCCAATCCCAGACTTGGAGGCCCCAGCACCAGCCATACCTCAAGGCAGGCTCCGATCCCGGCCTCGATTGCCCCAGCATTGGCCTAACCCCTCAGCAGGCTCTAATCCTGGCCTTAGAGGCCTCAGCACCGGCCTTACCTCTCAGCAGGCTTCAATCCCAGCCTGGCTGGCTCTGGCACTGGCCTAACACATCAGCTGGCTCTTATCCCGACCTCAGAGACCCCAGCACCAGCCTTGTCTCACGGCAGGCTCTGATCCCGGCCTTGCTGGCCCTGGAACCGGTCTAAACCCTTGGCAGGCTCCTAACCTAGCCTCGGAGGCCCCAGCACCGGCCTTGCCTCATGGCATGCTCTGATACCAGTCTCACTGGCCCTGGCACTGACCTAACACCTAGGCAGGTTCCGATTGCGGCCTCAGAGGCCCCATCACCTGCCTTGCCTCACGGCATGCTCCAATCCAAGGCCCCTCTTCACTCAGCAGGTTGTCCCACATTCCCGAGGTGCATAGTGGTAGTATTCCACCTCTGAGGTAATTTCTTCAAAAGTTCCAGGTGTATTACGTCAGATCTCTGCCTCCCCTGAGTACTTGCCGCTGCCAATGTGACTGTCTCCATCATTTCAAATCTTTCCCAAGCTCTTTTCCCATACTGCACAATGTCCAGTGTTCCAAAGCATGTACGATGGTAGCATTCGAGCTTTGGGGTAATTTCTTCAGAGGATCAGGGTGGGTTGGATCAGATGTCTGCCTCTTTCAAAGACAAGTCTCCACCACCATCTCAGCAACTGCTGCCACCACCGCCTTCCTCCTAGGTTTCTGTTAGACTCTCTCCTTACAAGTGTCCAGGATTCTTAAAGATGTAGAGATGCCTCAGTCCTCCATCGCGGGGAATTTTTGCAAAAGCTCCAGTTCAGATGTATATGTTTTGTCTGCATCTCCAATATTCTAGCTGCCGCCTCGGCCATCTTAACCCCTCTTGAATATTTTTCTTTTTTCTTTTCCCTTTTTTTTTTTTTTTTTTAAAGAAAAGTGAATATGTGTGGTTTGGGGAGGATGTGGGTTCAGGTACTCAGTAATGATGAAAAATTTTTTTCATTCTGGGTGTGTGGGGTGGGGGTCACCTAAGGGTGCCCTGCCCACGTCTGCCCACATGCCCAGGATCGGGGCCTGGCGGCCCAGACCTCAGGGTCCTTCCGGGTAAGGAGGGTGTCGCCTAAGGGTGCCCCGCCAGCGCCCGCCCATCTGCCCAGGGTCCTCAACATACTTTATTCTTTGAATATTTCATTAAATATCGTTCAGACTCAACGGGAGAGAGGTGAGAGTGAACTTTTATCTATTGAAGAGGAAAGTGCCTACATACTCTATTTGGATTTTCATATAATAATATCTGTCTCTTATTATGCCAGTCAGTTCTTCAGTACTGTGACAAAATATCTGAGGAAAAGATATAAAGTAGTTTGAAAGGTTTCAGATCATAGTTGACTGATTTTATTGTTTCTGGGACAATTGCAGACCATGGTAGAAGAACCTGTTGACACAAAGTTACTCATCTCATGGTGTCCATGAATTAAAGAGAGGCCAGGGACAGGATATACTCTTCCAAGCCACAACCTCAGTGACCTACTTTCTCCAACTAGGCCCTATTTCCTACAAAGTCCACCACTTCCCAATAGTGCCATTAGCTGTGAATCCAAAAATGGATTTAACTGTTGATGAGATCAGAGCCCTCATGGCCAGTCATTTCCTATTAGCTCCACCTTTGAGCACTGCTGCCATGGGGACCAAATCTTCAAACCATGAGCCTTTTAAGAACATTCTAGAAGCCGGGCATGGTGGCGCACGCTTGTAATCCCCGCGCTTGGGAGGCAGAGACAGGAGGATCGTGCAGGTTCGAAGCCAGCCGCACGTGCTGGCTCAAGAGACCCTGTTTCCAAATAAAAATGTAAAAATGGGTCTGGGAGTGTAGCCCGGAGGTAGAAGGGCTTCCAGGAACCCCAGTACCACCACCAAAAAAAAAAAAAAAAAAAAAAAGAATATTCTAGATCCAAAGCATAACACTTATTCTCTATTTAATCATTTATATCTGTATGGGTTCTAAGATATTTGTTTTACTTTAGGTTACAACTGACTACTCAATATGGGTAGTATATTTATGATAATTATTAGATAAGTATTAATACCAATTATTGCATGGTCATTAATTTTTATAGAGGGTACAGCAAAGAGTATTTATGTCAAAGTTCCTTATTCATCATTGTTTTATAGCTGATTAAATGGATCCTAAAATAGAATTAAATGACCAATTTACATTTAAAACTAAAATGTAAAATGTTCTTTTCTTTATATTTCTGAAATATCATGTTTTTATTTTTATTGATTAGAGGACACTTCAGAAATTAGAGAATCACCCAATATCAATATCAATATCATAATTAATGCATACAAGGGTAGATCTTTTTCATGTTGCTACAAATAAAATGAAAACCAGTTTTCATTTAACTATATTTTAATTTTTGCTTAAACTGGATTACAAAACCCTTATTAGAGAAGCAAAAGGAGCATGTGAAGCTTAGATTTTTTTTTTATGCATATTGTTTCAACTGAAAACACTTCTGAGCAAAATAACATATGTTATGCTATTTTATTGCCAACTGTCTGGTATATATGCAATCATTTTCTCATTCCTACAATATAGATTACACACTAAAATGAATTTCACCATATATCTTCATTTTAAATTCTTTTAACGTTTACATTTTCCACATACTTGATGCTCAATTGCATTATGCTTGAGAAACTTGGTTTTCAGTAATTGGAGGCAAACTGAAAATATTCTGACCTGAATCCTTCAGAGATGTGGTAGAAAGTATCCAAACTATTTCATAATACAACATTCATCTTTCCTAGAAAATTAATTCTAGTCTGAAGAATAGGAAAATACAAAATGATAACAAATTTGACAAAATTACTCATAAACATAAGAAAATTACCTAAATTTTCAAGCATAAAGTAAATCATAACAGCTAAAATTGAGAAAGATACTCATTGCAATTTGCTTTGTAAATGAATACAATAATTTTATTATGTTGAGCGTGGTGGTACACACTTGTAAACCCAGTACTTGAGAGGCTGGGATAGGAGGATCAAAAGTCCTCAGCCAGTCTCCCCAACTTGTGAGGCCCTCTTCAACTTAGTGAGACTTTATTTCAAAATTAAGAATAAAATAGGGCTGTGGTGTAGCTCAGAGGTAGAACGACTCTGGATTCAAAATTCAGTACTTTGATGATAATACTACTACTACTAATAATAATAATATTTTTTCATCAAATGAAAAATGAATGCAAATATTAAGAAAATATCTTCTGAAAACTATTGGAACTAATTCTCAGTTGTTTTTTGACACCCTTTCTTGATCATGTTATGTGAGAAGGAGATAAAAATATAAACAATATGCTTCGTGTTATGTTTTAGAAAAACATACAGTAATAGGTGTGTGAAATAACTCTTCAAATTCATTAATAATCAAATTCTGATTAAGTACAATTTAAATGTTTACACTATTTAGAAATATTGTTTTAATTTATAACCAGGATAATTTAATTTAGTTGACAAATACAATTATGTATTTTTATCCGAGGCAAAATGCTTTTGAAGTACTTATAAGCAATAGATATCAATTGACTACCACAGTGACTATATTTAATATTTACATATTTTTTCTTTAAAGTAGCTAAGAAGTTAAGTGTTAGCAACATACAAAAATGAAGTGATCAAATGCATATATTAATAACCTTTATTTATTCTTTCTCTGATGTATATATACTCCAGGATAAAGGTCTAGACATAGATCAAATAAACCACTTGTTATTCATGAATGCTTTTCCTGATAAATTTTTTGAAAGTGTGGTATAGAATATCACAGTGGTCAATTGACTGTATCCAAAGTCTGTCTGATCTAAATGCAGAAATTTGGGCTAATATATGGGTGATTTTTCAAGCATGGAGAATTTTATTTTATATATGTATATACGTGTATATATTTGTATATATGTATATATATTTGCATCTATTTTGTCTTCTTTTTTCACAATGATTTTTTGCTTCAGTTTTTCGCACCAAATTGCTTATTTTAGATACGTAGAACATAACATAGTATCACTTTAATTTTTCTCTGCTGTTGAATTTAGATAGCTTATGAAACAGTAAGCAAATTGATAATACCATGTGAAATTATAAATAGTATGAGTTTTATAGTGATTGTGCGACTCTGTTTTACTCATATTTTCCTTGCATTTATTCCAGTAGTAGATCAAACACTAACACTTTACTGCACTGCATTAGGGTAAGGAACCCAATTACATAACTTATTGGAAGACAGATTCATTTCCAGACTTATTTGTAGTAAGGTGAAATTAAGAATTATTTTGTATCAGTGCAAAAAGTGCAAACACATATGTATTATGATAATAAATTTAGCCAAATTGTGAAACCCTTTAGAATAATTATCTAAGGGTAAGTGAAGAAAAAATAATTTTTCATTGCAAATTACAAGCATGTACCGCAATGTCCAGCTTATAACAGCTTCTTTTTTTTAAATGTTCTTTTGAGGCTGGTGTGGTGGCATATTCTTGTAATTTTAGTACTTTGATCACAGGTTCGTGGCCAGCTTCAGCTACTTAGTGAGGCCATCCCCATCTTAGTGAGTCCCTGGTTCAAAATAAAGAATAGAAAGTAGGGCTGGGGGTGTAACTCAGAAATAAAATACCCCTAGGTTCAATCCCCAGTAACACACACACACACACACACACACACACACACACACACACACGTACACACAAATATTATTTATGAATAGTTGTTCAGAAATTTCATAAAATGATTAATAGGTTAATATTTTAATTGATATCTTAAAATAAAACTTACCATTTTAGATTACATTAAGAAAGTATAGCACTATTAACTGAGTTCAGTACTCATGTTGTATGAAATATTATATAGATATAAATTAAATCCTAGTGAATAGTGGTCAAATCAAATCAGATCGAATATGTCTTACTGATTTTTTGCCTTCTGCACATCACAATTAATAATAGAAAAATTTGAAATTTTCAACTAGCATAGAGAATTCATCTGTTTTTCCTTGCATTTATATTATTTTTGTGTTACTTATATAGATGTGTTTTAGTCAAACAGACATTAGAATTGTTTACCTTTTCTTTGATCCTTTACTACTGACCCCTTTATAATTCTGTCATTCTCTTCATACCCAGTAATATTCCTTTTTCGGAAGTTAGCTTTGTTTGGAATTAACACATCTACTCCAACTATTTTTTTTCTCAGTGTTAGTAAGACCTATTATTCATCCCATTAATTTTTATGCATTTTAATATTTAAAGTGTTTTTATTGCTATATCTAGCAGACTCTTCATAATAAAAGTGATTAATAACAAACTTGGATTAATATCTACCATATTTTTTTATTGTTTTCTGCTTTTATCCTTGTACCTATTTATTTATTTTTATTTTTCACTATATTTCTCTTTTCTCTTGTCTAATTTAGCATGGAAAGATTTCTAGTATCTTTGCTTCTATTTTTAGAAGAAAAAAACAAAGCTGAATAAACTGAAAATCAACAGCTCTTCTTGAATAAGTCATAGATTTGTGGTCACAGAGTAAACCACAGTCCACCAAATTGAAGAGGAAGGTGAACACAAAGAATCAGAGCTTACCTAAGTAGAAGTTAGGAAGGGATAATAGCACCTCAACCAGTAATGTAGGTAAGAAAACATAAATAGAAAACAAAGGTTGGTATGGATAGTTTAAGCTAAAATTTCCAGAGGTACGCACCTTACAGGGCCCCCAACTTCTGTCAGATTTACTTTAAGAGTATTATCAAGTTCATATAGTGAAGATTTCTTCTTTCAGGGAAAAGAGAAAAGTAGCTATTTATGTCTAGAATATTAGGTTCTACTTAACAATGCCTTCCCTAAACAAAACAAAACAAAACAAAACAAGACAAAACAAAACAAAAACAAAAGCTATTTTTGCCAGAGAACAACTTCAATACAAACTAAGTCAGAGAAATTTATTTAAATGTATCAGCAGAAACAGAGTCAGGATAATTTAGTAAAAAAAAAAAAACATTTTAATAGAAATAATATGAAAATGTAGTACAAAATTTCAAAGAAGAATTGAAGAATAATAGTGAGAAAGAAAAAGGTAGCTGGAAAAGTCCAAGATTTATACCAGTCTACAAAACTGCATTTTTACCAGATGAAACTATTTCATTCTGACATCAATAAATTCTAGATTCAAATTTAAGTCAAAATACCTGTCTGGCTGAACTTAGATCACATTTTTGTCACTGAACTAGTGAAAAAAAAGTCATTCTCTAATAAGAGAAAAATACTGGAAAACAGACAGTGTCGACACAGAGGGATAATCACAACCTCTTTAAAACTAGTAATGTTTAAACTTTTAATGATATAACTGATAGTTCAGAGATGCCTTTATGTTCTGGATGTTCATTCATTCTCTTGGAAAATCTAACATATGTTTGCCTTTATTTTTCTTGTGTACCTTGTTGATGAAAGTTTGACAAGAACTCTAATTATTCATAGTCAGTGATTTTTATAAGATATAATCAAGAACTTCTGTTAGTGTTGAATTTAGACTTTTAATATTTTTGGAAAAGTACAGGAAATGAAAATAATTATTAAAAGTAGATGCCATTTGTTTACACAAGTATTCTTCATTTTATTTTAAGGCAAGTCCCTAAGGCCTAGCTATAAAAATGGACTTTCTAGCTATTAGTTCATTAAGGAATTGCATGAAGTGCAATTTGTTGATTCTGATGCTATCTATACGCTCAGTGGGTTTCATAGATTGCTATCATTTATTCATCAAGAATTCTAAAACCAAGTTCTTTCTTTACATCAGTCATGAGTGAATATGGTCACTGGCCTGTTTAATTAAGTGGAAAACCTAATGCATCAAG
The DNA here is from genome assembly GCF_963383645.1 of Muscardinus avellanarius. Classification (NCBI taxonomy): domain Eukaryota; kingdom Metazoa; phylum Chordata; class Mammalia; order Rodentia; family Gliridae; genus Muscardinus; species Muscardinus avellanarius. The sequence continues at coordinate 32,395,805 of NC_137799.1, forward strand.
AGTAATAGAAATGAAACTTGAAATTTATATCCTATTTCTCAGTGGCAGCATAGAAACTATTGCTCTAAAAAGTGTTCAGTAAAAATTCACAACTCATAAGAGATTATTAAGAATATATACCTCCCTCAGAAACAATTATTAAACTGTTAAAGTGTCCTTTAAAGTGGGATAACATCAAACTAAAAAGTTTCTTCTCATCAAAGGAAACTATCAATAACCTAAAGAGGAAGCCTACAGAATGGGAAAGGATCTTTACCAGCCACCATTCTGATAGGGGGCTAATATCCAGAGTATACAAAGAGCTCAAAAGGCTCTACACTAGCAAAACAAACAACCCAATCAAGAAATGGGCAAATGAATTAAATAGACACTTCACAAAAGAAGAGATACAAAGGGCTAATAGATACATGAAAAAATGTTCTTCATCACTGGCCATCAGGGAGATGCAAATAAAAACCACACTGAGATTCCATCTAACCCCAGTCAGAGTAGCAAGCATAAAGAAATCAAATAACAACAAATGCTGGCGAGGATGTGGGGAAAGAGGAACTCTTTTACACTGTTGGTGGGAGTGCAAACTAGTTCAGCCACTATGGAGATCTGTGTGGAGATTCCTGAGAAAGTTGGGAATAGATCCACCATATGATCCAGCTATACCACTCCTAGGTATCTTTCCAAAGGGGTTGAATTCAGAGAAATACAGCAACATATGCATACCTATGTTCATAGCAGCACAATTTGTAATAGCCAAAATATGGAACCAACCCAGATCACCATCAACAGATGAATGGATAGCAAAACTGTGGGAAATACACACAATGGAATTCTATTCAGCCATAAAGAAGAACAAAATTATATCATTTGCAAGAAGATGGAAAGCCCTGGAGAGCATCATGTTAAGTGAGATCAGCCAAGCACAGAAGGAGAAGATACACATGTTTCCTCTAATATGCCCAAACTAGAAAACACAAAGGATACCAGAGGGACTCCAGATATTAGAGGGGAAATACTAGCTAAGTTTTAATGGAAAGATAGGAGAGGAGAAAGGCCGATCTTGATTAATGAGGGTCTATACCTGAACATGTGTAAAATTATGAATAAGACATGGTTAACCTGGACAACCATTGGTGGTGGGGGGGGAGAAAACGGGGGTGGGGGGGAGAGGGCACCAAATATAGTGTAAATGTATACTACTTATGTTCAATAAAAAATTGTTAAAAAAAAGAATATATACCTCCCTCAGAAACAATTATTAAACTGTTAAAGTGTCCTTTAAAAACAGCCTACCTGTGCTGAGAATGGTGGCACACACTTTTAATTCCAGTATTTGGTAGCACTTCATGTTGAAGCCAGCCTCAACAAAACAATTTTGGGAGACTCTCGGCAACTTGGCAAACCCCGTTTTAAAAAAATGGGTGGGAGTATAGCTCTGTGGGTAAAATGCTCCTGACTTTAATACCGAGAGAGAGAGAGAGAGAGAGAGAGAGAGAGAGAGAGAGAGAGAGAGAGAGAGAGAGAGAGAGAGAGAGAGAGCACACAAGCCTATTTGTGTTAAAAATCATTTTATTTAATACTGGAGGTTTTATGTTTTATCTCAAGTATTCTGTTACTTGCCTTTGTACAATAAAAGATTATATGAAATGGTCAAATGTTTCTATCTTTGAACAGTTTCTTCTTTCTTTATATCATTGATATTAAATCAAGTTTATTCTCTCTCCTGTCAAATAGCTTTCTTATATGTAGAAACTAGAGATATATTGGAAAACAAAAGAGAATTCAGATAAATGAGGAGAGATGCTAGTAGAATAGTGGAAAGAGATTCTGAAGAGGGAAATGGGGAGGGAAAAAGGCCCCGCCCAGGGCCTTGCAGCCGGGACCTCTGGATCTTCCAGGGGGCAGGCATGCCCTGCCCAACCCACGGCCATGGGCCCAGGGGCTTGAGGCCTGCCCCGGTCCTTCCGGGGACAGGCATGCTCCACTCGACCCCCATCCAGGGGTCCAGGGCCTTGCAGCTGGGACCTCCATACCTACCGGGGGCAGGCGTGCCTTGCTCGACCCCCGCCCAGGGGTCCGGGGCCCTGCGACCGGATCTGAACCTTGGGGAGGGGGGGCAGGCGTGCCCCCTCGGACCCCGCCCGGGAGCCCAGGGCCCTGTGACCTGGCCCGAACCTTCCCCGGGGGGCAGGCCTGCCCTGCTTGATCCCATCCCAGGGCCCAGGGCCCTGCGGCCCAGCTTCTGGCTATATATTCTAAGAAAATAAAAATCAATGGGACAAGAAGATACTTACACACTTGTGGTCATTGTAATATTATTTACCATAATCAAGATGTAAAATCAACAAAAGTTTTGATCAACAAATGAATAAAGAATGGGCACACACAAACACATGGCATACTATTCCGTCATTTAAAAAACAGAAGTTCCATTATTTGTGTGTAATAGTATGGCAGGACTTGGAGATCATTATGATAAGTTTAATACAATAGGCACAGAAACACAAGTACTACATGATCTCACTTATATGTACGGAGTAAAACAGCCAAACTCATAGGAAAAGAGAATAAAGTGATGGTTATTAGAGATTGTGAGGCAGGGATAGTGGGGAGGTATTTGTCAAAGGACAAAAATTTTTGATTGTCAGATAAACATGCTCAAGGGATCTATTGTACATCATGGTGGCTACTTGATATCAATAAATGATATTACTAAAAATTTATTAGAGATTAAGTTTTAAGTGTTTTTATAATAAAATATGAGAAGTTGAGATAATGCTTATTTTAAATAGCTGTATTTTACCATTCTATAGCATATATGCAAATGTTATTTTACCATACCAAAAATATATACAATTTTATCAAGCAATTACAAATAAGCAAAATAAGGAAGAGAAAATTATAAATTTTAAGTAAATTCTAAATATCAGACATATGTATGAACTGTGTAGACAAAAGAAATGATCAAAATGGATATAGGTATTTTGTTCCTGATGCTGATTTAGAAGTGCTGAAACCTATGATTATTTAAAGTATCCCTAATTTTTATTAGTTTTATTCTTGCTTTTAAAGTCTCCACTGAAAATGTGTTCTACTATTTTACCTCACGGGTGTGCCTATATCCCATACCCATGTTTTCAATGCAATGTTAAGCACAGATAAAAATATGTAATTGTTATCTTAAGTCAATAAACCTTAAAATCATGAAATATTGCTTTTTTCAAAATTAATACATATATTTAAAGACACTTTAACTTTAGTCCAAAGATTTATTCTAATGCATTTTTGGCTTGGATTATAAAATTATCTCAAATTTTAAATGACATTGTAAATACCAGATAAAAAGTCAAGTTCATTTAATATTATAAATGTATTTGCCAGATATTAAAATATTTTAATTAACATCTTCAAATCAATATTATATTAGCATAGATAATTAGATGAGCAGGTCAGAAATAAATAAAGAATTCAAAAATGGATGGGAACAATAATGACTATTTTATTATGTGAAAATAACAATAAATAGTTCACGCAATGAACTGTAATTAATTTCTGATAGAATTTTACATTATTAAAAATATGTAATTAAAGTGTGTTGGTCTTTAAGTCAAATAGTTCTCAGGCAAGGAACTGTCTTATCATTTAAATCTAGAGTCAACACTGCTCCACAGAATCAACTATTCATCCTAGCAAGCTGGAGAGCATTTTGAAAATATCACAAAGACAACAGACTTATGGGGAAATCATCCTTTACACTCACAGGTCAAATAGTGTAGATGGTGAAGCCCAGGGTTCTTAAGTATACTTCTGGCAGCTTTTACCTTTTCCTTAATATGAAAGACACCAAATAAAATATCCTTTCTTAAATGCTAAAGGGGCAGCAAAATCAGTATTTTCTGAAATGAAGACAAAAGCATCACAACTGTTGGATAAAGATATAAAAAAGAAAATAAAAAGCATTAAAAGATGTATATTTCCATTACATAACATTTCTTAAAATATCTTCAAAGCTGAAAATTTTGAAGCCCCCCAAATGTCTCCACATGGACAGCTACCAGACTGTCATTGCTACTACACACACCCAGCTTCACATTTTGCCACACTAAGCAGCTGCTCATTTTTCAATGAGGTACTGATAAAATCAATATATATTTTTCACCAAGATTGCTTGTAGAGCATTACACTTATGGTGATGTGAAACAAAGGATCAACTGGCTTTGTGATAAAGTTATGCATACTTTTTGCATCTTAATTTCACTTTATGCACAAAATATATATCCTGTTTAATATAGATTGATGGATAGTTGATGTTCAAGCCACAGTGGAAAAAAAATTGTTTAGCTATTTCTCTATTTGAAATAACAAATGTTGCAGCCAAAGCAAAGCATTTTGCCTGAATTCTGATGTTGAACATCTGGGCATTACTACTGAAAAAACACATCTAATTCCCCCAGTTTTACTATGAGGATACACGTCTAAATCCCCCCAATTTTACTATCATGATACAAATTAGATGGAAAACATATCTCAATTCATGTGTGAACACCCAACTGATTTTCAAATTAAAACTTGTTTTGTTGAAAAACTATGAAGACTTCTCATGAAGACTTGTCCCACCCAGCAGAGAGTTAATCCCCTGCTATAAATTATTAAATAATCATTTGTTTTTAGATTCATGTAATACACTGCAAAGTAATACTTTGTTTATATACTTATCTCTTATCAGAATAATGATGTCATTAAGATAAAAAGATCACTATACAACATCAATATGTTATTGTTAAGCTGAGAAAACAAAATGGAGGATTTTGCCTTCCTGAGACTGAGTCAAAGGGCTCTGATTATCCAACCTTACAAAGAGACACCTTCAATGATGGACAGACACCTGTCGCAGAAGTAAAGCAAAAGTGCCATAAGATTTGTAAATAAAAGTGGAAATTTCTTAACATGACAGAACAATAGATAAGGGCAGAAGGATTCCATTTTGCAGCTCGTGAGGAGCCGAAACGCAGTCACTTGTCATAGGTAAAATGAATTCTCTCTCAATCTACCTTACAATTTCCTGACAGAAGGGAGTGCTGGCCATCATACCATCTAGGAATTCCCTCATGTGCACTAGTCTGTCAGCTGAAAAAGATGCAATTGATTATGACAGATGGGCATGAAGTCTGTCACAGTTCTGATGGGCCAGGGAGAGAAAAGCTTGATAAATGCTGAGAGACAGATTATGTCTTGATGATTATTTTTGTGAAGTCAATTGTCTGTGTCCTGTGTACCTACTATAATCTGCTTGAGGAAAATTATTATTTCCTGCTAATTGGCATACATTTTATTTCACATTTGACTTAAAATGTCTATGATAAAAATTTTTAGCTCAAATGATTACATACAGTAATAGAGAAACTCACCTTATTGACTACATAGTTTACACTTTTAAAACAATTATTGATTATCTGGTTCATAAATATCTGTTATGCAATATTTATCTGAAATGGGGGAGATGTAGGAAAGATATGGTTTTATTATAACTATATCCAGTCAACATTTCACTATCATTTTATATTAATCTAGAAGACACCTTAACAAGGCTTTCCATAAAGCTCCCATTTTTAAAAAAAGGTACTGGGGTCCAGCATTGGTGGTATATGCCAATAATCTTATTATTTTGGAGGCTGAGACAGAAAGATTGCAGGTTTGAGGCCAGCCTAAACAACTTAGTGAGACTCTCAGCAACTTAGCAAGACACTGTTTTAGAACAAGAATATTTTAAAAGGCTGGGGGTATAGTTAGGAGTTAGAATACCTTTGGGTTCAATATCTAGTACAAAATAATCACTTGAAAAATTATACTCACATGACTTCTAATTTGTAAATTAATTTTATGAACTGAGATAGTTAATTTAAGCATGGAGAGTTTGAATAACAGGAAATGTTTTTATTACATTTTTCTCAATATATGCAGTATACCAGGCTGGCATTCTTCTGAGAAGAAATTTAGAAAGGAGCCCTACATAAGCAGAAATATCAGTCTTAAATATTTCAGTTTTGACTACTGGTATATCTTGAAAAATATGTTCATTGCTACAGCTTGGAAATTCTGTTGATAATGGAATCAGTACTGTTCAAATACTCTGTTAATATTCATTGATATAGCCAAGTTTAAAAAAAAAATTAAATGCCCCTCTTCACTTTTCAGTCACTCCAGTCACTTTTCAGTGGCTCCAGTCACTTTTCTTTCTTAGCCTCACCTGCTTTACTAGTTTAGAACCAATTGCTTCTGCCCTCTCTGCTCTGATTGGTCCAATAGAGGGCTTCATGCTTCCTATTAGGTTTGCTAGGATGCAGTTTTAACTAGCTTCCGTCTTGTTTGAAGTTAACAAGAGGCACTGGCCAGCTTTAATCTTTGCAATGATGACAGATGATGAGATGAAAAAGGAGAAGCCATCATCATCCTTCTCCCTCAATTTTCCAGCAGTGGTTGGAGCTCCCAAGCCACAGCCCATACTTACTGTTCCTGGAGGGTTATCCCTGCCACTGGACCCCCAATCATCTTACTGTCTCAGCAGTTTAGAGATTCCACTGTCTTTCTGCCACTGATTATGTCTTTAATTTTCTATTTTCCTTCTCAGTACTTTCATCATCTATGAATTAATCTTCTATTTAGTTATCTATGTATTAAATACTTTGGTTTATATTTTTTCTAGCAAGATTCTAATTGACAGGTATACCAACTAATAAAAAGTAGTAATATCTGCCTTGACTGGCATGTCAAAATATACCTTAAAACTACATAGTGGCTGTGGTTCAGTGCTAGAATAAATTATGAATGCATGCCATGGATAAAGACATCACATGTGATTGCTTATATGCCATAACCTCGACTAGACATGTCTGCAACCTTAGGCTCCTTAGTATTATATTTTTTCATCATAAGGCTTCTTACCTCTGAATAATTTCCTTTCCAAGAGAAAGTATTCATGTTTTGAATAATCTTCATTGTCAGTTTTTGAAACTCAAGATTCTCACTGTTTATTATTTTTCTTTGTAAGACAAATATTCTTTAAACTGATTTATAAAGAGAGGAAAATTATACATATAACCTGAGTGTTCACCAGTGGATTAAAGTATAAAAATAAATTGGTACATATACACCATGGAAAGTAACTTAATCTTGAATCTATGAAATTTGGTTTCTACCTGTTGACATGTATTAAAAATGAGATTAGAATTAATATTAGGGTCTTATTGGTGATGTCAAATATTACCACTAATTCAAAATTGTAAACAGTTCCCACTTAGTAGCTTATAGTTCTAAAGATCAGAAATCTCCCTAGGCTAAAATCAAAATTTTTTTTTTGCATAACTGAACTCCTGGAGGCTCTGGGGGAAAATTTTGTTGTCACAATTTTTGGCTCCTAAAAGTGTCTTGTATTTGTTTTTAGTCTCTTTTATACTGAAAGTCAGAAAATCCTTCACTTGGGCCCCTGCTTCTATTCTCAAACATTCATCTCGGACTTGGATGGCACTAGGCAGAATAAGGGCATGTTATTCCTTTATCTACCATAGAATCTATATATATTTAAATTCATGTTATACATTATTAGCCTCTATGAAATAGTGGCTCTATTATTATTATTATAGCATAAAATGTGATTCATTTAGCCCCTAAAAGTACCACTTTGTGAAAATAAAAGCTATTCTTATGCTTGACAGAGAATCTAAGGAAAGAAGTATGTCTGTATAGAGTTAGAGAGTAGATGCCTTGAAGTTGCTTTGGCATGTCTTAATTAATAGTAAGAAGAGTTGGGCAAGAAAAAAGCATTAGCTTCAATTTTGTTTGATTATAAAAATAAGAAAATTACTTTCTACTTGGTGTGGTAGAACATGTCTATAATCCCAGTACTTGAGAAGCTGAAACAAGATCACTGGTTCAAAGCCAGCCTTATAAATTTAGTGAGGCTTTCAGCAAGTTCACAAGACCCTGTTTTTAAACAAAAAAAATACAATAAAGATGGGAATGTAGCTCAGAGATAGAATGTACCTGGGTTCAATCCTAGTATCACATATACACAAGGAAGGAAGGAAGGAAGGAAGGAAGGAAGGAAGGAAGGAAGGAAGGCAGGCAGGCAGGCAGGCAGGCAGGCAGGCAGGCAGGCAGGCAGGCAGGCAAATGTTATTTACTTAAAAAAAAAAAAGGTTGAAACCAGGTATGGTGGCACACTCTTGTAATCCCAGTACTTGGGAGGTTGATCTTGCTTTAAGTACTAAGTAGACACCTAGTATTTTAGAAAAAAATAAAGTATCCAAACTGTAATGACGTGGTATGTTGCAGAATACATTCTGAGCTAGCCTTAATATTTAATGCTACAATAGGTTAATTCTTTCAGGTTTATAAACATGTTTCAAGTAAAAGAATATAAAATATAAAGGATATGGTAGCCTACATATTAAAAGTAACATAGTATGTAAAAGAATATATATGTATAACTATATATATGTATATATACATATATATTTCTAAAATGAGAGAAAATATAATCATATAAAATGAAAATAGAAACATAGATAAATAAAAACCAAAGAATAAGAGCAATGAAGAAAAATCTTTTAACACCTATTGTACATTTTAATACAATTATATCAACCAATTTTTTTTGTTTTTTAATTTATTTTCTTGCTGGGTCTGGGGATGGAACCCAGAAACATCTGACCCCCAAGCTACACCCCCTGCCCAATTTTGTATTATTTATTTTGAAACAGGTCTCACTGAGTTGCAAAGGACCTCACTAAGTAGCTGAGACTGTCTGCAAACCGTGATCCTCAGGTTTCAGCCTCCTCAATGCTGGGATTACAAGCATGAGCCACCACGCCCGGCTTTCAACCATTTTAAATTTAAAATACTTAATTACTTTAATTAAAATACAAAACTTTCTAGAGTAGATAAAAAAAAAAAACAACTATGTTTTGTTTACAGGAAATCCACTTTAAATATAAAGACACAAAGCCAGGCATGGTGGTAAACACCTTTAATCTCAGTCCTTGGAAGCCTAAGTCAGGAAGATCACAGGTTTGAGGCTAATCTTAGCAACTAAGCTAAGACCCTGTTTCAAAATAAAAAATAAAAAGGCTGGGGAATCCGAGAAAGAATAACAAACTCAAGAACTCTGTTAACAAATAACAGGTTCTTATTAATTTACTGGCCAAAGAAATGAAGATATGGTTAGCGTCTATGGGTCATAGAAAAAGGAACCCATTCAAGGATGATTCAGACATGAATTGTATCATTTCTGATATGACACCAGTTGACTCTGAAGAGCTAACCTTTAAATGGGACTTAATTCCTTTGTTTGAAGAGAATCTTGAGTTTGTTTCTGAATGCTTAAGTTCACTGGCTTCTCTCCAAGAAAATCAATAAATTTCCTTTTTCATTGTCCCACCACTCCCCAAAAATGCCAGGGATGTAGCTCAGAAATAGAATGCCCCTAGGTTCAATTCCAACTAACAAAATAATTAAAGACATAAATAATAAATAAACATAAAGCAAAGTAAAAGGATGTAGAAAGATATGATATACTAGTGCTAATCAACAGAAATAGAAGTAATGATGTTAACTTCAAAACTTAAAAAAATACATTAAGGTAGGGTTTCAGGGCTAAAGTGGAATATTACATAATAATAAGTACATCAATTTTTTGAGAATATGTAAGATTCTTAACCTGTATGCCCCAACACCAGTGAAGCAAAATCAGCCAGACAAAAACTGATGGAACTATGAATAGAACCCATTACCGTAGTTGGAGATTCAACATTCCTCTATCATCAGATGAATAGATCCAGTAATAGAAAATCAGTAATAATATAGTGAAACTCAACATTATCATCAATCAACTAGACATAATTATCTATAGATAACTTCCTCCAATAACAACAGAATATATATATTTCAAGTTCATGTTACTGTTCTCCATGATAGATCATACGCTGGGCCTTCAAGAAAATATTTAATAAATTTAGAAGAGCAGATCTAAAATAAAATACAGATCTAATATAAAATCTCAGACCATGATAAAATTTAATTAGAAATAATACCAGAAAGACTGCTGGAAAAACCATAAAATATCTGAAGACACATATATGTACAGAAGTCTTAAGATAATTTTATAATATACATTTCAAACCAAATGAAAATACAATCTTATGGAAAATCAGTGCTTATAAGGACTATTATACCATGAATTTTATACAAGAAAAATGGTATTGAAGGGTCCAAGAATCGCCCACCAACCCAAATAATGAAGGACTCACAAGAGATGTAAAATGCAAGCAAGGTTTATTGTGCTGCAGCTCTGTCCCGGCAAGCCAGGGGTCGAGACCAAGACACTAAATGGCCGAGGTTTTGACTCAGAGCTCACTCCAAGGTCTGAATTTATAGCCCCAGGAGAGAGTGGTTACACACGTCAGAACCCGCCAAAAGTCCATGCCCGCCAACCTTAGAATACAACCAATCAGATACAAGGACAAACAAGTCTCACCGAGACTAAAATAAACATCTACTTTTTGTTTTTCAGTACTGGGGATTGAATCCAGGTAACTTTACCAATGAGCTATACTCCAGCCTTGTTTATTTTTATTTTTAGACAGGATCTATTCAAGCTGCCAAGACTGGCCTCAAATTTAGAATCCTCTTGCCCCACTCTCCCAAATTGTTGAGATTATATAAAGAAATAAATGGAATAAAATATGGCTATACATGCAATAAAATTTTTACTCAACCATAAAAATGAAATTATATTATATGCATGAAAATGAATGGAACTGGAAAATATTATGCTAAGTGAGATCAGTCAGGCTCAGATGACCAAGAGATACATATTTTCTCTTATATGTGAAAAATAGTCTATTTCTAATCATGTGTGAAATATTATTAAAGAATCCTAGTAGCACATCACTTAGAAAAGGTATTAGAAAGGTAGCCAAGGAAAGGTAACTGAACATTCTAGTTAAGAAGAAGATTGACTTGTGGGAAAAGAAATCACTTAATGCTAAATTTTAAAAAAAGGTTCTTTGAAAGAACAGGGTAGCTACCAAAATGAGACTGAAGAAAACACATTAAAATATGTTAAGAAATATTTATAGCTGAGGTAAGATCTTTGAACATTTATAAATATCATCCCATTCTATTTTATATATTAATAAATTCAAGTGGTCCTAAATCTCAAAATAGCACAACTTGTATGTGAATGCATGATTTAAAAATTTGAACTCCATTCTGTTTTCACCACAGAAAAGCATGTCTTGTGTACTCAACAAAAGATATGACCACAATCATTTAGAACAAGTAAGTCCTATTCTGACTAGTAGGTGAAAATGATGAATCTTATCTGAACTTAGATTGAAATCATGTAACTTTTGACTGCTTTAGAATTAAATTTAAATTTAATTTAGAATTAAACTAGTCAAAAGCTAGCTCTATCCCCAATTTTGAAAAATAATAAAAAACAGTTATTTCTTACTTTTTTAATATTTAAAAGAAAGGCAATCTTTTATTAGCCATTATCTTATTAAAATTATACATCACAGTGAAGTTCAATGTGATGTCACATAAAGGTTCTATTTCAATCTGAAGAAGTGATTGTTGTGCAGGGTTTTTAAGAAAGGGGGCTCTTGTCTTTTGTTGCTTTTTATATAGGGAAATGGAATAGTTAAAGATTTTGGTAAAACTTGGCACTTTATGTGGTCAAATGACGGATCCAGCCAATCAGCGGTGGGGCTGAACGGGAAGGTTGAGTGCCGACGACCCTGAAAAACAACAACACATGGAGCCAGGAGCCAAGTCAAGCAGGAGCTCATTTATTCTTCTTCCAGCAACATATATATATATATATGGCACAAAACCACAAGGGGAATTTCCAGTGAGGAAGTAGCCTAGCCTATTGGGATAAAGGTCACCTCTTCATGGACCCATCATGTAGCTTGCAGCCAATCCCAGGCCAGTACATGAGCCATTCATGTGTGCAAAAGCTCCTTTAAAGGTAAAAAGGGAAAAACTGCTCAGCCTCCCCACCCATAAGGAATAGGGAAACCACACCTTTGTAACTTCCTCCAGGTGCCATCTTAGCCCCTTTTCTGCTGAATCATTTTTCTGCAGAAGTTCTTAAATTTTGCCTAAGGCTTAGCCTGCAGGCTGCTCAGGCCAGGGAGGCTGCATCTCTTTAGGCACTGTATGCACACACCCCAACAGTCAAAGATATATTGTAACAAAAAAAGAGGGAGAAGCTGAACATGTTGGTGCATTCTCCTAATCCCAGTATTTGGGAGACTGAGATATGTGGGTTACAGATTCATGGCTATTCTCGATGAGGTCCTCTGCAAATTAGTGAGTCCCTGTTTCAAAATAAAGGATAAAAAATAGGGCTGGAGGGGTAGCTCACAGGTAGAATGCCCCAGGCTCAACTCCCAGTAACACACACACACACACACGCGCACACACACACACAAAGGAGAGAGATAACTATACCTTCAGTATAATATTTTTAAGTCCTTCTTGTGCAACTGTAACTATGGGAGTGCAAAGTATACACATATGAATGCATATAAATTTTTATATTTGGTAAGATTCATCATGTAAAATAACGTTAACATGTTCTAAACAAAGCACATATTGAGCTTAAAAGTAAGCATCTGTGAAAATATTTGTATTTAAATATTTACACATTTATACTGGGTGTGGTAATGCACGCTTGTAATCCCAGTACTTGAAAGGCTGACACAGGAGGATCATATAGGTTCAAAGCCAGCCTCAGCTACTTACTGAAGCTATCAGCAACTTAGTGAGACCCTGTTTCTAAATAAAATATAAAATAGGTCTAGGAGTATAGCCCAGAGGTAGAGGCCCCTGGGTTCCATCCCCAGTGCTGAAAAATAAATTTACACATATAAATCTAAAAATTATCCTGTAGCATCCCCTATTTAGTAGATACTAGACTGAGTTTACCAAACATCTTAGCACCTACACAGTTTTCTTAAAGTATTATGACTAACAGAAATATTCAGTAAAATGTCAGTAATTTCAAAATACTGAAGAAAAATGCAGAAATCTTTGTAAAAAATTATTAGAAATAGGATTATACAAATAAATGCTTCAGAAAAGTAATAGAACAGGCCAGGTATGGTGGCGTATGCTTGTAATCCCAGCATTTGGGAGGCTGAGAAAGGAGGATCGCGCAGGTTTGAAGCCAGTCTCAGCTTCTTAATGAGGCTCTCAGCAACCTAGTGAGACCCTGTTTTCAAATAAAATATAAAATAGGACTGGGAGTATAGGCCATAGAAAGCATCTGGGTTCTACTACCAGTACCACACACACACACACACACACACACACACACACACACACACAAATAGAACATAGAACAGGACATTAGAAATTAATATTTAAAAACACATTAAAATAAAGTTCTTTAATTTTTATTTTGGCTAATGTTCAAATCACATAATATAAGTTTTAGAAATTTTGTTTAGTATACATGGACTTATATTATTTTCTTTTCTTAAAACAACTTATTTATTTTTTAATGAAAAAAGTTAAAATTGGCAACATATGGTACAATGTAATCACAGTTTACAATTTTAGCAGTCCCTGACACTTTAGAATGAGAGGATAATTTCACAAAAGAAGAAGCTACATATTTATTCAACTATTAAAATTTAAGTAAAGACATGTTGTTTACTGATTTAGTCGCCATATTATGTTTTACAAACAATTGATGTGTGCGCTATCAATAGCTCTAGAGGCAAAGAAAAAAAGAAGTACCTGTGACAATACAAAAAAAAATTACTCCTTAGTAAAAATAATATTGGCTTCCTGCAATATTCTTTTGGTGACTCTCAAAATACTTTTAAAATGTAAATAAAAGAAACAAAATTGAGTTACAGAATTTAAAACTTTATGTTACAAAACATGGGCAGATGAAGAATATAAATATTGAAAGAATTTATGTATTATTCAGTGAAGACTTTTATAGCTATGAAGGACACAGGCTCATGAAAAATTTTAGATTATTTTTATCTTTTAAATATTAAAGATTGTTAATGAGTACACAAAGCTTTATGCAGTACATGGCAAAGATTTATATTAGAATATATTTTTCTTACTTTATCTGTTGATATCTCATGATATATTACTCAGTTCAATGGCTATCTATAAAAATACTTTAAAACTAATTACATTGGTTCAGATCAATTTGCCTTAAAATCAAATGGATTCAAAACATTTTATAATATAAGCTTATGCAAAGCCACAGATATGATTTAAAATTTTCATTTCTCTTTGGAGAAAAAAATGATTTTTTTTGTCACCGTGTAATAAGGTAGTGAAAATATCTACAACCATAGGAATATTTATTGTATTCTATAAATAATATAAGGTATATATGCTAATAGCCCACATAAAAAATTATTTTGTAATATTAAGAGTAAAAGAAAACCTATTTGTACCTTTTTAAGCATGAGCATGATGCAGTCCTATATTTCACAGACTTTTTAGAAACAAATCTTAAAAAAATAGGACTTTTGCTAAGTAAACAAATTTTTTAACTTGTAATATTACTGTTATCTTTTATTTTTTAATGAGTAAATTAAGGTATAAGTTACATAAAGTTTAATGCTCAATTTCTAACTGTGAGGGTTGTTACTGTGGTACTACCACCACTGAGATCAATATATTCTGATACAAGAATGAGAGCATACCAATACAAGAGAGAATACCAATACAATTGTATTAGTCAATGTCATTGATTGCAGATCAGCAGGGCATGCATCTGCTTTTTATCACAATAGCCTGGATTTACTTATTTTTAATTTTTATATAAATAAAATAATTTTATATGCATCCCTTTGTGTCAGGCTTCTTGTTATCAGTGTATTTATGGGAGTCATTTGTGACATTTTATGCATCATACTGTGATCTTTTTATTGTGAGATGGTATTCTATTTTAGGAAAATTCTAGAATCTCCATTCTCCTGTGGATTATATCCCATGCTATCTTTATATTTTGACTATTAATATAAGGTTTCTTATAATTGTTTTTTATAAATGTTTTATAAGGTTACATTTTTGCTTAGTTGAAAATCAGTATTGTTTTTTTAAATTTATTTGACACAATTTTATATTTTGAGAATATTAAAAACTACATAGTAAAAAATTCAAAGGTAAACAATAGGAAAATTCCCAGAAGTCCAAGATCAATTTCATAAAACCATCATCTGATCCCTTGCCACACCTCATGAAGAACCATTTTAATTTTTATTCATCTTTCTTATGTTTTCTTTAAAAAATGATTAATGTTCATGTATGCTCTTAATTTTCCTGCTATGAATCGAAGGTAGCATACTATTTACATGTGTTAATAAATCTCAATATTATTCTGTAGAAATCTGGCTCACATTTTTGTGGTTATTTAATCCATGGAGTGGACGCTCCAAAATTCAGCAAAGCAATGACCTCTGGATAAACATTTGGTCAGGTATCAACATTTACTATTACATGTTAATACTGGTAACTTAGCAAATAACATACTTAGGTTATTTGAATTTTTGGAGGCATACCTTTACACAAATTTATAGAAATGACTTTGCTGAATCTAAGAATTAAAGGATATATAAATTATTATGTATTCTTAATTTACTTTACAACATCAAACTTCTGGGATTTCTCCAATTTTCTCTAAGTATAGAGAAAATTGAGATTAACATATAATTTTCTACATTTTCTATACATCTATAGATGATTTTTACCATAAAAAAGGACAGATAATTTGCGCCATCTCTTTAGGATGTAGAAAGATTGAAAGTTTATGTATTCCACTGACTAGAAAAAAGTGGCATTGATGAGATCTGGGCCAATTTAAAAAATATAACCTAAGAATAAAAGGCATAGAAAAAGGAATATAAGCTAAACCAAATAAATCAATAAACTTTTCAGAGAAGTAATAAGAAGAGATTTTTCACACATAGCAAAAGAAGTTGACAGATACAGAAAACAAATATAACCCTCATTACACAAAATTAGAGTAAACATTTACCATACCACAAAATAATTAAACTGACTAACACAGAGGAGAAGAATGTTAAAGGCAATAAAAGTAAAAGATCAAGTGACATTCAGTGGCAAACCAATAAGAATCATTTTATATTTCCCAAACAAGGTCATAAAAGCCACGAGGTTCTGGAGTGACATATTCCAAACTCCAAAAGAAAACAACTTCTATCCAAGACTATTCTACTCAGCAAAAATAGTTCTCAAATTCAATGGCGAAATAAATACTTTCACAACATACAGGAGCTTAAAAAAATATGTTTTCTCAATCAGCACTACAAAAAATACTCAAAGATTAATTAAAAAGAAGAATTAAATGTCAGGCGTGGTGGCGCACGCTTGTAATCCCCGCGCTTGGGAGGTGGAGACAGGAGGATCGCGCTGGTTCGGAGCCAGACATGCTGGCATAAGAGACCCTGTTTCCAAATACAAATATAAAAATAGGTCTGGGAATGTAGCCCATGGGAGTGTATTCCACAGATAGAAGGGCTTCCAGGAACCCCAGTACTACCAAATAAAAAGAAAAATAAAAAATAAAGAATTAATAAATAAACACCAGAACCAAAGAATCAACAATTTCCATCAAACAAACAACTAAGCAATAAGAACAAATATGACCTCAAACAAAGGTTAAAACTCAAAATATGGGCTATTAAAAATCTTCTCTCAATAATCACATTGAATGTAAATGGCCTCAACTCCCCCAATAAAAAGACATCAGATGAAAAAATGAATTCAAAACCAGAATCCACCTATATGATGTCTGCAAGAAATACAGTTTACAAATAAAGAAACTCATAAATTAAAAGTGAAGGACTGAAGAAAGGTAATTCATGCCAATGAAACTTGAAGACAGGAGTAGCAACTATAATATCAAACAAATTAAGTTTCAAGCCTAAAATTATCAGAAGAGACAAAGCAGGTCATTTTTATAGGAAAAAGGGAAACAATCCAGCAAGAGAGTCAACACTTATGCTTCAGACAGAGGCACATTTTTTTTTTTTTTCAGTACTGGGGATAGAACCCAGGGGCATTATACTTCTGAGCTACATCCCCAGCCCTAATTTTATTCTTTACTTTGAAACAGGGTCTCACTGAGTTGTAAAGGGCCTCACTAAGTAGCTGAGGCTAGCCTCAAACTGCAACCCTCCTGTTTCAGCCTCCAGAATGCTGGGATTATAAGCATGTGCCACCACGCCCAGCATGGGTGCAACAATTTTTATAGAAGAAACTCTTTATGACATTAAGCCACACATATATCCCAATACAAAAACACTGGGTACCTCAACATTCCTCTCACAACACTAGACAAAAGTTCAGTAAAGATGCCTCAGATGCTGGGTGTGGTGGCACACGCTTGTAATCCCAGCATTCGGGAGGCTGAGACCTGGAGGATCATGGTTCACGGACAGCCTCAGCTACTTAGTGAGGCCCTCTGCAACTCAGTGAGACCCAGTTTCAAAATAAAGAATAAAAAATAGGGCAGGGGGTATAGCTCAGAGGTCAAATGCCCCTGGGTTCCATCCCCAGACCCGAAAAAAAAAAAAAAAAAAAGATGCCTCCGATTTAAAGAACATCAAAAATCAAATGAACCTGTTAAACACATAAAGAACATTCAAACCAAATACAGCGAATTCATATTTTTTTCAGCTGCTCCCAGAATCTTCTCTAAAATACATCACATTCTGGAACAGAAAGTGGCAACTGGTAAATTTTTTTAAATTCTACATAATCCCCTGTATCTTTCCAGACCACAATATAATGAAACTAGAAATCAACTATATGAAGTTCCAGAGAAGCTACTTAAACACATGGTAACTGAATACCACAGTGCTGAAGGCGGACTGGACTATAAAGGAAATAAGAGGGTAATTTTAAAAATTCTTAAAAACAAAATTTGAAAAACTACATATAAAAATTTCTGAGACACTTTAAAATCAGTATTAAGAGGAAAATTCATAGCATTAAGCACACATAAGAAGAACAGAAAATTGCCAAATAAATAACCTAATTACATACCTCAAAGACCTTGAAATCAGGAATAGTCTATCCTCAAAGACATAGAAGACAGAAAATTATTAAAATTAGAGCAGAAATCAATGAAGTAGAGAATACTTAAATACACAACAAATCAAAAAACCAAAAGCTGTTTTTTTTAAAAAATAATAAACAAGGTAGCCAACCTAACCAAAAGAAAGAGAGAATCAACCCAAATTACTAAAATAAGAGGTGAAAATTTGATATTATACCAACAGTGAAGAAATACAGAGGATTATCATGAAGTACTTTGAAAAACTATACTCCAACAAAATAGAAAACCTAGAAGAAATTGACAAATTTCTATGTTCATACAACTTTCCTAAATTGAATCAAGAAAAGTTTTACCAAATAATACAATCAAAGAAATTGAAACAGCAATAAACATCAAAGAAAAGCCTAGGGTCGGATAGTTTATCAAGTGAATTTTATAAAACTCTTATAGAAGAGCTAATCACAATATTTTTCAATCTATTTAATGAAATAGAATGAATAGGGACTTTTCCAAGTACATTCTATGAAACCAATAACACATTAATACTAAAACCCAATAAAGACGACTCAAGAAAACTAAAGACCTATATGGCTGATTAACTTAGACATAAAACTGCTAAACAAAATACCAGCAACACACATTCAAAACCACATCAAGAAAATTATGCACCATGACCAATTCAGGTTCATGCCAGGGACGCAAACCTGGATCAAACTACAAAAAACAGTCCATGTAATTCATCATATAAACAGAACTAAAAACATAAATCACATTATCATTTTAATAGATGTTGAAAAGCATTTGACAAAACCTAACACTCATTTATGATAAAAGCACTGCAAAGAATCTGAACAGAAGGTACATACCTCAACATAATAATAGAAATATATAGCTTCCATGCTTTGGGATAGGCAAAATAAATATAATCAAAATGGTCATTCTTCCAAAAGTTATCTACAGATTCAATGTAATATCTAGTATAATTATTAATGTCATTCTTTACAGACATAGAAAATCATTCCTTAAATTTATCTGGAACAACAAAAACTCAGATTGTCAAAATAGTTCTTGGCAACAAGAACCATGCAAGAGGAATCATGATACCTGACTTCAAACTATACTACAAAGGCTTAGTAGTAAAAACAGCATGTTATGGGCACAAAAACAGACACATATGCCATGTAGCAGAATAGAAGACTCAGAAACAAATCTTCACACTTACAGCCATTTGATTTTTGACAAATGGGCCAAAAACACACATTAAAAAATTCTCTTCAGCAAATGGTATAGGAAAAACTGGTTAACCATATGCAATAAAATGGAAATAAATTCCACTTTTTCACCCTGCATAAGAGACAGTTTAATATGGATCAAAAATGTGAAAAATAGATCAGAGACCTCATAGCCTCTTGGAGAGAGTATAGGTCCAACACTTCAACACCTACTCACAGGTAAAATGTTTCTCAAAAAGACCCCAAAAGCACAAGAAATTAAAAAGAGGACCAATATGTGGCAATACTTGAAACTGAAGAGCTTCTGTGTAGCAAATCAAAGTATATAGGATAACAACAAAGAGACAACAGAATGGGAGATTTTTGCCAGCTATTCCTCCAATAGAGGAATAATATCTAAAATATACAGAGAACTCAAGTAATTCACCCATAAGAAAACAAATGACCCAATCAAAAATGGGCAAGTGAGCTAAATAGATACTTCCCAGAAGAAGAAATACACATGGCCAATAAATATTTTTTAAAAAGTCAACATCATTAGCAGTCAGGGTGATGGAAATCAAAACTACACTGATATTTCACCTCATCCCAATTAGAAAAGCAATAATTAAAAACACAAACAATAACAAATGCTGGAGAAGGTATATAGAAGTGAGAAATCTAATACATTGTTGTCGGGATTGCAAATTAATGCAAATATTTTGGAAAACAGTATGGAGATTCTTCAAAAGAATGAATCTTCTACCACATGCTCCAACAATACCACTTCTGGGTATCACCCAAAAGAATGGAAACCAAACTACAAGACGAATGCATGCAATATCTATGCTTACAGCTGCCCAGTTCACAACTGCCAAACTACGGAACCAGACAAGAAGTCCAGCAACAGATGAATGAATAACAAAACTATGTAATATATACACAATGGAATTTTACTCATCCATAAAGAACACAATTATGCCATTTGCAAGGAAAAGAATAGAACTAGATATTATGCTAATTGTGGTTAGCCAGTCACAAACAGTGAAAAGTCAGATATTCTCCCTAGTAGGTGGAAGCTATAGAGAAAATGGGACATAAAAGTGACTACAGCAAAAAAAGAAACCTTAGATGAGTAAAGAAAATGACATAACTGAGGGAGATGGGAGGGGGAGGAGAGAAGCACCCTAATGCACATGATGTACATTCACAAGTGTATCAGTCAGTGACTAAGGGGAACATTAGAAGAAAGAAGGGTGGGGGGAAATGGAGTATCATTTATGGAAGGGCTAATGAGTTGTGTGTACATGTATGCCTCTATCATCCTATATTAAAAAAGTAAGTTGATGTATAAAGTAAATGAATAAAAGTTACTGAGCCCAGACAGAGGAGAAACAAATTCTGATTTAACTAATAGAAAGTGGCAGGGGAAAAAAAACCAGCTTAAATTAAGAACACAATTCTAGAGGCTGAATGTGACATAGGACAAGTGTACCGAAACATCAGGACCCATAGACACACCACACTCAGGCTCCCCTCCTGGATTCTCTGCTTTGTCTAGCAAATCATAGGTTTTCAGTATATATGTTTAAATAAATTAATAAATAAATTAAATGCATTATTTTATAAAAAGATTCCTATTATATTTCAATGCAGTAACCCTGTTCCTATAACCTCACACGGAGATTATTATTTTTCACAAAATTCTTCACTCACTGTGTTCTGTATGTTTTACTTAACCCTGTTGCTGCTTTAAAAATATATCTAAGTAGGTTTAATTTGGTAGTGTCCACTTCAAAACAGGAAATAGCTGTTGTGTCTGGCCACATTTACTTTTCTTGATGCAGGATTTATGTCAAATACAATAATACCTGACTAGAATGATTCAAGAAGCCAAGTATAGATACTAAGTTAGGCAATATTTATGTTTTGTGTGTTCTCTTTCTCTAGCCCTTAACACAAATAATATTGATGAAAAGAATGCAATTCTAGATGTATTAATAAGGACTAGGAAATAAAAGTTATAAAATGGAGAGTATATGCCAGATTTACTACAATCTGGAGTTGAATGGTAAGATAAATGCTCATTGTAGGTTTTATGTGAGTATAGTCATTCATGTGTTTTTTAATTATTTACCTAAATTAAGCCCTGACTGCTGACACCAGCTGTTTTTAAAAGGCAGAATACAAACTTTGTTATTCACCTTACTTTACACCTTGACTTTTTTTTTAACTTACAGAAGTTATTAGCATGCTCATTAGGTATGTTATTACCATGAAAATTACATTCTGAATCACACAAAGCATTTGAATTTTATTGCCAGTATTGAAAATGTGTGTGTCAGCAGCAGGCTAGGAACCAAAGGGGGCACATGTATAGTTCTAAAATCTGTAAATGCATACTTTTATGGTGGGTAAAGGATTTTTGAAAATCAACTTTTTCTCCAGAGAACTATGGAGATAAGAGATATGGGTATTGTAAATAACTTGAGTTAATTCTAAAGGATAAGTGGATACTTGGAAGATTGGAGAAGCAAGAGTCTTTTGGTTTCATGTTAATAATTACAAGAAATGAGAGATATGAGAGATAACAATAACAAAGATTTCTTACAGGCATGGGAGGTTTGTATCCGATGGGATATTTCCAATCCAATGAGCAAACTGTATCCGGACAAACAAGGTGTCTTCCCTGTCTACTTCACATTTAGATATATTACTCACCCATAAAGAGGGAGTTATTGCCTGATTCCTAGGCAGAAATGAGGCAGGCAGAGCCCAATGTAAAAGTAGAAAATCTTGAAGAAATTATACTCACACATATAGTCAGTGAATCTTTTTTTTTCTAAAGCCAGTGCTATTTGAGATTAGAAAGCATTGGTTTAGATATTTTCTAAACTCAGAAATTTGACTACAGATAATATTAGAGTACAGAATATTTTGGAGTACATTTCTCTTAGTCTTTTTTTCTGTTATAAAAATATCACAGATTCTGTCATTTATAAAGTTGGGCATGATGGTGCATGCCTATAATCCCAGTTCTTGGGAAGCCTGAGACAGGAGGATTATAGGTTCAAGTCAGCCTCAGAAATTTAGTGAGATCCTCAACAACTTAATGAGATTCTATTTTAAAATAAAAATAAGTGAAATAAGGCTAGGGATATAGCTGGAAAAAGAATGTCCCTGGGTTCAGCCTCCAAAACCAAAAAAAAAAAAAAAAAAAGGAAAGAAATAAAAAGAACAGAAATGTATTCTGGGATCTGGGCAGTGGTGGAGGCTGAGAAGCCCCAGATGAATGTTGCAGTATCTGGACTTCCTTGCTGTGTCCCTGATAAGGAAGGGAGAAGTGCTGTGTCTCACATGGCAGAAGAAAATAAACCCACTCCAGAAAACCCTTTTCATAGCAATATTAATCCCTTCCCAAGTGTAAGAACCTTATGACCTAAACACCTCTCAAAAAGTCCTACCTCTCAGAACTCCTTCATTGCTTATTAAGTTTCCATCACATGAATTTTGGGGAAGTCATTCAGATCATAGCAACTCCTGAGCAGAGAAGTCATAACTATAGATTTAAACTAATGGGTAAATCTTTAGAAAAAATAATGAAGACTAACATCCCTAAATGACCATTGCAGGCTTATTTATCAGACAAGTTCTGGAAAGGTTTGGAGAACTCTATTCTAATCTCTTCTTCATATGGAGAAGAAATAATAAAAATGATATGAATTAGCTTTTTTTTTTTGAAAGGGAATAGGGGTGAGGGATTGAATTTAGATTTATTTTACAGCTGATCTATACTCTAAGCTCTTTTTGTTATTTGACTTTGAAATGGAGTCATGCTAAGATTCTGAGGGTCTTTCAAAATTGCCGCAACTGGCTTTTGAACCTGCAATCTTCCTGTGTTAGCTTACTAATATATTAGTTTTTACTGCTTTTTAGGAGATGATCACAAATTTTAGCTTAAAATAATACAGTTTAAGCTAGCTTATAGCCTAAAATAAGCATTTTATTATTTATAGCCCCTTAGGTTAACCGTCCAACATAGGTCTTACTGAACTAAAATCAGAACATCAACTGGACCACATTTCTTTTAGGAAATGCTAAGTGAGAGTATATTGTACTTCTCTTATCAGTTTCTTAAAGCCGTCAAGATTAAATGTCTTGGCCTTTTCTGTCCTCAAAGTCAGTAACGTGGCATCAGTCTGTCTTAAGGTACTTCTCTAACTCTGACTTTAGCCAGGAAGGTTCTTTTAATGACTAGTGATATTTCGTTTGGGACACCCACATAATCCAGGAGTGTCTCTCTATCTGTAGATTCTTACCTTCGTCACATCTGCAAAGTCATTTTTTCTATGTAAAACATTATATTTACAGGCTCAGAAATTAGGATCTGGACATGTTGAGGGGAGCCTTTATTCTGTATATCACAAATTTTCCAAAACTCAATAGCTAATTGAGATCACAGCTGAGATGAGAAGTCTCACACCCTCAGTCACATGTTGTCACAATGCAAATTATTTGAATCATTTAAAGGGATTAATGCTTTTGAATTAATTCTAGCTTTTATACTATATGAGCTATTTTATTGAAAGTAGAAATTTCCTTCCTTTTGGCAAGTGGTGTTAAGATCGCTTACACTTAAATTGAACATTTTGCAACTGAAAGTGATAGGGAGAAAATAAAAAATAAGAACATATTTATAAAATCTACGCAGGTAATGTGCAAAGTGGAGTCCAAGAGACAGAACCCAGCAGCTTAAAAAAGTGAATATGGAGAGTTGCTAGGATAGCCTTTTTGGAAAAGTCTAAATATATATATATTTATATACATAATTGCTCATCAACATAACTCATCTTTCATGATTGAAAAATCTTCATGAAAATTCTGTAGAAAGGTTTTATTTTCTCCATATTGTATTTGCCTAATCTGGTTTAAAGGCTGAAAATTTTCAAGGCAAAGGAGTCCTACTCATTAGTATGTAAAATTGTTATGAAGAAAAATAGAGAAAAACAAGGAAGGAAAGAAATAATGAATTAAGTAAAAGAAATAGAAACACAGGTAGGCAACAGATCATAAATTAACTTAGAAATCTTGGACCACATTCCATAGAATCGCAAATGGGTTTTAAGTTAGTCTTACTTAAATGATAAGGATAAAGTAATCTTAGCTGATAGCTGAGTTGCACATGTTTATGAATTTTACATTTATTTTACCAAGAATTTCTTGGTTTATATTTGAAAACAAATATATCACTCACCAACCTAAAAGTATTTATCTAAAGACTCTCTCTCTCTCTCTCTCTCTCTCTCTCTCTCTCTCTCTCCCTCTCTCCCATTTCCCCTCTCTGTATTAGGGATTAAACATAGGGACATTCTACCTTCTACCTCTAGGCTCTACCCACAGCTTTATTTAAGTTTTTTATTTTGATACAAGGTCTTTCTAAGATGCTGAAGGCCATCCTGTCTCAGCATACAAAGTACTGGGATTACAGGTGTGTGCCACCATGCCCCACAACTTATATTTTTTTAACTTAAAATTTACTTTAAAGATAAGTTAATTATGGTACTTATAAATTTCTCTATAACCTTGCAGTTCTGGGTTTTATCAGTGTCTCCTTTTTTAATACATTCTAGTTTTATTTACAAACAATGCTTGGTTATGCACATCAAAATATAGGACCAACAAAAAAACTAAAGGTTCAGTAATTTTTTTATTGGTAAATATTGTAAAAAACTGTTTTTTTCTTTTTTAATGGTGTATTGCAATCATACATCTTGGTGTATGATAGAGGGTGATAGAGCATACCTCTACACAGTACTTCAGAGCTCTTCCCCAGTTGTGACCCCACACTCTTTCCCCACTTTCCTGTGCTCAATGTAGTGATTTGCTTTGATAAGTTTGTTCATGTCTATTGAGGTGTTTCCATCTTCAAATCTTTCTCCTCACACCTGTCTCCCTCAGTGAGGTCCCCTTATTCACTCCTCTAAGATTTTTTTTGTCCTTTGTCTAAAATCTCTTCTATGTCCCAATTTCTTCCTAGCTCCCACATATGAGGGCAAACATATGACCTTTCACTTTTTGTGACTGACTAATCTCAATTAGAATAATATTCTCAAGTTTCATCTATTTCCCTGCAAATGATAAAACTGTTGTTCTTCCTTATGGTTGAGTAGAATTCCACTGTGTATATATCCCATAATTTTGTAATCCATTTATCTATTGATGGACATCTTGGCTAGTTTCAAAATCTGAAAATTATGAATTGTGCAGCTATAAACATCGATAAAAGACTATATTTTCAAGGATTATTGAAATAGTTTCTTAATCAATGTTTCTATGCCTTGGCAACATATTTGATAATAGGTGATATTTTATTAATATTTTATTTTTATTGTACCAAGTATTATTTAATCAGATCATGTGTGTTTTTCTTTTCGTTAATGCTTTTTCTTTTTCTCTTAATCTCCTGGCTGTTCAGTGATGAATTAAAGAGGTATGTTTTTCAGTTTCTTGGAGCCTAGGTTCTGGTAGCAAATATAGAAAATAATCAAATAAGAAACCAAGGCATAATGCCACAAAAGAAAACTAAGTGTGCTTAGATAGGAGAATCTGGTAATAATTCAATATTAGAAGAGTTAATTAAAAAAAGATTCAGATGTGGTTTTAAAATGCCCTTCATGTATTCAAAAGTCCAAACATGACTACTTGATACATATGTTTTCTTTTTTTACTTTCTTTCTTTTTTTTTTTTGCTGGTACTGGGGATGGAACCCTTCTACCTCCGGGCTACACTCCCAGACCTATTTTATATTTTATTTAGAAACAGGGTCTCTTAAGCCAGCAAGGCTGGCTTTGAACATGCGCAATTCTCATGTCTCCGCCTCCCAAGCGCAGGGATTACAAGTGTGTGCTACCATGCCCTGCTGATACATATGTTTTCATAAAAAGAGAAATATTTGGAAGAAAAAATGGCAGAATTTCTTCCATATCATTACCCAACTACTTTATGGCTGACTCTATTCTTCATTCTGTTTCATAAGTCATTGTTTATTACTACCTCAACAAAATGATTATATAAATAACAGTTAGGAATACTCTAATATTAAATAAAAATTAGGCACAGAGAATTTAATTGGTTTGTTCAGATCAAATTGCAATCATGTTAAGGTTTTGGCCTTTAGCCAATATAGGATGTAAAAATCATCTGGTGATTCCTCTGTACCTGGTACTTTATAATTATCTATGTCAAGTGATGATGATTATCACAGTGATAATCATTAAGCTATTTTAAGTGTCTGAAAATCTAATTAACTTGATATATAAATATGGTGTAGCAGAATGTATCTTTAATTGTGACTTCTGGCTCCATTACTATTATCTAACTGTATCTTCATGGCTGACACCTTTTCAAAATTAGAAAGAACCTATTACTTCTACAGGCTTCAGGCTTGTGTAAATGTTTTTAATTCAGTGACTGGATTGATAATATTCTGGGCTAAATAGAAGAGAATGAAAGAGTTTTGATTTGTTAAATCATCACTTTGGTCTTGTTTCAGGAAAGAAGAGAATAGAAGATCTGAAGAGAAAGAAGAAAAATAAGGAAGCAGGACAATGAGAATAGAAACAGTAGAGCAAAAGGTAATGACAGAGTTGAGAAAAGTTGGAAAATTATTTTAAAAAGACAAATATATTTTAACAGACTCACCATGGTTTAATTAAAAACTATTCATATATAAAAATATTTGGTTGATCAAGATGCTTTAATTTCATTTAGTGCTGTCTCTCCTGACGTTTTCTCTCTTATGTAGCTTGTCACTTCCTAGGGATTTAGTTTCTTTCATCATATCGATTGTCACATATTCCATCCCTCTCTATTGTCTCAACTACCTATTTTTGTTCAAGAATATTTAGTAACCGTAGTGACAAGCTGTATCACAGCAGTTAATATAGGTGTATATTCTGTGATATTCTAATTGTGATTTATTCTATAATTTACAGTTTTCTGAAAATAAACTGAGATGATAGGGGAGGAGAACATAGATAAAGTAATGTCTAAAGAAACTAAAGATTATATTTTCTGTGCACATGTTTTCACTTTGCTATTTCATTTGTCTGATTTTATGGATGGTATTAATATATATGACATAAAAATGAATTTATTAAATCTTCAAAGCATAATGCTATGAAATTTTATAATATGATCTAGTATTTTTATATTTTTTCCCTGAACTATATATAGTATTGCTTGTGAAAAGGCTAATACTCCAATATATATTTTGTTTCTTTAATTAGAGAAAAACAAGTTAATTTAATTATATTTTACTTATACATGTGGTAAAATATCTCAAAGGCCTCATATTCAAATCATCCTTAAAATTAGTAGTAAATCTAGAAGTGTACATTTTTCCTTTAAAATTTCATAAGAATGCCTTATATGGATATTTTTAAAAGATCACATTTTCAAGGTATTCAGAAAGTGTCCTCCAACAAAAGCTTTCATTGGCACTATAGTAACTGTGTCTAGACACAGCATAGCAAGAATTACTTCTCATTGCATCTTGTCTGTTGACAACTGACTTGGCTGATGTCAGGTGAGAACAAAGAGCTAGTAGGAAAAATTGAACAATGTTACTTTTCTAGTTTGCTGATGCAATTGAAAAAATATATTCCCTTGGAAGAAAGTGTTCAAAAGAGATCAAAGTGAGAGAGGCTATGTAATGATAAATGAAATTGCATGGTCTCCATGGCCCACAATATTGGATTTTATTTTATTCTAATTGGTTTTTGATTTAAAACTCCTAGCACAAATACAAATCTTAAGAGGAAAAGAAGCTTAAAAAGAACATCTGAACATATTTATTTTATGAGGTTTGACCTTAATAGTTCTCTATCAAACTATATAGCCATTTTATTATTATTAGAGTACAGCACATTGAAACTCATATAAAATATGGTAGACAAAACATATAAATTACTAACTTACCTAAGTCAGTTTTCCATGAGTAACACATTCACTCATGGCTATATAACCACCAGAGAACATATTTATTAACCAATCATCTATGCCATCTATATCTTCAGTTTTCTAGAATTTACTGTAAAAGAAACATAATATTTAAGAATATGTAATCTAATTATTTTTAAAAAGATGAGTATATATACTCAACTAGATTATACACACTGCTGCTTCTACTAGATAATATAAAATTATAGACCTTCAAAGGATTTATAATTGTATATGACAAATAGCATGATTTGCCAGCTGAATGAAGTAAATGAATGACATTTCCTTAAATATTTTGTTCAATTTCAGGTATTTTAAAATGAAATTAATTCAGATAAAAATATAAAAATGAAGAAAAATTTAAAGAACTTAAAAGTATTTCACACTGCAAGTGAAGGAAGGTAGTATGGCATTGTAAAACATCAAATAGTTGTCTGATAGGGGAATTAGGTATATCTCTTCAGTATTTGAAAGCCTGTCATGAGCAAGGGGATTAATGTCTGTTTTAGATAAGTATTTCAAATATGGATTTGCACTAGAGTAAGAGCAGGGTTTTGTGCCAGAGGGATGCAAGAATGTCTGCTACCTGAGATAATGAGTATTCTGGCACTATTTGTGTTAAAGTATTGTTCTAATATACATTAAAGATGAATAGTTTGAAGAAAATTTAATAGTAACTTTGACAATATCTATTTGACTATCCTGAAATTAATATTACTTGCTTACTAAATTTGAACAGCTACATGGCCCAAACATAGAGTTTTGGCATGAGACTACATTGGCGCATATTTATAAATCAGCCACTGAATCGAGTGTCTAGATCAAATCAATAAGCTACAATGTCAGTTGGAAATTCAAACTTACTCGATATGGAAGGTTTTCTGAAATTTCTAAAGAAAATAGGCTGAAGAGCTTATGATTATGTCTAAAATCCCAGTTGTTTCTGCCCCAAATCTTTCATTCTTTAAATTAAATTCGAAGTTAAATTCTAAGTGAAAATGTTAGTTTATTCAAAAAAGTGTTTTTTTTGTTGTTGTTGTTTGGGGGATCAGCACTACCATTTGCCACCCCTGCCATTTGCCAGCCATTGCCTGTACCACTTAGATTATAAGCAAGATTCAAGGGTAAGATGAAGTTATTCACACATACACACACACACACACACACACACACACACACACACACACACATGTCAGGGTCTTGCTGCAGGCCAGCTATTTTGCAGGGGAGGTTTTAGTGATAAGATCCTCAGAAAGAAGAAAATATATAGAGTTGTCATTTAGAGGACAACAACAGAAACTTTTTTTACAGACCTCCTTTATGAATAGGGTTTCCAGCAAAATGGTGCCAATGTGAACATGCACAGGCATGTTGCATAGCTGAGCTATGCTCATAAAATTAAGTGCACAGCTGTGGTTGTGTGGTGTGAGCTAGGCCATGTCCTTATCACAGGTTCATACTTCCTCTAGGCTCCACACTCTATCCCCTACAGGATGGTGGTGTGTGACTTGACCCAGAGAGCACTGTATTGGGCCTAAAGACCGTAACAGTAACAGTTGGTGTGATAGGTGGTTATTAGTCCTTCAGCCACATAGGCAAGGATGGCCCATATGCATCTTTATGAGGAGCTCAGTGAATTTTACCAGATTGTAAATGGGTCTTTTTGTAAGGTTTGAAGAGTCCGTGCTAATTTGTCCCAGGGTAGTAGAAATCTTATGTTGCAATAGGTGCTGTTTTGCAGATTAATAACATTTAATTTATAGTACTTGTGCTTGAGGGCATGTAAAAAGCAATCCCTACCACCAGGTTACAAACTTCATGGTGCAAGTGCCTATCTATCCATTTTATCTACCCATAATGATACCAAAAGGGGCTTTGGAAATAATCGGAGAGCCCTAACTTGTATTAAAGTATTGGTAGAATTATTACCAGGGTGTGTCAAAGCCTGTGCCCCAGAATATGATATAGAGTAACTCCTTCTTGAGGCCCCATTTTTATAGGTCTTCCCACATACCCTTACCCCACAACAGGTTGCCCATTAAGGCAGCCATAAGGTTAGCCCACAATAGACTGCCCAGTTGTCTGTACAAACATGAAATGGTCCAGTTTTTTTTTAATTTTTTAATGAAAGCCAACCAGACTATTTAAAGATCACCAATCAGCTAGAGTATTCAGCACTAATCTCATATTAAAAAGTTGCTATGGCAGCTGTGAGGCCATAGCTCCTCATGTGGGTGGCCGCCTATGACAAGAGCCATTATTATACCATACTTCGATGGGTATTGGGGCTTTCTTAGGGATTTGGGGTACTTCCCATTTCTGTGGGTTTTGATACCATTCTTCTGCAGGTATTGGGGCTTTTTCTTTTTTATAAATACTTGGAAAATCTTCTAATTCTATGGGTTTTGAGGGGGCTATTTCTCATTAACTGTATTGGCCCCAGCAAAGTATGTAACTGTTCAGGGAAAGGACTAGTAGAAAATTGTGCTTGTCTCTGTAAGTAGACACCCCATTTTGTCAGAGTGAACATTTGGGCTATCTCTCTCTGGGAGCTCAAGTCTAGAACCTTAGCCAACCTTTAATAGGGTAGATGTTCTGCACCATCATTGACCCAGTACCTCTAATGTGTTCACAAGAACTGTTTTGTAATGAGAGATTAATGCACCTCTGTCTCTTCATAGCTGTGACCAAATTCAATAGGATGATTTCTAGTGCTTTGCTTCTGCCACTACCCATTCAATATCTGTATCTTCCACTTGGGCTGTTAGCAGGAAAGGAATGGCAGGATCAACTACCAGCAGAGTTTGTGCCACTACCGGTTTGGTGGCAGTAAGTGCAGTTTTTATTTTAGAGGTCCAATTTCAAATTGTTCCCTTACAGACAAGAAGGTATAAGGGCTGCACAAGTGTAGCTGAGTTGGGTATAAACATTTTCCAACACCCCCCCCCAAACCTTGAAACATCTGTAACTTACTGTCTTCAGTTGAGGATAAGCTTGTGTCTTGTCCATCACCACTTCAGATATTACCTTTGCCTTATTCGACCAGGCAACTCTCTGAAATTTGACAGATACTCAGGTCCCTGGACCTTATCTTTATTGACAATCCACCCCCATTTCTGGAGAGCAGCTTAGAGGCTGCTCACAGCTGCTTTTAACTCTGTAAGAAAATTAGAGATTAGCATACTATTATCAATATAATGGTACAACCACACAGCCTCGGGTTTCCACTAGGCAGCTAAATCTTGTACCACCAGACTATAACACAAGTGAGAAAAGGCAGATATTCCTGGGGCAATACAATAAAGGTCCACTGATTCCTTTTGCAGGTAAAAGCAAAATATTCTTGGCTTTCTGGGGCAATGTTAATGGATACAAAGACATTTCCAATTCTACAACCTAATGGAACTATCCCAGTCCATGCAACAGAAGCTCCATCAACTTTTCGATGTTGGGTATTGCTACCTGCAAGGGCAGTCTCTTTTTATTTAGCTTCCAATAGTCCAATGTTATGTTTCATAAACTATAAGGGTTTTTACTGGCCATATGGGAGAATTTAATGAGCTAAATCAGGTAGATTACACTTGCATCTTGTAGTTTCAATATCATTTGTCCAACTTCCTTACTCCCTCTAGTAATTTGTACTGCCCTACAGTTACAATATTTATAACTTACAGGAGTTACAAGGAAGCATGGTGTGGGTATCCTTTAGTAATAGTCTTAAACCTGTAGTTTAAATTTTTCAATAGTTATTTACACAGTCAATCCCTGTAACACATCCATCTCTAGAATATACTTCTGTTTGGTTTGGGCTAAGCTGCTGCTAGAGCACCAAAAGTACTTAACTGGGCTGGCAATTTATTTTTCTCATAGGTGGCAATGTGTCTAAAAAGTTGTTGCTGCCCCTGTTCTATTGTTTCTAGTCACTGCTGGATGCATATGAATTTATCCCAAGGACACTGTGAGGGGATTGTCTTCTACCTAGCCTTAGGCCTGCCGTTTTGGGATCCATGCCAATGGCCTCTCAGTCTCCTTTAATTCTGCTGGGGGTCATGGTTCCTTTAAGGTGTCCAACATGCATATGGGGCCAGGCTTCCTGGACTGGAAGCTGGTGGAATGTGTCACTTCCTCCTGGAAGAAGGCCTGGGGGTACAGCATGGTCCTCGCCAGACCAAATTGACCTTTCTCTCCTCAGAGTCTGTATGAGCTCACTAATAAGCGGGGCTGTGACTCTGAGCACCTCGCCACCCATGGGACATCTCTTCTTTGATTTGGTGGTGTGCACCCACTGCTCTTAGGGGCCTGCTGACATTGGCCACTTTTCTATCCACTGAGCCCAAATCTATTGGCGCTAGGGGCCTGCTGTTATGACTCCAGTCCTTCTACAGCCTTCAGACTTTTTCCAGCTGGGGACATACATCATCCCAATCTTTTTTTTTTTTTTTTTTTTTTTTTGTGGTGTCTATGCTGTTATATAGGATGCTACCAGAAACCACAGGGAAGCTGGAGGCCATCTCCCCTCCACTGTGTGTTGTTTCTTCTGGAGCCGCTGTTCTAGGGGTTACTAGGGGTACTCCTTGATCCTGCCGACTATGCCAATTGCCTGGGCACTGTTAGGGGTGCTGTCACAGGCCAGCTACAGTTGCAGAGGAGGTTTCAGTTGTGAGATCCCCAGAGAAAAGAGTTACCATTAGAAAGAGAGAAACAGCAAATTTATACTATAGACCTGTTCCTTATATAGGGTTCTGGGCAAAATGGTGCTGGTACATGAATGGACATGAACAGGCATGTTGCATTTTGCCAAGTCATGATCATATAACTAAATCATATAACTAAATGCATATATTATGGCTGTGCTGGATGAGTGAGGTCATGTCTTTATCACTGGTCTATTCTTCCTCTCCTCTCCCTTCACACACATATACATACATCCTACTCAGTATCTAATACATAGTCTATGTTGTTAAATGGTTATTTTTTCTCTTTAAGATAAACTGAAATTATCTTAGGCTTTAGCATATAAGTAATTTCATCATTAATCCCCAGCATATAAAATGTAATTTGAATATGATTTGTAAAATAACATCTTACGTAAAATAAACTCCCACTTTTTAGTCATCCGAGTTCATCTACATCCTGTGGAAACCAGACTAAACTTGTGAAAGAAAAAGCTGTTTATAACTAATGAACCACATCCTGTCAGACTAAGTCCCAGTTCTGCCCGATTGAGTACAATATAAACTGTCACTGCAGGATTGTTCAGTACTGAATTCCAACTCAAAAAGGAAGCTGGGCATGGTGACACATGCTTGTAATCCCTGTGCTTGGGAGGCTGAGACAGGAGGATCGCATGGGTTCAAAGCCAGCCTCAGCTACTTAGTGAGGCTCTTGGCAACTTAGTGAGACCCTGTTTCCAAATAAAATATAAAATAGGTCTAAGAGTGTAGCCCAAAGGTAGAAAGCCCCTGGGTTCCATCCCTAGTATCATTAAAAAAAAAAGGAGGACCAACTCAAAAAGGAAATGCTTCTAAAATTATATCTGAAACTATCACTTTTTAAGCCAACAGAAAAATTTGCCATGCATCTTTTGAAAATAACTTTAATTTTTGGAAATCAACAAATTTCTCAGAGACAAAGAAAGCCTCTTGTGTAGAGTAAAGAATTCTCAAAATTGGTTTGAGAGAAGAAAAAATACATAGAATTGTTCATATAACCAACTCATACTACTCAATTCTTCCTAGGACAATATTGACAATAGACTCTCTTGCCATATAGTAAATATGTTCTTTTTTCTATATATGTGGCATATGTAAGTTGTCTCTGCTGCAGTGTATTTGGAATATATGATTTATCTCTATTGAAGGATAATACATAAACTTTAATTTATCCTTTTTGTCTGTGTATAGTTCTGGGGATCACATTCAGGGACTCAGGCACACTAAGCATGTGCTTTTTCACTGAGCTGCACTACCAGACTTACCTAATTTTTAGTGGTTATTTTATATTTATCAATTTTTCCCAGGAATATAATTTATTGATTGATTTTTGTCTACTTTTGTCACCTTAAACTATTTATTTATTTATTTATTTATTTATTTATTTATTTATTTATTTTTGTGGTACTGGGGATGGAATTCAGGGGCATTGTACCTCCGAGCTATACCCCTAACCAGGGCACCCTGTTGGCAGGGGAACTGGCTGACCTGAGGACTACTGAAATTGACTTTTTACTCGTCTTCTGTAATGTGCAACCTATTCTAGTATATCTGGTGATGGAAAAATTATAGGGATTGACTATGAAGACTCTTGGAAAATTCCAGTTATGAGCACATGTGGTACCAGAGGACATCTCCATCACTGCAACTATCCTAAGCCATGAAGACTGTGAACATATGGCAGTACAAGTTACTAGGGGAGGGAGGCATGAGGAAATTAGACAAATGACACTAAAGCTAGAAAAGGCCAGTGTGATGTACCAAACTCATGGCCAATTCAACTCTCTCATCATTCCTGGTGCATGACAGTGGACTGTTGGGAGGTAGATAAAGTGACATTGCCATTGCATGCATGGGCGCCCAACATATCATTACTTTTGGATCAGCTATCACAGAAACTGGGAGAGTCCCATTACACTATAGCCTCTTGGTGGAAGCCTGAGGTGTGTCATGGTGGGGTGGCACAGGATTTAGATCCTTATTGGGAGCCTGAGGCTGTATGGTTGAACATATTGATCTTCTGCTAAACTCTGATTCTTTACAGAGTTAAAAAGCAGCTGCATGCAGCCTCTGAGCCACTCTCCAGGAAAGGGGGTGGGCTCTCAACAAAGGCAAGATCCCAGATACTGGATATTCTGTCAAATTCTTGGGAGTAGCCTTGTCATGTAACAAAAATAATACCTGAAGTAGAGAGAGATCAGAAACGATCAAATGAGTGATACCTGAAGCAGTTACAGGCTGGAAATTATCCAACAATTACATATGCATGTGGATCCTTGGGTGTTATGGCAGAAACAAGATGTGAAGAATAACCCAGTTGGATTCCAGACACAGCTATAGAAAGGGCCAGAGGCCCTATATGCTGCCCTCTTAGGTTATGGGCCCCCCACAGGTACTGGTGATGGAGCAGATCACGTACCGTATTGAAGGTTTGTTGAGGTCTTGGACTCAGATCCTCTGAACAGGGATAGTCCAAACGGCAACTCTGACAAAGTAGAGTACATATTTAGAGCAAAGAGGACAGTTTTCTAGTAGCCCTAAGGCTTATCAA
Organism: Muscardinus avellanarius; assembly: GCF_963383645.1. Taxonomy (NCBI): domain Eukaryota; kingdom Metazoa; phylum Chordata; class Mammalia; order Rodentia; family Gliridae; genus Muscardinus; species Muscardinus avellanarius. The sequence goes on from NC_137799.1 coordinate 32,431,398, forward strand.
CTACATACTCTGGTGGGGCCACTATGAGTCCAAGCAATAGCCCCCTCAGAACCCCCTGAAGTGGGAGATGCCCCAAGTTTCTATGAGAAAGGGAGCTTGGAAGATTCCAAGGTAATAGCAGAAATAGCCATACTTTAAAGTGATGGGGAGCTCAGAAGACTCCCAAAGTAGTAGAAGGAATACCCCACACTTTTAAGTTAAGAGGGAACTTGGAAGATTCCCAGATGCGACATGAGGTTTCTCTCATAGGATAGGTATTTTGTCTTCATCCTCTGAAAAGGAAAGGACTTACCTACAATTGTTTCTCTTTTTGCTCTGTCCTACCATCCAGGTTAATGGCAGAGAATAACCTGATATTCTGGGCACACATCTTTGTGAGACTTATAACATATCCCATTGCTGGGTCTGTACAAGCTACCAGTGGAGGCAGTTGAAGGCCTCCTATGGCAAACCATTCCCACTACTGCAGAGAACTAGACTACTTTGAAAACTTAGAAACAAGTTTCTATTCGGCAGGTAAGAATGGGACGAACCACACCATATAATTGAGGACTTGTAGCACTGTGACTATAACCCCCCACTCTTGTTGGGATATGCCATGAAAAGCAAAATGGGTAGAGCTGATTAATAGAGGATGGTACTATAGATGTAGAACTTGTAAGCAAAGCACCTGTTTGTATAGAACAGATGAACTAGTCTGTGATCAATCAAATTGTTGGACAGTTGCCTCAGGAACAACATTAGCTTTATTTGTTCTAGGGGGTAATAGTAGAAGATGTAGAGCTACAGGTGGAAGCTTTGGCCAACATGTTTTGGAAGCTTTAAATACATCATGACAGACTCTTCTTGTCTTTGAGTCCAATGTAATGTTCTCTGGGTCAGGTTGGGCACCATCACCCAGTAAAGGAGAAGTATGGGGGCCCAGAGGGAGTACAAGCTGGCAGTGATGCCATCACCCAGCACAGCTGCAGGTATGTTTGCATCCTGCATCGTTGCAGGTGTGCTCACCTCTTCTACCATAGCAGGTGTGCGCACATGTTACACAAGAACATTGCATAGAGTTGTGTACAATGATTAAGCAAAGTGTAACACGCATCTCCCAGTTTCATGGGCATGGCCATTTTGTGTAGAACCCTGTATAAGGAATGGGTCTGCAGAATATAGTTATTGTTGTTCTCTGAGCGGCGGCTCTGAATGTTTTCTTCCTGGATGGGGATCTTATGGCCTGCAACCACAGCCAGCTGGTCTCTGGCAAACAAACAGTTAAACTTAATGAAAAGGCCAAGCAAACTTGCATCCTGCTGTAGAAATTCATATAGTAATACTTTGAAATCCATATCTATGTTAAAATTTAGAATGTCATATTATGTGCAAATATTAATCATAATGAAGCTATTCCAGTATATTAGTATAAAAAAAGCAAGCTGAAGAAAAAAACATTGTATTATGTATAGGAAGCAACATTTCATAATAATAAAAGTGTCAATTCACTAACAAGTCCTGGCACTCCTAAATATGTATGTATCTAATGCAAAAGTTTCAAAATAAATGAATCCATAAATGACAAAGAACAAAATTCACCTAGTCATGATTGAATGACAAGGGCCAGATTGACTCTTAAACAGCTTGAAGCAGATCAAAACATGAAACAGGTTTTTAGTCACTAGACAACAGGTGGTATAGGAGTCTGCTTTGTTAAATGGGATAAAGATGAGTGGAGTTCTGGGATTTCCCTGCTTATTGTTTATGGACATAATGTAGGCTGGGGTGCACAGAAAGAGAATCCTCAAAAACAGCCTATTGTTTTCTCATTGACTAAGACGACTGATGACGTTGGGGACACACGTGCATCTAGAATTTGCTTAGCAAAATCCCAGACACAGCGTAGTTTCAGAGAGAAACAGAAATAGAGTACAGTATTAATGGAGAAGTTCCCTTGATAGTTTAGCTTAATACTGACTTGTGTATGCATGAGAGACAGCTACCTGTGACTAGGGATAAAATACAATGAAAAATAACCAGTCATACAGATTTGAGAAGCTCATTGAACTGTAATCACACATACACCCTCATCATGTCAATGCTGATCAAAATCAAGCTGTAGAAAATGATTTTGGAAAACCACAAATGTAGTTTCATTTAATGATAAGCACAAAAACAGGAACAATAAAGATCTTAAATGTATCCAGATATAAGTGTAGAATTGTAATTAAATGCAAGCAGACAACATTAAAAATGTTACAAACCTAGCTGCCTGTGATCTCAGTACTTGGGAGGCTAAGACAGGAGGATTGCAAGTTTGAGGCCACCCTTGGAAATTTGACAAAACCTTGGTTTCAAAATAAAATAAAATAAAATAAAATAAAGATGGTGGTGTGGCTCAGAGAATACCCAGGGGTTCAATTCCCAGTACCACCAAAAAAAAAAAAAAAGAAAAAGGAAAGGAGAGGAAGATAAAGTAATCAAGAAAGAAAGAGAGGGAGGGAGAGAGCTGAGGCTCTATTAATTAAAATGCAATCTTTTGGACTGAGGCAACAGGTGCAGACCTAATTCTCCTCCCTTCTGTTTTTCTGAGAGTTTGTGTGTTGCTTCTAGCAATGAACACTCCACTTTCAGTGTCATTGATGCATTGGGAAATAGTTAGAAAACAATATCCTTTACTAGAAATCAAGATCCATGAAGAATATTTAAAGAAACACAAGCTGGGCTTGGTGGCGAATCCTTATAATACCAGCATTCAGGAGGCTGACCGGAGGATCCTGATTCACGGACAGCTTCAGTTATTTAGTGAGGCCCTCAGCAATTTAGTTAGATCCTGTTTCGAAATAAAGAATAAAAAATAGGACGGGGGTGTAGCTCAGAGGTCGAAAGCCTCTAGGTTCTATCACCAGACCCGCAAAAAAAAAAAAAAAAGACAAAAATGTTTTTATATGGAATCAAATAATGATAGTAGTTAACAAGTTTGAGCATTTACTATACTAGGCTGTCCTATTATATTTATTTATATATATATATCCTCGACAATAAAGAAAAATAAAACAGAGGATTTAAACAGGCAAGGATAATTTAAATTGAGATGCTTGCCCAGACAAGTAATGATGTGCCCCAGAAAGATGTATATACAGTGTGAAACACAGAAGAGAATTCTAGGTTTGATACTAGGTTTGGATAAGGTCATCAGATAGCATTTAAAGCTGCTAATGTTAGATTAGACAAAGAAAGAGTAAGTCATTAAAAGAGGGCAAGAGTTTGGGCTTCAAGATAGCAGGCTCCTGAAAGCCAAGGAGATTGTGAAGGAATAGTGGCCAATGCAGAACAAATATTAGAATTTCATGGCATAGAGGACAAGGAAGAGATGGTTTCAAGGCAGAGGAAATGGTCACCTGTGTTGGAGGCAGTTAAAAGGCAAGGAAGCTGAAGTTTCCAGCAGAGAAGATTGGTAAAAATGCCAATATCAGTTTTATGGAAAAGTTTGGGGTTTTGGGCAAGAGATAATTGGAACAAGTTGAGAGGTGAATAAAAGGTGAGAAAGGGAGAGTGACTCTGGGGCTACAGGAGAATGTTCAGTGGGGAAGAAAAAGGATTCATGAAAAATAAAAAAGGATGATAGAATTAGAAACTGAAAGAGGATGTGATTTTTATAGGAACTTGAGAAATGTCTTTGATATTTCCCCATAATATGAAATTATCAACTAAAAATGGGTCAGGAGGAAATGAGAGACATCGCAGTAAGCAGAAGAGAAAAGTAGAAGGAAAATATTAAGATGTTTTGTAAGTGCTGAGGGCTATGATAAGTGGATAATGTGTTTACATTGATGTTATTCTGGTAGCTGTTCAGTCTTCCCCTAATGTGTTCTGATGGCATGGAGAATATTTTTATTTATAGTCTAAGACATTGGGATTGAGTCAAGATAATTAAGTGATAAAGTGAATCTAGGAAAACATGGATAAGAAGTAATTGGATGAGTCAAGGTGTCATAAGTACTATGGAGGTAGAAAATTAATGGCAATAGGAAAATTTGATTAAGCAACCTTTCCAGTTTGTGATCATAGACTGGCTCGGTGTATTTGTAAATATACAGTTACATGACTTTGATTTTGTCCAACATAGAGTTGAGAATATTTAATGGCTAAAAATCTTGAATATATTTTAATGGTTAAAAGATCCCACCGTGTTGATATATATAGACACCCACTTTATAGTTGTTCTCAGTTGTTATAATCCTAAATAATGTTATGATGAACAGTCTTGTACATGGATTTAAGACACATAATGGAACTATTGCAGAAAAGGTGGAAAAGGAATGAGAGATTGAATTCGATTTCACCTAGTTAAATGGTGGAAGTGTTTTAAAGGTGTGAGGTAATGGGAATGTATCAGGGGACCTGGAATGACAAGGTGGGTCAGTGTGATCAAGCCATCATATTAGCAAATGGGTGTTTATCAAAGTTCCACTACTATTCTCCAACAAAGGAAATATGGAAGCATTGTCTGTCTAGATTGTTATAGTTCTACGTAATGGTTCCCTTGCTCTTGAGAAAGATTTTCCTGGCTTGTAAAACTGACAAGAGACTGAAAAAAAGACTTATAGATGTAAGTGACAGAAGTACTCTAAAGGAAAAAGGGTTCAGTGGCCTTTTTTTTTTTTTAAGAAATCTTTCCAAAGTTTAATTAAGCTAAAGGAATCTTGAAGTCATCCTTGTCAGATAGCAAATGAACAACATAATCGTTAAGAACAGAGGGACAGGAAATAAGCCATCGGGATGGAAACAGTCACTAGCTGCCGGACCTTAGACAAAGTACTCAATCCCTGTGCCTCAAGTTTCTAAGAGGTATACTGGTAATAACAGCAGGATTTTCTTGGGATAACATAGTTAATATTTATAAATAAGCGTCAGCGTCAGCACTTACTGACCATTGCATTAGTGGAGACTTCCAAGGGGAATTTCGGTATATTACACAAGATTTAAGAATTTGAAATGTAAATTTATTAGATTATCTTTAATTAAAAATAATTAATATCCCGTGGATGCAGAATGATGTTACAAATAAAAACAATCATTTTTTAAAGAAGGGATTCTATACTTAGCAACTGTTTTATTGTAGAATGTACCTGGGCTCAATCTTCGATACCCACACATACAAACTACTAATCACTTGCCACAATGTCAGCTTCTGTGCTAAGTGCTTGTACATGTTTTCTTGTGTAATATTTAGAACCAGGTTGTACTTTGAGTGATATAAAAATGCAGACTTGATAAGAGTTTATTTCTCTCACATACATAAGTGTATAAATTATTACACGGTATTTAATGAAGGAATCTTTAGAAAAATTAACCTGCAAAAACAATAAGACTTTCAAAGCTGGGCATGGTGGCACATGCTTGTAATCCCAGCATTTGGGAGACTAAGACAGGAGGATCATGGCCCTTTGCACCTCAGTGAGACCCTGTTTCCAAATAAAGAATAAAAATATAGGGCTGGGGTTGTAGCTTGGAGGTAGAATGTCCTTGGGTTTCATCCCCAGTACTGTAAAAATACAAGAACAATAAGACTTTCAAATTCAAGTAGATTGAGTACACATGATTTTTATGACACAATTACATGATTTTTAAGAAAAGTTTTAATGTTAAATGACAGATTTTATGACAGATTTTGAGGTTAAATTACAGAAAATATTTGCTAAAATTATTTGAGTGGATTATAAGAATAATATACTAAAATATTTGTGTACAAAGGGAAGTAGTCAAATTTGAATTTACAAAAAAAAATTCATATGGATCTGATCTACTTATAGATTAACAGAAATTGATTACACAATACCTGCATTGTGACATTATTTAAACTCTTTTTTAATGTCAGTTACAAGGAAAATCAATTTAAGTGCATTTATTAATCCATTTATTTTTAACTGCAGGGGGAAAAAGGACACAAAAGAGACCCATCATTACCAATTACTATATAAGGAGAGGAGAAAATGAAAAAGAAAACATAATTAACATTGGTAAAAGGGCTTATGACCCCATTAATTAGGCTGCAGGAGGGATTCTGCACATAAAGAATTTTATCACCTTTTTTAAATTATTACCTTTTCTCAATCAGTTCCTCTAGCACTTTTCTCAGTTAAAAAAATCTTCTATCTGTGATGTCACAAATGTCACTAGCTTCATGGGGCAAAAACTTCAACCTGGTTGATGGCACCATTTGTGAGATAAATCTGAACTGCAATCAATTAGAAACTTGGATGAGTATTGTTAGTGTGGGAAGGAGAGTGAAGTTTAGTGAAGAGAATGCATTCTGATGGATGATTTTTAATTATTAAAAATACTTTTTCACCAAAAAGTATCAAGAAACACATCCTTAAATAATGACCTCAGTATTTCAATCTATAAAATAGAAAATCTTATCTTTTCCAGAAAATAATATTTGTAGATTTTAAAACGTGGAGATATTTTCTTATGCATTTGCTACAATTTGCCGCAAGAAATTGACATACACATGGTTGTTGCTTTAATTTTTATGATAACATAATAATTGTATAGTTATCATTTTAAGATAATATTGTCAAACTATGTCAATGGTATGGATGAGTCTTGTTTCATATTTTGAAATCTTTCTGAGTGATTTATTAAAAAATAAAAATAAAATTGTAATGGGTATTTCCTATCATATTTCTTTTTTTAATTTTTATTTTTTATAAGTGGAACATATTGAGAGTGGTGTACATTTACATTGTGCTTCATGCCCTTCCCTCTCCTTTTCCCTCCCTCCCAATAGAGAGTGTCCAGGTTAATCATGTTGTATTTATGCTATTACTCATATGCGTATGTAGCTCCTCCATTGAACAACCTCAGCTTTCTTCCTCTCCTATCCTTCCATTCAAGCTTTCCTGAGATTCCCCGCCATTATCTGGAGTCCCTCTGGTATTACCACTACTCCCTGCTTGGACATATTAGAGAAAACATGTCCCTTCTTTTTCTGTGCTTGACTAATTTCACTTAACATAATGTTCTCTAGTACTTTCCATCTTCTTGCAAATACTATTGCTTTATTCCTGTCATATTTCCAATCTCATAAACATTCTCATTTAATACTTTGATCATATACAAATACTAGAAGTCCATAACACCATTTGCACCTTGTTTTACATAGAAGGAAATGTCAAATCTAGTACACCAGGGTTGGAAAACACCAAGCTACTATTTGACTACAGAAGCAGTTCTTCTACTACAACTAAACCAGATGAAAAAAATGATTTTTCCTGGAATTTACAGAGCATATGTTTAGAGTTTATGTCGATTACATTGCATAGAGTCTAATGGATTCATTATTATTATTCTGTATTATAATGACTACTGTAGCCATGACTTGAATATTATTTTAAATAAGTGTACTTGTTTTTACTTATAGCAATAACCTTAATAAGAAAATTTTTGGTAAATCAATGCAAAGAAGGGCTAAAAGCTAACTAGAATGAAAGAATTAATATAAGGTGCTTTATACTTTTAAACTATAAAAATCATGAACACAATGCCTTGTGTATTTGCTTTGCTCCCCGAATAAATGTCTTCATTCAACCTATGACTCAAGTCATATTTAATCACTCATCCTTTCCCCAAGGTATTACCATTACTTCTTACTGCCTCAACTTCTCCATTGCCCCTGATTACTTAAGGCTGAGTCACTGCTATTTATCATTATGAGAGATATAATTTATTGCCACTTACAGGAATCTATTGGTTTAAAACTTGCAATATAACAATTCTCTCGCTATACACACACACACACACACACACACACACACACACACACACACACACAGGCACACAGGTTCTACCATCTTAGATATGATAAATTAGTACTACTTGTAATCCTTCCTTTTTAAATCAAATTCTTTGTGGAGTTAAAGCTTGCATAGATGTTCATTAAGTTTTGTTGTTGTTGTTATTTCTGAGCTAATATCTGTACCATAGTTACCATCCTCTCTTATGGTTAAGTGTGGTGTTATATATGACAGAGTTTTAGCCAGTGAACATGCATGACATTGATTTGTTCATTTTATGGACTCAATCAAAAAATATTTCCCATAGAATCCTTTTTTGTTCTTTTCTCTCTTCCCTCCATACACTGATGATATTTTCATACACAAACTGACCTTGGAAGCTATGTACTGACAATTAACAGAGCCTCTATTATCCTGGATTATTGAATGATGACTCACTTCTTTCCTCCATACCAGTGATCAGAATCATACTTTCATTGTAAATATATAATAATGTCATTGTAAGCTAATGATATTTTTATGAAATCTGTATTATGTCATGTGTCATCAAATCGGTTTATTCTTTCAACAAATCATTACCCAGTGCTTAGTGTCTGCTAGACATTTTTGTCTTGATTCAATGATATTATTCTTACTCCATGCTGTGGGCTCTTTATAGCACTTACGTATTAATTGATATAACGTATTAAAGCTCTAAAAATGAGTAGTGTCATATTATCTCTACATAGGAGCAAAACAGGCTCAGAATATTTATGTCACCTGCCACAGGTTACAGGTGTGAAAGATGGCAAAACTAAGTGAAGAATCTAGGGCCCATGATTGTAATGCTAGATCTGAGCTGCTCTCTTTTCTAAGCAATAAGATTAGCAGTCAACAATAAGAACAAAGAACCTTTACGCACAAAAATCTGTGTGGTTTAAAAAATATCTTAGAAGACAAGAAAACTAAATAACTGGATGATTCTAGACCCTGAAAGAATTTAATAAATATAGTGGTTGTTATTATAAAAAAAATTTCAGGATTTAAATATGAATGGTGGATCATATAATAATGGTGGCAATACTAAATTTATAATTTTGATGTCTTTAAAATTTTATTGTTGAATATAATGAATGAGCCTTTGAGATGAATATAAATAGTAAATGGACAAAATGTAAGCAGTTGGTAAAACTGAGTGAAAAACGTACATGAATCTCTGGGACATCACTTTCAACTCTTTGGGTTTTCTTTTTTTTTGGTGTTATAATAAAACAATAAAGTTACTACAAAAGTAAAAGAAAAGAAGCAAAAGTAGGTTCTGTGAGTGAAAATGGGAAGAAAAGAGAATGGTGAGGGCTCTGTGTTAGTAAAACACAAGATGAGCAGCATCTTGAAACATGCGAAGACATAAACCATGGGAAAAAGTATAAAAATCTTACTACCTATGAGGAATAAGGAGAAATTTTCTATTATCAGAGTGTAGAGAATGTCAGAACAAGCAATAAGATGTGTGTAGAAGACAGACCTTTGCACATGATGATAGTGGTAAGATATTTTCATTACTTTTTAATAATAAAAGAGAAACTATTTGAAACAAGAGAGCTATGTGAATCTGATTTGCCATGTAAAAATATGAATGTTCATAGACAATTGTAAGGGAAATAAAATAGAAAGTAAGGACAACTGGCCAATACATGCTATAATAGCTCCAGCATTGATAGTGGCTGGGCTGGAAATGGCTGAGGTGGAGGTGAGCACGAACAGCACCTATTGTAGAAGAGAGTCTAACAGCTATTTTAAAAGAGAACCTATTTAGGCATTTCCCATGGTTTGAACGATGTGTGCATGAGTGCACAGATGAATGCAATGCTACCAAGACTACCTGCACTAAGGCTTCTTTTCAACAGCCAAACAACATTCTAAGTACAGATTTTCTGTGAAAGTAAGTACTTTCCACCCAATACTTTTAAAAATGAATACTTTTATAAATGAAGGTAGCCCAAGAAACTTTTGCTAATCTTTGCTTTTTATGGTTCTATTAAAATTGCTACTCAGCCGGACGTGGTGGCGCAAGCTTGTAATCCCCATGCTTGGGAGGCGGAGACAGGAGGATCAAGCAGGTTCGAAGCCAGCCGCGCTAGCTTAAGAGACCCTGTTTGCAAATAAAAATATTCTTAAAAAAAATTAGGTCTGGGAGTGTAGCCCAGAGGTAGAAGAGTTTCCAGAAACCCCAGTACCACACACACACACACACACACACACACACACACACATGCTACTCAGAGCTGTGTGTGGTGGCCCTCATCTGTATTTCTAATACTTGGGAGGCTGGAACAGGAGGATCATAGGTTCAAAGCCAGCCTCAGCAACTTAGCAAGGCTCTCAGTAAATTAGCAAGACTTTGTTTTCAAATAAAAAGTGAAACAGAGCTAAGGATATAGCTCAGAGGTATGATGTCCCTTGTTTCAATCCCAAGCACCACAAAATAAAATAATAAAATAAAGTAAAATAAAATAAACCCAGGCCTTTTCTTTGTCATTCATCACTGGCCATTTCATTACTTAGCTCCCTCTTGTCACATTTTTCCCACACGTTTTTCACTGTCTAAATGCATAGATGGCACCTCTCTCTTTTGCCTAAGGGATCAATAATACAAGTTTGTTAAATAAATTGTATTAAGGTTTGGAGGTCACATTATATAAAAAGTAACTTCAATATCACACATACTGTATTTAAAGTTTATTTGCTTTACTAATTCTTGAATATTTTATTATAGTTGACTTCTTTATTGAGTTTCTAGTTGGTTTCAATATCTAAGACAAATACTATTTCTCAAGCAGAACCATTCTTTTTCTTTCTAACCTCATATGAATTCTAAAGTTTATTATATCTTGTAATGACCTCTCAGAGAAAACCCAAATCCATTGCCCTTGATGTTAGCTTATGCATACATCCACAGTAAAATTTTTATATCACTGAGAGTAAGTTTGTTAGCAAATACCTATAACACAACCAATCTAAAATAGTATTTTGCTTTACTTTATTAAATTAAAAAAATTTGTAGCAGCCCCTCTTTCTCTTCCTCCTCTGTCTCTTCCTCCACACATGCACACAACCATGTAACTGAGTCTCAAAGTTAATTTCATGTATTTGCCTCCAAAAGAACAAGATAATTTCTTCATTTAAAATAAATTATTATTTTGGTTATTTTTGTCTTCTAAAGGCTTAAAAACTGTTAGATAAAATCATTACCTATGAATTAAAATCCTTCTATCTAGCTGGGCCTGGTAGTACGCATTTGTACCAGTACTTGGAAGGCTTAAATCTGAGGATTGTAGGTTCATGCCCAGCTTCAGCTACTTAGTGAGGCCTTTCATAACCTAGACCCTGTTTCAAAAAAAAAAAAAAAAAAAGAAAAAAAATAACAAAAATAGGGTCTGGGGTATAGCTGTGAAGTAGAATTCCCCTGGGTTAAACCCCCAGATCTGAAAAAAGTTTCTCTCCCTAAATGTAAAAAATGAAAAGTGATATTGAGTAGCCATATCATCTTAAATTCTACAGTAAATCTGGTGATCATTGCTTTTTAACATGTTACATAAAGTGAATTTTAAATAAGTGTAGGTATATTTGTAATTTGATATGATTATGCTCCAATCCCAATTGCATATAAAAAAAATTTTGAACTTGGAAGAACCCTGAATCCGCAGGTAGCACACATTCACTACTGCAACCATGAAAGTGACTTTTTTTCCTCAAACATTTTCAAGCTTCTGCATAGATAGTAAATATGAACAGGTGGAAATGTATATTTTTCACCAGTCTTCACAGCAGAGTTTTAATGAATGACAAGGCTCATGTTATCCTACATCGCTACTACGGTGAACCTCTGGACTTGAACATTATGACATATCATGTCTGTATTCATGGATCTTCTGGCGTAATAGGGCAGGATATTACACTGGGTATGACCTTTGTCACTGGACGGGTACGAGAGAAAATTAGTGAACAAAATCAATATGTTCCTTCTGTATTTATCGAGCTTGTCAAAATAGGATACAATCAGTGAGTTGGCACTTTGCTGATTCCTCACTGCAGTCTTCATTCACTGGTAGGACATTGTCATTTTCTAAAAGGAAGGCTGAGGATCGATAGACCTACAAATAATTTTGACTCACAGCTCATCTACACTGTGAGTAGGAGCTGTTCTTTCATAGTCACTGACAGAAGAGAACATTTGGAATTGACTCTGTACCATGCCAGAGCAACAAGGGAATGCTTTTAAAACTTTCCGCAACAATTCCTGGTGAGGCTCTTAGGAAAAAAAAAAAAAATCCTGATGTCTCACAATAAACAAGGAAGAATTTTTAAATCTTTATGGGTATGACTTTGTGAAAAAAGAAATTCTTCAGAATGAACACCAGCTATCATTCAGGTTTTTTTTTTTTTAGTACCGCACTAGATGTGTGTAATTTTCCTTATTTCAGGTTTCATAACTTAGATGAATGCCTTTCATGATGAAGGCAATTTTACCCATTGATTCTACATTTGGGAAGATGGTAATATAACTGGAGATGATACCCAGGTCCCCAGGGAAAAACATCTTCTGGTGTCTCTTCTTATGCAGTGTAGCAGCAGAAGAGAAGTGCCATTGTAATCTTTAGAATAATACTCAAAGTCAACCAGGCCTGCTGTTGCATGCCTATAATCCCAGTACTTGAGAGGATGAGATAGAAATATCACAGGTTCAAGGCTAGCCTCAGCAAGTTACTGAAACCCTCTACAAGTTAGTGATAACCTGTTTGAAAATAAATATAAAATAATGTTGAGGGTGTAGCTGAGAGAGAGAACACTCCTGGATTCAATCTCTACTACACCTATCTCTCCAAAACAGAAAAAAAAAATTATAAAAGAAAGGGCAGTACAGTCCCAGATTATGAAAAATTCTATGAAGTATCTAATTTAATGAAATATCCCCTCCCCAGCCATTGTATTGAATCTTGTGATTTTTTTTTTTGATGTGACACATTTTACTTTTAAAGCTTTTACCTTCAGTACACTGAACATATTGTTTTAATATACATTTAGAACTATTTATTCCTTTCTTTTCTTGGCACTTGTGATTGAATCCAGGCTCATGCTATTTCTGATCTATATCCCCAGCACTTTTTGTTTTTTTATTTTAAAACAGGGTCTCAATGGGTGACTGAGAGTCTCACTAAGTTGCTGCGTCTGGTTTTGAACCTGTAATCCTCTGTCTCAGTCTCCCTAGTTTATTAAATCTTAATCTCACAAATTAAACAATATTAGGTAGCTGGGAATTTGTATTATTTTAATTAAAAGTCCAATATATAGGTGTCCATATTTAAGTCTATACATAAAAGTCTCTGAAAAAGTCTTTAGAAGTCCATTTTGACTGTTAAATGTCACATTTGAAAAATGTTTGCTTCCATATTTGGTATCAGCTTTATCCATCATTGTGTGTGTGTGTGTGTGTGTGTGTGTGTGTGTGTGTGTGTGTGTGTGATACTGAGGATAGAACAGAAGGGAATTCTACCTTTGAGTAGATGGTAAACCCTATTTTATTTTTTATTTTTAAACAAGTTCTCACTATGTAGCTGAGGCTGGGTTTGAACCTACAATCCTTTTGTCTCAGCCTCTCAAATACTGGGATTACAGTCATCACTGGTAAGCCAAGTGTACCATCATATTTTTAATTCTTTTTATTTATTGATATATTATAATCATATATCATCACAAAGGACAGACTGGTAGAGGCATACATTCACATATTTAGCCCTTCTTCAATTCTCATCCCATTCCTCTTTGCTCTTTCCTTTTGAAGTTCTGCTTAGTGACTGACTTTGATATGCTTGTGAATGTACATCATTCTTATAAATGATTTTTGATTCTGAAAATCTCCTTCTGCTTCTGGATTACTGCTGCTTCCTAAGCTGCTACTGATTTCCACAAAGCAGTTTCGTTCATCTATTATCTGAAGGCTGATTTCACTAGAGTAATTGTTGAGACCAGATTATAGCTCAAAATAGGATATTATTAATGTTTCAGAGTTCTGAAGCTAAAAATAAAGGAAGCACAACTTCTATGACCTAGGGATATTCTTGCACGTAGCAGGATCTGCCTCTTCACAGAGCCCTGATAGGTGTGGTCCTGAATCATTAGAGAGATGCTTCCTGGAGCAGAACATTTCTCCTAAAACTTGTACTGTCAATAAGCCTACCAAAGGACCAGAAGTCAATAGGCATAATGAATTGTGAGAAGGAAGGATACACTTTAAATTCAATTATGCTCTTGGAATGAGGTTAGAAATTTAATGACAGACATATTCTGTTCAGATACCTTTGATTTTAATCCAAGTTTATTCTGAGTGCTTAAATTACTGTGTGTGAGGGGCATCTGTAATATTTCTTTCCTTCCTTCCTTCTCCTCATCCTCCTTCTTCTTCCTCTTCTTTTTTATCTCTATCTATCTTTCTTTTGCTGTACTAGGAATTGAAACCAGGAGAATTCTACCTTCAAGTTATAGTCCCACTCTCTTTTAATTTTTGTTTTGAAACAGGGTCTCATTAGGTTGCTGAAAATCTGGCTACTTGCTGAGATTTTTCTCAAAACTGTGATCCTCCTGTCTCAGTCCCCTCACATCTCCCAAGTACTGGGATTACTGGCATGTGCCACCATGTCCTGCAAATTTTCTTGACATAATGGTTTCTACATTTGATTTTCAGATAGTCCCCCAAAGTAGGCATAATTCTCTGGACCAAAGAAAGTAAATATATTCAACACAGTACTAATATGATATTTGATGTTATTTATCCTGCCTAGAACACTTCAGGCACATTTTTATTTCCTCAAACAGAATTCAGTGTAAGTACTAAGTACATGGTCTGAATTAATTTAAGCAGGCTAAGGTGTTTGTTTAACTCAATAGGGCATCCCTTATTTATTGAGAAGAAATTAATAAGGATTATTCAGCATACATGAGAGGAACTTATTGGCTATGTAATTAATGTAAGCATGTATGAACAAATTGTTATTTGAGCTATTTAGGCATATAATTATAAATCATTAAATTGCTTCAACAATCCATTTATAAAACCATAAGTGATAAGGATATTGTTTAATATTTTTTATTAAAATTAGCAATATACTATATTTAACTCTTTTCTGTTTTTTATTTTCCATTATATCATAACTTTGATGGTTAAATATTTCTTTAGGTAAACATTTAAAACAGTCATAAACCCATAAACCTATAAAAGTCAGAAGAATAGTGAAAAATATTTTTTTTCTTCAACAGTTTAGGAGCAAATTGCTGACCTGACACCTCATCATCTCAATACACCACTTTGTTTCCTACAAACATGAGCATTTTCAAAAGAAAGAAAGAAAGAAAGAAAGAAAGAAAGAAAGAAAGAAAGACAGAAAGAAACAGAGAGAGAAAGATAGAATACAATAGAAAATGAACATTGACACATTACTAATATAATATCCTCAGACTCAACTCTAATTTCATGAGATCTCTCAATAACAAAATGATTAGGCCCACAATCACTCATTACATTTTAATGCCTTGTCTCTACTTTCAAGCTACACCCCCAGCCCCATTTTATTTTTATTTTTATTTTGAAACAAGGACTCACTAGGTTGATAAGAGTCTCAATACTTGCTGAGGTTGTCCTCAGACCTGCAATCCTCCCAAATACTGGGATTAAGGCATGGGCCACCACTTTTGACTTCTTTACTTCTTCTTTGGTTTTGAAGATTACAGGCCAAGTATTTTGCATATTTTCATTTGATTTAGATAGTGTTCTTTTGTCATTTTATTTATGTCATATAATTTCAGTGAAAAAAATTAGAAAAATGATTATATGCATTGTGATTTACCAGGTACCATACAATTTTAATTTATCTGATTACTGGTGTTTCTTCAATCCCTTGATGAAGTTATGTTTCAGGTTTCTCATTATTTATTCTTTCTTTATTTTAATTTATTTTATTTTATTGTAGTATTAAAAACTGAACCAAGCCAGATGTGATGGTGCTTTCTTGTAATCCCTGTGCTTGGAAGGCGGAGACAGGAGGATGGCGCAGGTTCAAAGCCAGAAGCGCTGGCTTAAGATATCCTGTTTCCAAAAATAAAATAGGTCTGGGAGTGTAGCCTGGAGGTAGAAGGGCTTCCAGAAACCCCAGTACCAAAAAAAAAAAAAAACCCTGAACCAAGGGACATTCTATTGCCAAACTATACCCCTAAGCCAAATTTATTTATTTATTCTTACTTTATTTTTAAGATCTCGCTGTGTTGCCTAGGCTATCCTCAAAACTGAGTTCTTTCTTTCTGTCTTAGCCTCCCAACTAATGGTATTTATAGGTATTCACCATTATACCCAGCTTAGTTTCTTATTTATAAAATGTTTTATTTCTCTTTTTATAATTATTTTATATTTTCATAATTATTTGAGAAAAAATGTACTTTGGCAATATATAAAGGTTTTATTCATCATAATGTTTTAAGTCTGCATGCATTTATAGAATTTTCTTAGTTTTCTTCACATATATAGAGTATACTCATCATTTACCTGGATGCTCAAAATGTTCCCAGTTTGGCAAGTTAGAGACTATTTAGATTCTGTGTTTCCTTTAGACATGTTTCTATGATTCTTTTAGCTCTTTCTCGCTTTCAAGCAAAATAAGAAGTTGCATGCTTCTTGTACTTTTTCTATCCCACTTCCGCCTGATCCTACTCATCTCCAATCCACCACAAAAGGAGGCATGCCTCCATTCCCACATGAATGTCCTCATAAACTCTCTTGGAATCTGAACCCTGTTGGCTGACTTTCCTTTCTATTACTCTATCACAAAAATCATGTTGTCATACTCTACTCTGAGACACTGCTGCAGGTGGAGGTAGGAGTATAAGGTGGCCAGAGTACCACTTTCTCTGCTGCAGATAGTGCATTTTGGATTGCATTGCCCAGAAAGAAAGTGTAAAGGGAGCAAAAGAAAACAAAAAGAAAAAAGAAAGGGTTAAAAAAGTGGAAGAGAAAAAACAAAATTTTAGGATTGTTTAGTTAGAAAAGTATTACTCACAAATCTTAATAGCCAAACTATGGAACCAGACTTGGTATCCATCCACAGATTGACTGAAATACAAAATTATGAGATATACACACAATAGAATTTTACTCAGCATAAGTAAGAACAAAATTATAAAACTTTCAAGGAAATAGATATAACTGAATAATGGTATGTTCCGTGAAATTAGCCACAAAAAGCTAAAGGTCAATATTTTCTCACATATGTGGGAGCTAGGGATAAATTGGGATATAAGAGGGACTCTAGACAAGGAAGGAGAAGCTCTGGATGGAGGGGGCATATGGGAGAGAGGTGAAGGGGAAGGAGACTAGATAAAAAAAAAAACTTCAATAGACATGTTGTACATGCGTAAATTTATCAACGCCAATTTCAAAGATGTTGATGGGAGGGTGAAAAGGGGGGAGGGGACTGGGGCATGGCTCACTGTATGCCGTGTACATGTATGCTTTTATCACTGAATTTTATCATGATGTATGATTACAATGCACTGATAGAAAAGAAGAAAAGTAGTAGAAACAACATTCATTATAAAAAATCTAAAATACTTCAACAATTAATTTTTCTTTCTTTTTTTTTTTGTGGTACTAGAACCCAGGAGCATTCTACCTCTGAGCTACACCCCAGCCCTATTTTTAAACTTTATTTTTAAAACAAGGTCTCACTAAGTTATGGAGGGCCTCACTAACTTCCTATAGCCTCATTGTAAGTGAGGCAGACCATGAACCGCCATTCTCTGGTCTCAGCCTCCCAAATACTGGGATTACAAGTTTGTACCACCAAACCCGGCTAATTATTCTATCTTTGGAATAATCAGTCATTCTGTATCTCAACTCATTTTTTTAAATCATATATCTTATATGATCTTCTAACCTATGATTTTTCTTCTTCTTTGATTTGGGTAATTTTTAAATGTCATAGTTATAGTCATTTAAGCCTATATTTTTGGTTTTGTTACTAAAATATCTAAAAAATATATGTTTGCTAATTATTGGTATGGTAATACAGGTGCTTTTTATTATCAATGTTTCTCCTTTGTGCCCTGTAAAATATTGAAGTTGATTAAAATAGACCTGTACACAGAAAACAAATTTATATGTGGACAAAAGAGATGCTTCCTCATTAAATTAAAAATATCATATAGTCTATAAATATATTTTGAGTTTCTAATTATTTTATGGACCATTCCAAATGTGTTAGTCAGATTCCAACTACTGTAAAAAAAAATCTAAGGTAATCAACTAAAAAGAAGAAAGGTTTATTTCTGATCATGGTTTCAGAGGCTTCAGTCCATGTCTACTTAGTTCCATTGCCTCTGAATCTGTAGCAAAGCCATATAGCACGGTGGAGAGCAAATGCTGGTAGAAAAAGCCTCATGGAGGCTGGAGGAGAAAGAGACTAAAAGGGGCCTGGCTTCCAATACCCTCTTCAAGGACACACACCCAATCCCCTAAATTCCTTAGTGCTTCAGTAGTACCACAACCTGGGAATTAAACCATGAACACATGGGCCTTTGGGGGACATTTACAGAGCCAGACTATAGCATCAATTCTGCAGTTATATTTGAAAGTAAAACTCAAAGTTCTGTGCTAAAGAAATATTTATAGTTTCACTACCTTAATTGCCAAAATTTTACACAGCAAAAATCATTCAAAATGAATAAATTTAAAAGCTATATAAATGTCAATCAATAGATTATATAAAAACAAAGTGTAACGTATCTCTATAATGTAACTCAGTATTAAAAATAAATGACTTGTTGATATAAGCAACAATATGAACGAATCTCAAAAACTCTAGATTAAGTATAAGAATCCAAACCAAAAAAGAATAATGTCTGTATGATCCTTTTCTTGTGCAAGTCTGAAAAATAAAAGTTAATATTCATTGATAGGAAGCAGTTATTGACTAACTGTCAAAGAGATGGGCAAATGGATAGAATTATAAAGGAGTATAGGATAACTTTTGCAGATAATGGATGTATTTACAAGTTGATTGTTGGTGATGTTCCACAGATATTATATGCATAAGGTATCAATGTTGTATATATTTTTGGGGAAAGGGGACTGGGGTATAAGCTCAGGAACATTCTCTTTCTAAATTATGTCCTAAATTCATTTTAGTTTTTGAAACAGGTTCTTGCCAAGGAGCTGAGGGTCTTGTTACATTGCTGAGGCTGGCCTTGAATCTGCAATTCTCCTGTTTTAGTCTCCCAAGTGCTGGATTTAAAGGTGTGCACCATCACTCTCAGCAAATTTTACACTTCATTATGCATATTTTGTTGTATATCAAAATGTAAATTATGTACATTATAATTTTGCAAAGTTATTAACATTACATTTATGCAGTCAATTATACTATATTTTTCTTAATAGCTTTTTGGGATTTTGCCATGCTTATTGTATCAGCTTTTTATAGTTCAGTATTCTATTCATGTGAGTATTGTTTTACATAGTAAAAAATATATGAACTTTATTTTCTTCCAAATATATATAGGTAAAAATTTTCATATTTATCAGTATAATTTCCTTTACATATTTGAAAGTTCCCATTACTTTCTATTATCTTACCTAACTTGTTATTTAGTGTAAATATTATAATATTTTGAAAGGAATAGATTTGTAGCAATTTTAATAATCTTATAAGATATATACCAACATAAAAGTTTAAGTTTTTCAAAGTGGATTTGTCTTTTACTTGTTTCTTCCTTTGGTAAACTCACCCCTTTAAACTATTAATTTTTAACTCCTCCAGAATCTTACTAAAGTTTCATTATAATAAACTCTTTATGGTGGTAAATCTAGCATTATAAAACATTTATTCTTAAAATCTCATTTTATACTTTTCAATATGACTGAATAGTATAAAATATGTAAGTACTGTTTTTAATTGTAAAGTTTTGATGCACCATACAGTTTTTAATTAAACTTAACAAGATATTTTCATTTACATTTATAATATAATTCCTACAATAAAATAATTTCTATAAAATAAAATTGTTTATTTGTAAATACAAGTTTTTAAAATTTTCTAATTTTTATAAATACTTAATTATCCAAAAATATAAAAATTATTTTTGTATATAATAATTTTAAAGTATATATTTAAACTAAACAGAATTACATATGCAATTATAAGTAAATATGCACCATAAATAATATAATAGCAGATACTTGGGAGAAAGTTCTGAAAATACACTTTAGCTTACATCACTTAGTAGTTATATGAAACTTAAAGCCTTTTTTTAACTCCTCTAAGCAACAAAATATTCATCTATCAAAAAATTATACTTCTTGTTTGATATGAAAATTTAGTTTCTGTTTGTGTATGTCAGTGACTGGGAATTGAACACATGGCCTCATGCTTAACATAATATTCTTAACATATTTAATAATTCTTAAATTAGTAAGCATGCAAGATAATCCAGCTAAAATAAAATTGTAAAGAATATAAAAAAACTTTAGTTGTTGGAAGTCAAGAATTGGAGGAAGGCTGTGAATCAATGCTTAGTGGAATCAGGATGGTTCCTAGGATGGGTGCTTTTAATGACCTCACTCCGTGTTATCTCACTACTGTTACTTATTCTGTGGCTATAATTGGAATGAGAAGCACTTTGTTTTCTAGACTTACTTACTCACACAATTCTGAATATAATTCACCTTTCTTGAATATATTGCTGGGGAATTGTGTTTTGAGGAGAGTCTGGTAGAAAGAGTACAATGGCACAGTCACATTGATAGAACTGGGGAAGGAAGGGCCTTGGAATTTTCAATGCAGTGTCAGTCTGATTCTAAAAGTAAAAGTCACTTTCTGCTTGGGGAAAGAAGCAGCAATGTCTCCTCTGGTGACCCAGATTCATGGTGTCACCTAATTTTATGACCCAATTTTTGAGTGACTTATGTGATGCACTTATTTCATCATTTCACACAGTGGATCTTTAAACAATTGTAGGTGCTAATAAACTTCACATGTTAACCTAAAGCAGAGCAGTTTCTGTTTTACCCAAATAACCCTGACTAATCAACAAAGTCATTGCAGCCATGTGTGTCTGTGAAAGAGATTAGTGGGTTTTTTTGTTGTCGTTGTGAGATGTAAAGATAACAACACAGTGGAAGAAACAAAAAGATCTTCAACTTTCCCTCTTCTCTATTTGTTATCTAAATTTCTAAAACAAAAATGTGAAACAAATGTTTTTAAATTATTTTCATTCATTTTCTACATTATAAAACATCAAAAGTAAAAAGCTATGTAATATAATATAGACTTATGTATGGTACATATATCAAAGAAAATCAAATGTCACCCTGTGAAATACTAAGTAAAAACTACATCTCTAAATCCAGTTTGAGTTCAGGATGATTTCATAGGCTCTGCCAACTTGATGGTTATGTTGACAAGTGAGACTCAAGGCGCAATGCTAAAATGACAGTAGAGGTGCCTTACTTACAAGGTTTTAGATAAAAACATTCATGGAAAATGAACTTTCATTCAACACAATTATTTCCAAATATTTGTTAACACCTTTATGAAATATAAAACTCACTGAGGTTTGTTCCATTTTTTCTTTTATTTTAAAAATGTATGCAGTGACTATTTAGCATTAAGTATGTTTAGCCTAAGGAGCAACAAATAGAAGAGCAAATAAAGGTCTTTTTGAATTAATATTTAAATTAGTTAAAAATTTAAAATCTCAGCCACACTAGTGACATCTGAAGGTTTCAATAGTCACTTGTCGCTAATGTCTGCCATATTCTATGTTTCTGTCCCTGAAGACTAGATCTGTTGCTTGACTTGCTGAGCTCCGTGGATTGGTGGTTATGTTCAACCAAAGAGAAAATCATTGCTATTCAATAAAAGAACAAACAAATCTATCCCTAGTAAAATTAGTATGAGTACTAAAGGCAGTAAAAGTGCTGCAACTAAACCAAATAAACATGTTCAAAGCTATAAATGCTTTCTCATATCAAATATTTATCTATTTCTCACTCATTTTAAGTATATATCTAACCATAGCATATAGACTTGTATACTAAACATTTTATTTGACCTGATAAGTAAGGTAAGTGAATATCAAGAGATTTGGAGGAAGTAAGATGTTTAGTGTATAAGTTATAAGTGGGAGCTAGAGAAAGAACAGGAGCTACTTAAAAATGTGGTTTGTCACAATAAGTAATGTCAAAGCTTAGGCAGTTACTAAGAAAAGAGTCAGCTCCCCTGTTTCTCTAGAGATGAACTCTCCCAATGACTTACAAAGTATAATATAGAGTAGAATGGTATAATATAGTTAGAATTTAATGAGACATATGCATCAAGGTTTCATGGGCATGTAGACTAAAAGATAGGTACCTGACAGGCTTTGGGGGGAAGAGAGGAAGGAAGAAAGAAAGAATTGCTTTACATTGAATAAATATGGTCATTGAAATAATGAATGATGAAAATTCAAATTACCTCAAAGTGCACTTGTTCTTGGTTTGAAAGAAAATATAAATAATTTCTCCCATTTTGACTTCATTGCATTAATGAAGGAGTCTGCTGACTCTACATGCTTGGAGTAACTAAAAGGCAGTATTTATTGTAAGATTTGAAGATTATTTTATGATTTGAGATTTTTAAGGGTATATTACTTAACTTGAAGTTACTAACAGTTTGAAGGTCAAAAATGATCACTGAAATGGGATGCTTTAAATAAAATAGTTGGAGTTAATCTGTTTGATTATATAGAAAAGAAGCTGGAAAGTGTAACAGTGGTAAATAGCACAAAAATTCACTTAGTATTTTTTTCAAATGGTTTAATAAAAAATCAATAATTAAAATAGTATAATTTTACCCTGCATTTCTTTTTGTTATCTATTTTTAAATTAGAGATGTCACACAAAGTCAAATATTCAATTGTAAACATTTGAAGAGTGATAGTGTTAAAGAGATAATTTTCCATTTTTCAAATTAGATGACCAGAAATTTAATTTTAATAAGATATTGGTATTTATTTAAATATTGAATATATACTGTGTAAGAAAATGATTTAACATTTTAAGTGCTTGGCTTGCTTTTATCACTTCAGTCAGATAAACAAATATAAATCTTTGTGTCACTCAAATTATATTCTAGATGTAAATTCCTCAGGCAGAAAAAGAAGTCACTTTGCTTTGTTCTGCACCACACCTATTCCTGTGATCACAAGAGGTGTACATACATATGCAAAAGCAGTTAAGACTTGGCAAATAAAATTGCAACATTAAATTAGATGTCACTGAATAATTCATTTTAATATTATAATGTTTTTTTAGAAAAATTATACCATTCTGCTTAGCCTATAAGTAATAATAAGAGTATGTAAAATATGACCACTTGATCTAAATATAAGTCAACCAGTTTATCAAATTGTTTTTAACATCTGGAGAAAAACATAAACCATAGAAATGACTTCATAGTATTTCCCATTGGTTTAGCTTTCCCCTGATATTAATAAAAGTGGTTCAACCATACCTATTAATATAATTCATAATGACTAAAATGAAAAAATAATTATTTCATATGGGATTATCTTTCCTATAGAGTATGCTATTTCCTTACTCTATTTCTATGATGCAGTAGGAAATGGTACTTCAGAAAACTAAACAACTTTGATAAATAGTAAATAGACAAAGTAAGAATGCATATAGTTCTATAACTTAATTGATAAAGAGGACTTAAAAGGAACCCTGATATTTAAATATATTTATAGAATACCCTACCCTTCATAGGCTCACAATTAATATTAGAAAATAGAAACAGAAATGGACTATGTATTAGCCTCCATGCATGTGGTCCCCAGGATCTCTCAGCATCCCCTGTTGGCTTGGCTCCCCCAGCCCCTCTGTATGGACTGACTCCTATCAGTGCTCACATTATGCTCACCTCTTCCATGGTGGCTGCATCTGCCTCTCATTTTCAGTTACAGGAAGCCCATATCACAGGTCATGGTATCTGTTTCCCATTGGGAAAGTTTAAGGAACCAAATAATCTACCTTAGAATCAAAGAGGAGAGAAGTTTAACCAGTAAAAGATAGAAAATGGAAGGTAGATATGCATTAAGTGTCCCTTTACCCCTCTCTAGTGGTTCAAAATTGGGCACAATGACATATGGATGAGGGATTGGTTATGTCTATGCTGAAGCAACAAGTAGTTTGACCATATTTTGTCTTTTGTGTCTCTCACTTTCCTTGTCTTAGAATGACTTTACTAATGTCTTGACCCTAGTAATGAAGGATTAGCACTTATATCTGCTTTTGGTAAGGGATAGCACTTAGGGAAGGTTACCTTCCTTTTCCAGGGACCCAATCCACAAAATCATTATTCACAGAGATTCAAAGGAATATTACTACTGATCCTGTGATAAAAATCACAAAATATTATCGTATTATCAATTACCAATAATAGATTCTAATTTTTTTATGAAAATTATTGTACCTAAAAATAACAAAACAGTTTGGAAAAGGTCACATTTTAAGATATACACTACCTAATAACAATATATCTAAACTGACAATGATAATTTCAGTAGAGATCAAAATAAAAATGAAATTTAACTTAAGGTAAAGGAACAGACTTAAACTCATATTAAGTATGGCCTACTTATTTTGGCAAATATATGAAATTAATTTAGTGAAGAAAGAATTTTATCAATAAATCTTGCTGTAATGTTAACAAAGTTTATAAAGGAATGAAAGAAGAAAAGAAGGAAGAGAAAACTCTTTCCAGGTTCTTTACACATCACAGAAAACAATTTAAAGGTACATAAATCTCATGTGATACACCTAAGAACAGAAGTGCAGGCAATTAATGGAGAGAGTGAGTGGCTTTTTCTTAGTCTGGGATTTGAATATTCATAAAGTAGGTAAGGGGCTGGAATAGAGGTGGAGTCAGGGCAAGGTTATGCAGTTTTATGCTAATTTTCATTGTGGTTGCATATTGTTCTTGAATGTTTTAATTCTGCTACTTGGATTCTCTGGATGCCTTGTTGGTTATCCTGGGATTTTGGTATTTTTTCATCAGCCAGTTGACAAGCTTCAGGTAAGGAAGAGGCAGAGTTGTTTGCTAGTAAGTTTTTGTTGTTGTTTGTTTGTTTGCATTTCAAAGGTCCATGAACATTTCCTACATTCCAAGGGTTTATGGCACTTTTTAAAAAATTCTGTATTCTCAGTATCCTTAAACTCTATCTCAATGGGACAAGCCACAAATAGTCAATAACAAGACATCAGTGAAAAAAAGATTAATGTTGGGGTAGATCAAGTGGTTTGTGGTGGCAAGAGTGAGAAGTAATACATTTGACCTGAATATTGGATCATATATGCATTATCTGTTGTCGTTTGATGCATGAAGATTTTATAATTAAATATAAAATATATTTCTTCTAATGCACATGAGGTACTTTAACAAACATCAGTGTCAATCATGAAGCCAAACACGAGAAGAGGGGAGAGAGAGGGAATGGGGTGGGAATTGGGTAAGGGCTAATTGGATGATGTGTGCATGTATGACTATATCATTGAGTACTACATTAAGATGTATGACTACTATGCACCATTAAAAAATAAAAAATAAAATATATTTCCAAGTTAATAAATAGGAAGTTCAACATTTATGAATATACAAAGGATATAAAATATACAGGAGATAAAAATCCTGGTGTTTGTAAAGTGTTTTATTTAGCATTCTCTTTATTGTAATCTAAAATACCTGACCACAACAACTCAGAGAAAGAAAGATTTATCTATTCATAGTTCTAGAGATTTCCATGTTTCAGTCGATGTTAGGCTAGGTGAAGTCTGTGGAGCTCAGAGCAGAGCTCAAGGAGTCTTGTCTCATATAAAGGACGCTAGAAGCAAAGGAAGAGAGAGCAAGGAAAGGAGGTTCCATATATAAACCCTCAAGACCACATCTTCTAGGAAACCCTCCTCAACATGCAAGTCATGCTCCAACATGGCTGCTTATCTCATGAAGTCTATGGGAATGTTCTTTTTTAATGCTTTTTTATTGGTGCATTATAATTTCATAGCATAACATAAATCATGTTGACAGTAACATACATGCACACAATACTTGGTGGTCCCCCTTTCTAGCTTTCTCCCCATCTTCTCCTCCAGATACAGAATACTAAGTTTGACATTGATATTTTCACATATATACACTAAGACTAGTAGTAATTTCTTCAATGATTTTCACTCGTCCTAGAAGGACATTCCAGATATAAACTCTAACATACCAAATTTCATGCATTTTAATTCTGGGGAGAAGATGGGAATATAGCCCAGAATTGAAGAAAATCAGGAAACTAACATATGGAAAACAATCTTCTAAAACTCATTATTCTCAAGAAAGGAATTCACCTAGTTTTCAAGAAAAGTGGGCTAATCATATTTATAATAACCTTCATTACACCTGTTATAACACCGACTTCTGAGGTCCTTAGACCTCTGACAGTGAAGTCACTGACAGCAGGAAGTCACAAAAACTGAATGAAGTCAATAGACAGTAAACAGATAAGTTTTACTGGAACTGCATGACAAATTAGTGTCAAATAGAGGTGCTTTTGATAGTGAACTTTGAAACCTTCTTATCACTGATGTTCTCACCTTCGAGATTTTGTGAAAATGAAAATATAGTTTCCAGATGGAGTATTAAAAGCTTTATTTCACTCTAATATGGCAAATCTTAGTACTTCTCTGGTTTGGCTCAAAAATCATTACACTAAAACATTTTAATGTTCATTTTCTTATGGTTTTTTTAAATATATACTAATTTAAGGAAAATACTAATGAATAAAAATTTAAAATTAGAGCATGGTACTACTACAAATATTTTCTTTTCTTTATTTTCAGGTTGTTTCTTATTTGTGTGTTAGTATAAAGGAAGTAAATTTCTAAGGGGAAGATTTAAACCTTGTTTTCATTTTATTGAAAGATTTGTGAAAAATATTTTGTTATGTCATTAAAAACCATTTGGCATACACCTGTAATCCCTATACTTGGCAGGATGAGACAGGAAAGTTGAAGACTTGAGGCAAGTTTCAGCAAATCAGTGAGACTCTCAGAAATGTATCAAGACCCTATTTCAGAATAAAAATAAAATAGGACTGATGGTATAGATCAGAGGTAGATCTGAGTTCAATGTCCAGTATCTGCTAAACAAAACAACAACAACAACAACAAAAACCTGGGATTATCTCATGCTTTAACTCCAAAGTGAAAAATAGTTTAGAAGTAACCACTCCTGCCATTATAAGAAAAACTTAGACAAACTAAACATCAGCATTTTCTTGTAAGAGACTATGGAATTCGTAGGCCAAAGTCCAAAATATGGAAGATTAGAACACTGAGCTAGATGTGGCAATGCCAATCTGTTTAACATGAACAGAAACTGCTGGAGCTCCATTGACAAGGACACGTAGGTAGTAATTTTGATGAGCTATAGGTGGCCAGTGTGGGTGCTGGTGACATTTTTTGCAGCCTTTCATATTAGAAATTTGACCATATTTTTATGATACAAATTGGAGAAAGATACAGTAATTTTTCTTACAGAAAGAGGGGCAAGCTAAAAGGTACTAAGAGCCTTCTTTTAAAGTCTACCCTTCAGGGTGTAGGATTCTACCTTAACATAATTCTCAAGTCTTATTTCAATTTGGAGAAAGGAATTTATTTCTTACACTAGTCCTTTCCAGTCTTATTGTCTCACCTAAATGATGCAAGGCATTAAGATAATAGATAAATCATTTGTGGTGGTCCAAACATGTAATGCAAGTATTTGGGAGGTCAAAACAGGAGTACTGCAGGATGGAGGCCAGTCTCAAAAACTTAGCAAGGCTCTCAGCAATGTACCAAGACCCAAAATGAACATAAAAAGGGGGCTGGAGGTATAGCTCAAAGGTGGAACTCCTTTGGGTTCAATACACAGCACCCCAAAGAAAAAATTAAAAGGAAGAAAATAGAATGTGATAGCCAAAGAAATGAATAAGCAACTAGTAGGGGAAAAAAATTACTTACTGGAAGAGGTACAGCCCCAAGACACATATCACTGTAAAAATGATGCTTAATTGAGAAATTATAAAATACTCCTCCTCCACAGAATACGATCACCATAATACAATAGGTTTCAAATAAAATAAGAAAGAACGAATTATATCTGAAAAATCTATAAGATTCAAAGTTTTCTGAGGTGTACTTAGGGAAGACCAAAATCAAGAAGGCAAAAACAAAGAAAGATATATGAGGTGTCTGAAGACTTTCATTCCTATAGCTTCAACAAATATTCAACACAACAAAATGCCTAGTAGATTATCATCAATTCTAATTTAAATACCCATTTACTATTATGCAATACAACATTTCTAAATTTCAGTAAGAAATGCAATTATTTCAGATGAACAAGGTCAACATCAAAAACTTGTGTTTATAGTAGGCATCTTTGAGTGATATGATGCAACCATATCTACTGCTTCTATGGTTTTACTCCTAAACCCATAAGCTCAATCTAATTATGAGAAAATGTTCTTGACATTACATAAAAATAGTTCAACAGTACTCCTCAAAGGTTTCAAAGTCATCAAAACCAAGAAAAAAACTGAGAAACTGCCAAGAGGAGTTAGGCAACACGATGTTTAAAGACTTGCATGGAGTCCTGGAATAAAAGAAGACAGAAATCCCTAATAAGTCTCAATAAAATGTGCACTATGCTCAATTAATGAACTTCTGTTATGCATCAATATTGGTTCAATAGTTGTAAAATATACACTGAATGTTCAGTGTTAAAAATAGAATGAAGTCGTATGGGCCATATATAAACTCCATGCACTCCCTTCAAATCTCTGTAAATTAAAAATGATTCAAAATAAGAATTTATTTTAAAGCACTAAAAGCTAAAAAAAGGTTTTTAAAAAACTGTAAATGAGAGTTTTAATTGCAGCCTAGAAAAATATGAATTTAAAATAGTTCAGTAAAGTAGTCTTTGAATTAAGGCCTTTACATAATTTTATTCACTCATTTTTATTTTCATGGTAAATTTAATTACATGATAATAAAATTAGTATAATCATCAAAAAACTTAAAAATATTTGGGCTGGATGTATAGCTCACTGGTAAAATACACCTCTTGAATACATAAGGTCCTAGAATTGATCTCTAGCACATAAATAAATAAATAAGTAAATAAATAAAATATGCATAATAAATATATTTGTTAGAAAGCTTAGCTGATATTTTCACCAAAAATCTTGATTTTTTTCTTTTAGTTATTTTATTATAATTATTACTATTTGCTTATTTCTTTTGTCCTAAATCAAAGATTAATATTGAAGAATATGGTACATTTTTAGTTAGATAATGAGATTATCATTCTATTTTGATAAATGACCATGTTTCCGATTGTGTTTTTCTTATATAGTTGATATAATCACCTTAAATCCTTAACATAACCATTTTGTGTGTGTGTGTGTGCCGGAGATTAGACCCAGAAACATTCTAACTGTGAGCTATACACCCAGCCCCATTTTAATTTTATTTATAACAGGATTTCACTAAGTTGCAGAGGGCCTTACTAAGTGGCTGAGGCTGGCTACAAATCTGCAATACTCTTTTATCTGCCCCTCAAGTCTTGGAATTAAAAGTATGTGCCATTATACCTGGCCCATTTTTGCCTATTTTCATTGTGAATTTTTGTATAAATCATCTTTCGGAGAATAAAATAAATACGCTTAATTATGATACTATATTTTAATGATAATTTTATTGTTCAACACTAAACAGAATAGCTAAATCATATAATTTTTATTTTTGAGAATTTATTTATTTTTGTGACAATCAGGATTGAACTTAGAGACATTCTACCTCTCCAAGCTACACTGCTAGACCTGTTTTATTTTAATTGAGTAACAGGATCTCTCTAGATTGATGAGCATATCACTACTTGATGAGACTATCCTGAAACTTGAGATCCTCCTGTCTCAGCTTCCCAAATACTGGGATTACAGACATGTGCCAGCACATCTGGCTCTATTTTTTAATTTTTAAAAAGCTACATTGTTTGGATTTATATAAAAATAATCTGTTATTTTCTCTATAAAATAATGTAGGTATTAGCATTAAGAACAAGTACTATAAATTTAAAAAAGAGTAATCATCTCTAGATATCTAAAATTTGAAGACTTTTCATGTTGGAAAACTATCAGTTACAGCAAATACAGTCTTTATATATATACCAAATACAATGAAAAAAAGTATTTCCTTGAATTATTTTAAATTACTCCATTCCAAATCTTGAACAGAACCCTGTGTTTTTCTTATTAATAACAATAATCAATAATATATATTAAGTACAGTATATTTATGCATTGTATGAAAAGATCTAGACTATTTTTGTTGGCATAAACTTTCTTGAAGAAATGAGCCCTAACGTATAAAGCATATTTTTTCTCATTAACCTACTTGCTAAAAAAGATAGTATTGTAAGGTCCAAGAATTACTATTTGGTCTTGAGACATGTTTAGATTAGAACAACATATTAAAACTCATTGTTTACATTTGGAGAGCCTCTTTTAGACAACTTTGTATCTCTATACCTTGATGTGTCCAGTTTGTTTTCTCCTATGTCATTGTCTAGTTGTGTATCTTGGAGAGCAGTCTCTACTTGGGAGTTTAGTCATCAGCAATGCCAAGAAGAAAATAAGGTATCATCTGCAATAAAAACTTCTTTTGAAGACTGAAAAGAATTTGAAATTTTGAAAAATCTGAAAATTGGATCCTATGTGGTGATTAATAACTCCAAATCAGATCACTAGGATTAATGAAATATAAGGTTCTTCTTAGAATAAGAGTGCCCATTTAATTAGCTTTATTTTATGCATAATCACTTCTGAAATGTTGCAATAAAGGTATAACTGGGCGAGATGCCTATCACTTAGGGTTTCATCTAAATAAATATGACGATTATGAAGAATATTTTTCTCAGTGTCCCTTGATGTATAGATGTGAGTTGAGAATGTTGAAACATTTTAATTTTGATAATTTAAATAAAATAAAATTAAACAAATACCTATGCTACATATCTATATGCATATATCTATCTTTAGACACATATTTTGTAATAGTTTATCTTCAAATTTATATCTTTTACTTCTTTTAGTAGAAGGGTGAATGCCACTTTCAACCTTTCCTGGGAGACTTTATTTTCAATTTTATCTACGTTAAAACTAAACCAAAAGGCTCATAAGTTAATTCTTTCTCCTAACCAAATTATTAAAAACACTATATTTTTGTATAAAGTTTTCAAAACACTTTATAATCATATTTTTCTTTATACTTTTCAATAGACATTTTAGTTAATCATTATAAATCTAATCACTTATTTTTACACATAATAAACAAGTTTTGAAGAATAAAAAGTCATACACTTGGTAAAAAAAAATGGGACCTAGTATAATAAATATCCATCTTTTATCTTTAATCCAATTTCTTCTCAGCCCCTTAAGTACACTAACATAGCAATATATTGTACACCAAAAATACAAATGTGTAAAGCTGACAAAATGTACTAGGAACATTGTGAGAGACATCAATTTCAGTGTGGTAGCTAAATATAAATTAGGAAGAGCATGGGTCTCATATTAGATAAAATATTACTTGAAAGAAATGAAGGTAAAAGACATGCTCAGTCAGGAAAACCATCAAGAAAATGGATAAAAAGTAGGATACCGCCAGACTTGCTCAGCAGAACTGAATTGAATTAGTTGCAGCATAGAAAAAAAATTGAATAGAAAAGTCGTTTGAGATTAACAGAAACATTCAGTAACACAATATTGTATTATTGTCAGGTTTTAAAAATGACCTTTTTGTAAGGTTTTAGGATTCAGGAAATATTTTTTAAAAGCAGCGTAGCTTAACACATGTGCCTTTTCAGGAAAAAAGAAAGTTTCTGAAAACTAGGAATCCATTATAGAGTCTTGGAAATGTTAGGATCATAAATATTTTTTAATGCTATGCAAAGAATGAAAGCTAAAGTGCTAAGATCTAATGTTACGAAGCCTTTTAAGCTTTGTTTTTAATTCTTTCATAAAGGACTGGATCGTACTATATAGATAGTAAATGCTCGTATGACCTGTGATAAAAACAGTTTATCTCATGGTTAAAAGAAGTGCATATTTTTTTTTTTTTTACATTTTACAGTCCCAACTAAGGATATGCTTAATAATCAAAACAATTTAAACCTACAGTTTATAGATCAGCAATGTGATGTTCTTTTACTCCTTTTGCGTGCAAAACAGGTCAAAGCAGTTTATAATGCTATTATTTAAACTATATACTGGTAATTTTATAATTTTAGATATAAAACTTTATAGAAAGAGACAGGGAAAAACACAAGAGGTTTTTTTTTTTTTTTTTTTGGTGGTGGTGGTGGTACTGGAGTTCCTGGAAGCCCTTCTAACTCTGGGCTACATTCCCAGACCTATTTTTTTATACTTTTTTATTTGGAAACAGGGTCTCCTAAGCCAGCGCCCGTGGCTGGCTTCGAACCTGCGCGATCCTCCTGTCTCCACCTCCCAAGCGTGGGGATTACAAGCATGCACCACCACGCCCATCATCCAAGAGTTTCATTGTTTGAAGTTTCTTAAAAAATATTACAAACATTCAGCATTTAAACAAAGTACATTTTATGTAGAAAAACCTTGAACTAGGACAACATAATATATGATGAAAATCAATGTGCAAAATAATAATAGAGTGGTTTTTCAGTAAGGTTAAAATAAAATTTTTTTTATTAATTTATTTTTTAAATTGGTGCATTGTAGTCATATATCAATCACATTGGAGTACAAGACTTGAGAGGATATATAAGCACACATCATCCAATTAGCCCTCCTCTAGCCCCCATCCCATTCCCTCCCCCTCCCTCCATCCCACTCTTCTTTGGTGATTTACTTTGATACATTTGTTTATGTACCTCCTGCGTTTTAAAGAGGCTCCGTCCTCCAGTATTACATACCCTCTGATTGGTCACATTAGTTGCTTCACTATAGGGCCCTTTCTATAGCTCAACCTCTTCCTGTTGCCCTTTTCCTCCTAGTTATTGCTGATTAAGAGAAGCGTCTGATTTATATTTTCTGCGATATTTCTCTGTGCATGCTGCATTGCAAGTACAGATCCCACTCTTGATGGTCCCCGTAGTGGCCTGGCTACTCAGTGGACTGATCCAGACCTCGCTGGCTCAAGCAGCGGCCTTGCCTCATGGGAGGCCCCAGTTCTGGTCTCACTGGCCCCTGCACCGGTCTAACCCCTAAGCTGGCTTTGGTCCCGGCCTTGGAGGCCACAGGAGTGAACTTGCCTCACGCCAGGCTCCGATGCTGGCCATTGGCCCCTGCACCGGCCTAACCCCTTGGCAGGATTCCAATCCCGGCCTCGGAAGCCCCAGCTCCGGCCTAGCCTCACAGCAGGCTCCAATGCCAGCCTCATTGGCCCCAGCACCGGCCTAACCCCTTGGTAGGCTCTTATCCTGGCCTCGGAGGCCCCAGTACCGGCCTTGCCTCAAGGCAGGCTCCGGTGAAGGCCTCACTGACCCCAGCACCAGCCTAACCCCTCGGCAGGCTCTTATCCTGGCCTCGGAGGCTCTAGTACCGGCCTTGCCTCACTGCAGGCTCCGATGCCAGCCTCGCTAGCCCCAGCACTGGCCTAACCACTCGGCAGGCTCTTATCCTGGCCTTGGAGGCCCCGGCACCGGCCATGCCTCACGGCAGGCTCTGATGCTGGCCTCGCTGGCCCCAGCACCGGCCTAACCCCTCAGCAGGCTATTATCCCGGCCTCAGAGGCCCCAGTACTGGCCTTGCCTCACGGCAGGCTCCGATGCCGGCCTCGCTGGCCCCAGCATTGGTCTAACCCCTCGGCAGGTTCCAATCCCAGCCACGGAGGCCTCAGTAGTGGCCTTGCCTCACAGCAAGCTCCGATGTCGGCCACTGGCCTCGGTGCCCGCCTAACCCCTCAGCAGGTTCCGATCACTGTCTCTGTGGTTATTATTTCAAAGGTTCCAGGTGTAATGTATCAGATCTCTGCCTCCCCTGAGTATTGGCCACTGGCATTGCCACTGCCTCCACCATTTCAAATCCTTCCCAGGAACTTTTTCCACTCTGAATGTTGTACAGTGTTCCTAAGCATGCGTGATGGTAGCATTCGACATTTGGTGTAATTTCCCCCAAAAAATAAAGTTGGTAAGATCCGGTTTCTGCTTCTCCTGAATACAAGTCTCCACCACCATCGCGGAGAACTCTTTCAACACCGCATTTCTCCTTGGTCTCCGCTAAACTCTCTCCTTACAGGTACTGTCTAAGATTCTTTACAATATAGAGAAAAACAGTCCTCTTTCACGGCGAATTTTTCCATAAGTTCCAGTGCATTTAGATAAGTTTTGTCTGCATCTCCAGTGTCCTGGCATCCATAACGGCTTTCTTACCTCCTCTCCAATATTTTTCTTTATCTTTTTCTGTTCTGGGCCCGGTTTCTCCAGGGGTCTGGCATGCTACTCGCAGTTTGGCCGGGGCCCAGAGTCCCACGACCCGGGCCCCAGCTGGCGTGCCCCGCGCGCGACCCCCGCCCAGAACCCAGCATCTTACTGGGCCTGGTTTCTCCAGGGGTCTGGCGTGCTATGTGCAGTTCGGCCTGGGGCCCAGAGTCCCGCGACCCAGGCCTCATCTGGCGTGCCCCGCGCGAGACCCCCGCCCAGAACCCAGCGTCTTACTGGGCCCGGTCTCTCCAGGGGTCTGGCGTGCTACCTGGGGCCCAGAGTCCCGCGACCCGGGCCCCATCTGGCCAAAATAAAATTTTGAAGTGATCAAGTATCCTCTTTCACAGCTAATTAATTCAATTTTAATTTATAAAATAATGGTAAATTTCAGAGTTAATGTTACTGGAGGTTCATTTAAATGCATACATTAGATATGACTCCATCTTCATGATGTAATAACTTCCTCATTACCTCATTCTACAACAATGAAATGCAGAGCTATTTTTTTAAGCTTCTGACAGATACTCCCCTCTAAAAACATCTATGGCTACACCTATGCTAGTGTGTCAGGGAGTACTACAGGCAGCAGTCACCAGGCAGGAGGCTCGTCCACCACCATAAAGACTGCGGCAAATGCAGGTATCTGTTTGGGGAGGCAATGCTGTCCTCTAGGGTACTGATATTTAGAGTTACTGTCTCTGAAAGAAGAGAGTGGCAGAGAACTCCTGAGGGCACCCCATGGCACTCAGAACACAGTACAGGGGGAAGGCAAACAGAAGGAAAGACATATAATGAACCCACCTGAAATAGCTTCTAGGGACTCGGAGGAACAATGCAGACATTAATTGCAGGGCATTTGCAGGTATTTCCCCAAATGGTACAGGCACAGTTCTTTAGATGAATTTATTTGGCTATCAATGATTTTTTTATTGAAAGCAACAAATTCTGGAAATTCTTCAAAAGGCAAGCAGGTTTGCATAAGAATTAAATTTCAAGTGTTAATGTGAGAATTAAAATACTGTGGGTTTTTTCCCCTCGGAATAGGGCAGGATATCTACAATCAGAGTCAAGAATCAGTCAGCAACAGAAATAGACAGGATAATGTGTCAGAAGCAAGGATGATAGATGTAGGATATTACTCATCATTTGACAATCAACGAAGAATAAATCGTGATCTGTGTCAAAGGACTGTTTTTATTGATCAACAGATCCTTGTCAACAGATTGAGTTATGGATAGTGTCAGTTACTGCTTTTCTATTATCAGCCTGCCTGACCACCTGGTGTCATGTGCTGTCAGAGAAAGCAGATCATTCCCCTTTATACAAGCTGTAGACAGACTACCAAAACTGCAAAGCCTACCAGGATGGTGGCACTAATGAGACTGGGAAGAGCCTATTGCCTAATCCTGTCTAGCAATGTGTAGACAAAATGAAAATGCATCGCTCCTTCTACTCACTTAAGAGAGAAAGATGAAGCCAGGCATAGTGGAACAGTCTTATATCTCAGTACTTGGGAGGCTGACACAGGAGGATCACAGGTTCAAGACCAACCTCAGTAACTTAGTGAAACCTTCAGCAACTTAGAAAGACCTTGTTTCAAGATGAAAAACAGAAGGGCTGAAGGGTACAGCTCAGAGATGAAATACCTCTGGGTTCAACATCAGTAACATAAAAAGGGCTGGAGTTAGAGAGATATGAAATAGGGCTGGGAGTAGTAATCAGAGGTAGAAAGTCCCTAGGTTCAATCTGCAATACCAGACATAACCTCCAGTACCAAAAAGTAACAGAGAGAGAGAGAGAAAGGAGAGAGAGAGAGAGAGAGAGAGAGAGAGAGAGAGAGAGAGAGAGAGAAGCATCTATTAAGAATACTTAAAGGAGGCTAAGACAGGAGGATGGCAGATTCAAGGCCCGCTTCATAAATAGGGCTTGGAGTGTAGCTCAAAAATAGAATGCCTCTGGAGTCAATACCCAGTAACACACACACACACACACACACACACACACACACACACACACACTGAATAATATATTCACACATCACTCCTGACCCCCTACGAGAGAACCCAAGAAAATAATTCTTCCTTTTTTCTTAATTAATTTAATCTCAGTTTATGATGATTATCTTGCCATTATAGCCCCAATTTTACTTTTTACATATTCAGAGAGAAATATTTTATTTTACAGTAAGAATATTATCCCTCATTATATTTAAAATTGTTTTGATATTTATTCTTTTGATATCATAAAGTTGCAAAATTATTTTTTTTAATTTCTTTGGATCACATTATTTGTATATATGTATATACTTATTATCTTCATCATAGTTAGCATTCTCACTTAAGAACACAATAGGCTTATTTATTAATTACTTTTAACTTTTTAATGTTTATATAATAATATGTACCTATACTAAAATATATACATAGGAATTTTATATTTGTCACTCTGAATGAGTCTTGTTTTTCTATTTCTATCTTTACTAGGTATTACAAGTGTATATTTATGCTCTGATCTATTTGTTTATTAGCTGCCTATTTTGTTGATCTTTCATGCTTTAAATTGCTTCCTTTTCAGGTAATTCTCTTAAATTTCCTTGGTAATTATATTTTGTGTAAATATTTACTTTTGTCATCTTTATTTATAAATTCAGATTCTTAACTTAAGGAATATATGGACTGGAATTAATAATGCCTAAAATTGTGTCTGACATATAGTAGTTTAATAATTATTCATTGAATGAATGAGCAATGTTAAATTATAGTACACTGAGTGATAACATTTCTCTTAAAGTAATTTAAATTTCTCCAGCCATATATAGACATATTCAACATGTGTAATAATTATTACTGCAATTTTTAAATATATAGAATAAATGTTCAATAAAGTAATATATGCTAAAATTATTTAGGGCCGTGAGCATATTTTTTATTTGACATACTATAATTCTATTAATAGAATTCATGTTTGCCTTAAAAACTGGTAGTGAACTCACCTTCATGATCATAACTCTTTATCACAAGATTGTCACGTTTCACCCCACTTCTCTTAAAACTCATAGATTATGTTTAAATGACTGGTAATCTGAAAATAAAGAAGCATACACATCGTGAGAAAGGAAGTACAGTAATTAAGTAATTAATCTCAGCGTAGCTCTCCTACTATGATCTTGCTGTCTTAGTTTTCTATTCCTAGAACAAAATATCCAAGACGGAAACATTTTTAAAGAAAACAGTTTATTTTGGTTCATGTTTATGGAAAACCAAAGACATGGCACTGGATGGTTGCCTTTTTTTTTTTTTTTTTTTTTTTTTGCGGTACTGGGGTTCCTGGAAGCCCTTCTACCTCTGGGCTACACTCCCAGACCTATTTTATACTGTTTTATTTTAGGAAACAGGGTCTCTTAAGCCAGCATGTCTGGCTTCGAACCTGTGCGATCCTCCTGTCTCTGCCTCCCAAGTGGGGATTACAAGTGTGTGCCACCACGCCCGGCTGATGCTTGCCTTTTAATGGTGGCCTTCCTGCTCATTGTGATGTAGTGAGGGGTGTCATAGAAATAGAGTGCAAACAAGGCAGAGAGAGCCCTCTTTTATCACAAATTACTCTTGCAGTAACCCATCAGTCCACAGATACATTAATCTATGAGTGGATTATTAATCTATTTGTGAGATCAGAGACCACATGAGCCATTCACCACTTAATGGTCTTACTGGTCCCAATTCTCAAAACCTCAAAAAGGGAATGAAACATCAACAAGAGTTTGGTGGTGATTTTAAAACCATACCACTTTCTCAAGAAAACGATGGGTTTTGGGTATGCCTGTGTCATATTGCATAAACCTAGTCATTTGTGAGATTAAAGGGCTGAAGATTAATCTAAGGAAAAAAACTATTTGAATGCTCATATCTTTCATTTTACCCTTCTCCATTTCTTACAAATTATAATGAGGAGAAAATAATGATATACTGAAATTGTACTTTTTTTTTTTTTGGTGGTACTGGGGTTCATGAAAACTCTTCTACATCCGGGTTACACTCCCAGACCTATTTTTATATTTTTATTTGGACAGGGTCTCTTAAACCATCGCAGCTGGCTTTGAACCTGTGCGATCCTCCTGTCTCTGCCTCCCAAGTGGGGATTACAAGTGTGCGCCATCATGCCAGGCCTGAAGTTGTACCTTTTATATTTTAATTTGAGTAAAGTACTGTTTAGCAGAGTTATTTAATTTATATCAGGTGGGAGTGTCCTTGTGCTATGAATTATTAGATTTATAATATTAATATGTGATCAGCTCACTCTTCACTATTGTGGATTTTAGTGAATTTTATTTTACAAAGAACATAGAAATTTGATAAGGTTAAACAACTTGGATAACCAACTGTCCTACAGAAACATTTGGTTTGAGCCATACCATGTTTTCCTTTCTCTTTTTA
The DNA here is from genome assembly GCF_963383645.1 of Muscardinus avellanarius. Classification (NCBI taxonomy): domain Eukaryota; kingdom Metazoa; phylum Chordata; class Mammalia; order Rodentia; family Gliridae; genus Muscardinus; species Muscardinus avellanarius. Next base: position 32,470,218 of record NC_137799.1, read on the forward strand.
TGTTTTATCATTTGCTAACACTAAATGCCCCTTTTCTTCCTTTCAACAGCCTGCTCAGAGTTTACAATGCTTTATGCCAGATCACTTCAAACACTTGCTTTGACTGTCTAGCTCCAGAATATGTGGGGATTTGTTCCATCTGTTTTTCTCTTTTACATGCTTCTTGATTTCTTACGATTGAAATAAAAGTATTAATGAATTCCATTATTGCATTCCTCCTTCATTTTTAATATTTACTTTCCTATATTTTATGTTTTTGTCAAGACTTAGCACATAAGTGTTCAACTGATGTGTAGTATCCTTTAGGTATTTTATCTATCAAAATAGCTTGGACACAGGAGTTTCTACAGGAAAATGAGAAGCAAAACAAGCCAATGTTGTTTTTCCTTCTTCATTATCTCCTTTGAATCACCATTAGGTTTCAGTCTCACTAAGCCACAGAAATAAAAATATAATAAAAGCAATAATACTTAGGATGATGTTTATAATACTACTTGAACTACTATTTATTTTACTTTATTTTTAAAAGAATTTCCTTCTTAAATCAAAGACAGCCCTAAGAATACCTTTCCTCAATTTATAGACTTTACTTAGAATTAGTAATATGTAAATATATTTGCTGTGGTGGGCACTAGCTACTACGAAAAGCTGCTGTTGTAAGAAATGAAATGACTCAGAGCCAGAATTAATATTATTATCAGAAAAATGAAGCAGCTGTGTAATAGCAGAAAAATCTTCTGCCTCACTTTCAGCTAGCATCCTTTTTTTTATTGAGGATTTAAACAAAACATTTCTTAAAATGATTAAACAATAAGGGATCCATGGGTTAAGCTTAGGAAGAGGCAGTCTCAGGATAAGCTTTAAGGAGAGGCAATCACAAGGTAACTTTACAGAAGAGTAAACATTGCTGGGAATGAAGAAGACATCAAAATCCATACTGCTTAACAATCTCCTCCAGTCTTTGGAAGTTTGTCTACTTGCCGACAAATTCCATTCAGCCAGATGCTATGTACAAAGCCTAGCCATTCTGAGATGGTAATCTCAGTTTGTGGGTAAAGATGACTTCCACTATCTCCTCCCTTTAGTTTTTGAGATAAGACCAGTAGTATAACTTTAGGAAATTCTTTTTTGTGAAACATCAATTCTTTCCATCTGATTCTATGGACCACACAAAGAACAAAAAGTAATATTAAAACCAATATATCCAAACCACGCTTTTATAAATAAAAGTTGGAGTTTCAGCATTAGTCATGGACAGATCTTGAAACTGTAATTGTAGTATATGTAGTGAAACATTACTAAAAATCTAATCTTAATAAATAAATTATTCTTAAGACCATTTGGCATCATTATCTTTATAAGGTATTTTTATTACACAATATTTAGTGATAGTATAATTTCATTGCAAACACTGTGACCATTTTAAGTCCTGTGTTTGTTTTTTAATTCAAAGCCGTCTTTTAATTCTCTAATTTCTCCAAGGACATTTTGGTTGAAGTGAATCTGAGTTTGCCAAGTGTTCATATAATTCTTTGAGAAATCCTATAAAAATTTGGCATTTTGGACTGAATAGTGTAGAGCCCGGGTGGTGGTGAGGTAATGATTGCAGCAAGAGTGAGAAATCCATAATTCAACCACCAGATAAAACTCTTTGTTCTTTAAGTGTAAATAGCATCTGCATGAAGGCTACTGAGGGTGTCTTCTGCCAGCGCTCTTCAAGTATAACTGTTGTTCATGATGCAATAGTTCTGTAACACTATTTCAAATGGTATATTTAATGCATTGCTGTAAGTTACATCCTTGACAAGATATATCACATAAGGTTTTATCTCATTCAACTGTATTTTAATATTTCCTATCAGTAACAAATAACGATTTAGTACACAAACCCAAACATAAATACCTTGTGTGTGTGTATAGTGTAAGTACTGGGCAATTGTATTTAATTCACATATGTCGCTGCAAACTCAGGTGAGTGGAAGTTGTTCTCAGCATCACTGCTTGAGTGACTGCTGCTCCCTTCCACCTGGGGAGGTGAACTTCAGCCTTTGAGGTTTTTTTGGTCATCTCTTGAGTTGCCTGTTTGCTATGTTATGACTTTCCTACCTGGAACCAAAACACAAATATCATTATTCCTTATACAAGTATAACATCTGCCAAGAGCCATTGATAGAGAGGGACATTTCCATTTTCCATTTTCTATCCAAGGGATTCTTCCAGAAGACCTGAGAAACAGATTGAGTCAGATAATGAGTTTCCGTCACATTTTCTGAGACACTGTAAGAGAATCATCACCAATTTGAAATATATATATATATATATATATATATATATATATATATATATATAAGAGAATTGAGAACTAATTACAAAGAATTCTTTGGGAATAACGACTCTATACTCTCTCTTTTTTGTTTTAGAAGAGATTTTTAATTGGGATTAATATTACTCTTTGTTTTTAATTAATGGCTAATAAGCAATGTTTAGGTTATTGTTATTATTAATTCCAATATTTTAATCAGAGTGGAATTATTGGAATGCCAAATGTTTGATCACTTTTTGTTATTTTTGTTTAAAAATGGTCATAATATAGTTTTATGTAAATAGAAATCTTAAAAAAGTATGCCAATATTAATATTTTTTGTTTTGAAGTTGTTTTGAATTTTAGAAACAAACATAATAGTTATATTTATTTTAATAACCATTATTTTGGAGTGAAATGTCAAATTTACTGCTTAATAAGTTCACTATAATTACATCTTCATGTAGGTTAATAGCATGGACAAAATAAGAAATAGCTCTAGACTTTTTCATAAGAGTAGAGAATGGTATCAATAATCATAAATGAACTTATTACCTGATACATGGTTGTAGCTCTCTTACAAAATAGTAAGACATTTATTTAGTCAAAGAAAAAAGATGTAAATAAGATCTTTGATGATTGATTTTTGAATGGCACTAAACATCAAATATAATGTCTCTGTATAAATAGATAATTGTCTGGTTCTTTAGTGTATATATAAAACCTATCTATTTAAATTTATAAGCTTCTATGAAATATTTAGATAAAGCTCTGTTGCATAGTGTATTTATCCTTCAGATGCATACATATCTATAATTACAAAAATATACTATGTCAAATCTATAGTAGCCCAAAGTATTGGTGTTCATTTCTTTATGTTAGGTAAGGGGTCAGCTGGAACAGACTGAAATTTTATCTGTAGCTCTCAGTTCACTTCTTTTCCCATGTGTAAAAGGAGGCAGAGAAACAACCTAAGATCATTAAGTTGTAACATGGAAAGAGTAGTCAATAGATATCTTTTCCCATGAAATGTGATTTTTTTCCCTCTCTATATGACCCTTTTTATATAGTATCTTTATTTTTCTCGATAATTCTCTTGTATTTCCCATTTTTAATTTTTGTTTTAATGTTTACCAAGCAGACAGGCAAGGACTGAGGTGTTGTAGAATAACTTTAAGAACTTTCAGCCAGGCATGGTGGAACATGCTTGTAATCCCAGCATTTGGGAGGCTGAACCCAGAAAATAGTGGTTCACAGACAGCCTCAGCTACCTAGTGAGGCCTTCTGCAACTTGGTGAAACCCTGTTTCAAAATAAAAAATACAAAATAGGGCAGGGGGTTTAGCTCAGAGGTCTAATGCTCTTGGGTTCCATCCCCATACCCCCACACACACACAAAAAGAATTTTCACCCAGTAACAGGATCTTCTAAACTGTAACCCTTCTACCTCCAGGCTACACTCCCAGACATATTTTATATTTTATTTGGAAACAGGGTCTCTTACGCCAGCGAGGCTGGATCTGAACCAGCTTGATCCTCCTATCTCCACCTCCCAAGCGCAGGAATTACAAGCAAAGTGCCACCATGCCTGGCTTAATCTGTAACATTTTAACATGCCATAAAACACAGACATTAAACTCTGATTTTGCCAGGAAGCAAAAACCAAAGGTCAAATCAAGAGATTGTCTTAATAATGATATAAAATTTTTGTTTATGGTATCTTAGTAAATTGTTATATAGATAAGAAGAAACATTTTTGTTTTAAGAAAATACAGGAAGATGGCTAATATTTTGTAAAATTTTACTACAAGCAGATCTAGATCTTAAGAAAGCCTAATTGCTTTAACCATAGATCCTCAGGATTTTTTTTTGTAATTTTTAAATAATGTTTTGTAATTTTAACCAATTTTATTACAATATAAAATTTTAAGTCCTATCTTTTACAAATCATCTGTAACTTCTTCAGACCTTCTGAAACTTGTTTAACCTTCTGATTTTTGTTCTGATCTTTCTCTTTTTTATGGAATATCTTAGTCATTTAGGACACAAATATTTCCATACAAAATCCTTTTCCCATCTAAAAGCATTTCTTCTTTCTTTTGACTCTCTTTATTAAAATATTTCTTATATCAATAAATATCTTCTTCTACTTATTAGATTTTATTATTCTTAAAACAACCTTTATAAAAATCTTTCTTTTCTTTGGTGGTACTGGGGATTAAACTCTTCTACCTCCAGGCTACACTCCCAGACCTATTTTTATATTTTTTATTTGAAAACAGGGTCTCTTAAGATAGTGAGGCTGGCTTCGAACCTTTGTGATCCTCCTGTCTCCACCTCCCAAGCACAGGGATTAGAAGCATGTGCCACCATGCCCGGCTATAAAAGTCTTTTAATTTAAATAAATTACTTTTTAAGTAAGATTAAATAACTTTGTTTTTCATAGTTGTTTATCAAAACACTACCTAATTTTTATCCTTACATATGTAGAATCACATATTAATGAAAAAATTTAACTATTATTCATTTATGTTTCGTTAACATTTGAAAAAATGCAATCTTAAATTGCCTCTTACATATATGAAAACACATTTAATAGACTCAAACATATTGTCTTTGTTCATTTTATGAAGGAAGAATATGTTTAGCAATTTATGTCTACTATTTTAATTATATACAATTTAGATCTTTAAAAGATACACATTTATGAAAGCTTACACCATTTATATTTGCCTAATTTACCCATTAAAATATTTATTTTAGATTATTTGTGAAAAACAAGGTGTTAAACAAGCATTGTAAGTATATTAAGCCATTTTTCTTATAAAGAAAAAAACTAAATAAAAGAAGTCATTATACTTTAAATATCTAACAAACAGACATCTTGATTGTCAGGCATACTGGAATATAATCATGTTAAAAATGTTAACAATCTTTTTATTTTAATCAACAATTTTAAATTTACTTATTTTTAAGAATAAAAATAAGTCACATGAACTAAAAGGTATTTGGGTTCACTTCTTTTTTAATTGTTAATTCATGAGTACTCACTTATATGTAAGCCAATTTTGGTACCGTAGGCAGACAATACACTTACACATACAAATATACATAAAGATTGACAGAAAACTAATATTTTATTGTTTTAATTTGCCAGACATCAAATCTTTACAGGCAGGACATTAAGCATTGTATCATATTTAGTTTAGATAATAAAATACAACCTTTTAAAGATATGTTTTGTTCCAGTGAGTAATAGACTGTAAGATAAACACAAACATGAAAGCCTGTAAGGTCCACTAGTTATGAGTGACACTAAAACAAATAGTTTTAGGTGACCAGGTGTCACCATAAGAGATATTCTGCATCGAGTACTCTGCATCAGGCATATACTGTGTACATAGCTGATCTGGTCTCAAATATGGTAATCTCAGTGTGCAGATCAAGATGGCTCCCAATACTTTGTATTTTCAGTTTTCATGTATACCATTCTAAGTAGAATATATACATTCCTCACAAATTTTGGTAACTTGACTTAAGATTTACCAAAAAGGTAAAATTGCTAATCCTATAGAAATCTATTATAATGGTTTTTACTTTTTTTCTGTCCCACAAAAGTTTCATGTAACAATATATAATTCTTGACCTGGAATGTAGTCCAGTGTTATAGTGCTTGCCTTGCATGAGCAATGTTGTGAGTTTAATTCCTAGTATTCAAAAATAAAAGACCAAAAATTAAAAGCAAATAAAGTTTAAAAAATAGATAATTATTATGTTGTTAAAAATGCATGTGCACATATCAAATAATAATATCATATATTTGTTTTGAGTTAAACATTATAGCATAAAGACTAGCTCACTGTAAAACCTCAATAACTATTAGATCAATTCCCTCCCAACTTCAAGGAGATTAGTAATTTCTTGAAAGTAAAAAAATCTAGTTAATGGAAAAACCATCCTTCAGACATATCTATTAGACTCCAAATCTTGTAATTTTTATTCTTTAGACACAGGGATTTTAAGGAAATATTATAACACTCTGGAAAACTGATCAGATTTTCCCTAAAGGCTCTAGATATGCGACTAGATTTTATAAAATCATATTTTATCCCTGAATCATCTTATGATTAGGTCTGCTAAAAATTGTATAATTATTTTCTAGATTAGAAACTATGCATTCATTTTTGGATTGCTCATCTTCTAAGAGCAGGATTCTGTTCTCCATGTGGTCTAATCAGTTGTTTGTGCTTTGAATTGAGGACTTTACTTCATTAATTGCATCCTTTATCTCTTTTTGGCTCTCTCTGAATTCTTTTTGAAGCACCTCTATTATTTCTACAGTTATTTTCCTGATTTGATCTTCTATAAATCTCTGATTTTCTGTTTTATCGGGTTCTGTTGTTGTGGGGTTGTGAGCATTCATTGCTCCAGTGTTATTCCTCTTTCCCATGATTTAGAAAGTTTGTGCCTTCTCTGGGTTCTTCCCTTGGGTCACTATGACTTCACTTAAGGTGCTCTGGATCTCGAGTCTGTGGTATCTCAGACCCCACTACTCCTTTACTGGGTTGTATCACAGAGTCTCCAACCCAGAGAGTCGATAGAGGCTGCTTTAAACTATGGGGGTGCAGGTTGCACGTTCTCCTATGGTGTAATATCTCTGCCACCACCACTCCCCCACTGGATCAAGTCCCAGGGAGTACAGTACTGGGATTTCTCCTCTGTGGCCTGCAATTTGACTCACTGTTCTTGAGTACGCAGATGTAGCTGTACTGGACTCGGTGAATTCGCTGCTGCTGCCGCCTGTGGCAATATGGCGCCACTGCCACGCCCTCGGCCGTGAGGCTGGCGTATTTCTTCTTGGTTGGTCTAAAGTTGATATGTATTCAAACTAAGACTCTCTATAATAAATTTGCAATTAAAATGATGAAAATATCAGTTGCTCAGTACATGAAGTGACAATAAAGTGTAAAAAATTCAACAGAATCTTGGAATGTCAACATCCACTAAACAATGTAAATGTATAAATAATTAAACATAGTTAAAGCTAAAATCATTGTCTATTTTAGTGGATAGAAAGAAAAATAATAAACAGGTAAATCAAGGAACTCGATTCTTTAAGCTTGTTCCTTAGAGCACTGTTTTGTTCTATAAAGGCTGTATCCTGAAGAAATGGTCACATCTCTGCCACCTATTCTCTTCTTATTACTAAAGTCATTAAGAATTACAATGATAGTAGCGGTAATGACAAGAAGCAGCCATTTAAATTACCATATTATAGCAGGGCATAATGGAGCAGGCTTGTAATCCCTGCTCTTGGGAGGCAGGTTTGTAATCCCTGTGCTTGGGAGGTGGAGACAGGAGGATCACGCAGGTTTGAAGCCAGCCCCGCTGGCTTAAGAGACCCTGTTTCCAAAAATAAAAAAGTATAAAATAGGTCTGGGAGTGTAGCCTGGAGGTAGAAGGGCTTCCAGGAACCCCAGTTCCACCAAATAAATAAATAAATATATAAATAAATAAATTACCATATTGTAGAAAGAAACTCAGGATAGCAGTTGACTTAATATTTTATAATATGTTCTCCAGAGATATCTGGAGATACAAAATTCATTTGTATGCCAGATAATATACCTTATGCATATTATCTTTAATGTGTTTGAATACACTGTGATTAATTATAGCTCAATATTTTTTAAGATCCAAGTCCACCTTTAACCTTTTACATTTTCTCAACTGATGCATAACAAAAGCACAATTAACACTGGGTAGAATAATAAAGATTTTAATATATAAACAATGTACGAAACATTCCACTTCTGTTGTGGCTGAAATGATCCTATCAGATCAAGCCTTCCATATGTCATAGCTATGAATTCTCAACAATAGGACAAAAAAGAAAATCTATTTGAAGGCGCTGAAGGCACTGAAGGGTGAACAAAAGCATACAGAAGCTGGAGGTGAGTTGCTAATTGGAACTGAAAACAAAACAAAACAAAATTACTAGAAAGGGTTCTAAGCCCCTACCTGTACCATGGAAGCAACCAAAATTCAAATAAACACCTGCAGTTTAGGCTGTTTGAAGATCCAAAGAATAGAGCTCAGGGAAACTATAACCAATGAATAAAGAGGTGGAAAAATGCTGGCAAAAAAAAAAAAAAAAAAAAAGTGGAGGAAGGAGGAAGAGCCCAAAAGATTATGTTAAAAAAGATTATGTTAAAAAAATCCCTGAATCATGAATTCATGAAGCTGACTTCAGTGCCACACTGATGACCTCATAACCAAAGAAATATTTGAACTGCCACTCTTAACAAAAATAGAGTTCAACTTCCTAAGAGTCATATTACAGAATCCAAACATGTTCCTTTATGAAAATGAGTATGTGTGAATATAGTTCAGTCCTCACATTCCTCAAGTCTCAGTTGTAAGGGAAATTATGTTCTACAAACATTGTGAGCTCAGGTATGAATTCCATAGCCACAATACACGTATAGTTTACCAAAAGTCATTTGTCCACACTTTCTCCATTTTCTGAGCAGTTCTAGACTATTTGGCTAATACTTGTCTCTCAATACAACCTGGTCATTAGCCTTTAGATGTCTTCTTTCTTGAAAAGGAGATATTTTCCTTGTATTGAATTGGTGTTCTTCCATGCCCCAGCCTTTTCCTCAGGTAAGCCTCTGCTCTAGTTGGCATAGCACTCAGATCCTCTCGAATCATTATGACTTGGATCTTTTTGATCTCAACCTTAAGGAGGGAATAAGTGGAAAGTGGAGCACAGAGGCTGTTCATTTTCTCATATGCTGTGATGAATATAGTTCAGTCCTCACAACCCTCAAATCTCAGTTGTAGAGAAATTATGTTCCACAAACATTGTGACCTCAAATATATTTTTCTTTCTTTGTTTGAAAAGTAAACATTCAGCCACTGAGAAATGTCTTTACTTAAGGAACTGAGAGTCATCTGTTTAGAAACTAATCCTCAAGAATGATAAGGTCCTCATCTTTTAGCTTTTGTGAGAGGGTAAGGTTTGACTTTGAATAAGTGACAATTAGAAAACAAAGATAGTCTAATCTCACTAACCAAATTACGCCTTAACTTTCTCTCAATTACTTTTCCTTTAGCTCATTATAGCATTTAAAATTCCACCCACCTTGCATTTCAGGGGAGTTGAGTACAATTTATTTTGTCTATTCATGATTGTTATGCTCTGATGTTGAATGTCCCCTTAAGAACTCAGGATTGATATTGCTAAGAGATGAGGGATATAATCTCATCAGTAGATAAATTCATTATTTATCTAGAAAAGGTGAATTCCCTGAAAGTATGGCCTTAGGGTCTGCCTCTGTCTTTGAATCTCCTTGCTAGCTTTACTCTTTTGCTTCCAGCCTCCATGATGTGAAAACAGAGCCCATGTATTCTTCCTTTCTCCACTCTCCCTCACTTGCCCCTGATTTTCAGACCCTGGCCTCACATGGGCTGAACTCAGAATCCCAAAAATCTTTAAGTAAATAAGTCTTCCCTTTCTCTAAATTGGGTGGTATTCTGGATTCTAGGAAGGGGGATGTTGACTGTGACAAGTGTCTTTTTTTGTAACTATTTTAAATAGTATCTTTCTCGCCATTTATCATATATTCAGTGTAATTTTTAATTTTAGTTCCTACATTGTAGGTTTACTATGATAATAAAATAAGTTTAAATTTTTGTTTAAAGAGTTTAAGTGATTCTAGCACATAATGAGGCTCATGAAGTAATTAAAATGCAGAGAATAAAAAAGAAAGAAAAATGAGGAGAAGGAAGATAGGAAGACAATGAGAAGAAAGTAAAAAAGGAAGAAGAGACAAAAATCTTGGCAAGTGTTTAGAACTTCTTTGTCATTTATGATAAGATGGAGATAAGCTTGGTTCTCTGTTATAATAAGCAATTTCCAAAATTGTAGAAGACATCTTACTCTTAAGATATTTGGAGATGTGATTTGAAACCAGACTGAATTATGTCCCCATTCATTCTTTGGGGTTCTAACCCATAATGCCTTCTAATATGATTACATCTGGAGATAGGGTCATTAAATTGGTAGTTAAATTAAAGTGATGTCATTGGGCTGAGTCTTCATCCAATGTCTGATGCCTTTATATTAAGAGAAGATTAAGACATACAACGGGAGTTACCAGGTATGCAGAAGAACGTTTATTTGAGGACACAGGTAGCAGATGGTCATCTGGAAGGTGAGGAGAGTGGTGTCATGAGAAATGAGAAGCCACACCTGCTGACAGCTTGATCTCAGACCTCAAGCCTCCAGAACTGTGAGAAATTTATATTGTTAGAACCATTCAGAATATCATATTTTATTGTGGAAGCCCTAGCAAAGTAACATACAAATTCATGTTCAATTGCTGATATTTACTAACTATATTAATAAAGTCATTGATTATCCTAATTTATCAGTTTCTCTTGTAAAATAAGAAAAACAATTTATCATGTTAAACTATTTAGATATAATTATAAAATGTTAGTTATTGCTATGATTAACAGTTTTTAGTGGTACTGGGAATTAAATGCAGGACCTAATGTATGCCAGGCAAGTGCTTCACCATGGAGCTACATCTACAGTTCTATCACTGATATAGTCAGCACTTAAAATATCAACATTTTGAAGCCAGGTGTGGTGGAGCATGGTCTGTAATCCCGGTACTTGGGAGGTCAAGACAGGAGGATGGCAAGTTCCAGGACAGCCTCTGCAACTCAGTGAGGCACTCTGTAACTTAGTGAGATTCTGTCTCAAAATAAAAAAATAAGTAAATAAAAGTGTTGGAAGTGTAATTTAGAGGTAGAATGTGTCTATGTTCAATCCCCAGTACATCAAAAAAATAAATAATTAAAAGTAAAATGTTAACTTTTGAATATACAGATTTTTGGGGAAAGATCCCATGTTCAATAAAGTGCTCTAAATTTTAAGAGTAACACAGGACAGGGTGAACAGTTTAATCCTATTCTGTTTTACTTCAAATTTTATGACCTTTAAACTGAAACATCTTTCAGTAATTATAAACACATTCATTCATTTCCTAAATTTTAAATTACATTATGGCTGAATAAAATCCCATTGTGGGTATATGCCACTTTTTAATCCATTCATCTATTAACTGACACCTAGGTTGGTTTCATAATTTAGCTATTGTGAATTATGCTTTTGTAAACATGGATATGCACATTTCACTATAGAGTTCAGATTTTAATTCTTTTACAAGGATACTGAAGAGTGATATAGCTAGATCATATGGTGGTTCCATTCTTAATCTTTTGAAGAACTTCCATACTGAGGTGTACAGTGGCTGCACTAATTTAACATCCCACCAAGAGTGTGTAAGTGTTCCTATTTCCCCACATCCTCACTAGCATATATTATTGTTTGTATTATTTCTGATTATAATTCTAACAAAATACTTCTGTGAAAGAGAGTGACTATTTAATGCAGAGGAGACATTATCTTTTTAAATTTGAAATATAAGTAACTATTTATGTCTACAGAGTTCCCTTGACAACCTAGGTGTATCAATCCAACATAAAATTAAGACCATCAGGAAACCTTATCCCATTTCCAGTATTTTCATTAAGGCATGCACTACAATTCCAAATGTTGCCATGCAAGCTGTACCATAAAACATTATATTTGCATGTAAATGGCCTGCTTTTTAATGAAGCTATCAAATAAACCAAGATCCTTAAACATTCTGTCAACCCTCTTTATAATATCAATGAAAAAATCTGAGCAATGTTTGTATTAGCATTCCTCACCATAATAAAATATTTGAGATAATTAACTTCTAAACAGAAATGTTTACTTTGGCCTAGGAGGTCCCAGTACATAGGCAATTTATAACACTATTTTAGGGCCATGGCAAATCAGTATATATCATGGCAGGAGCCCGTGGTAGAGAAGAAACACTAATGTCATAAGCCAGGAGGTGTAAAGAACAAAGAAGGGGCTGGGGTCCCACAATTGCCTCAAGGGGAAATTCCCAGTGCCCTACAGACCTCGTCAAGTTTCCACAACTTCCCAGTGATGCCACCCTGAGAGTAAGCTTTCAAAGCGTAAAGACCTTTTGTGGATATTCAACATCCAAACCATAGCAATCTTATTAAAAACGTGAAAAATTATTTTAATTTTCTAATTTATAAGAAGATTTCAGATGGACAAAGAGACTTATCAGAGGACCTACTGTAACATGTTCTAAGAGGATCTTGATAAAATGTATATATATATTACTAAAGTAATAATTTAAACTTTTTTAGATAAAAAGAGTGTTTGACAGGTTCTAGATCATAAAGGGACTAGCATGTTGATGCTTAAGAAACATAATTTTGGTAAAATACTTGAGCTCTGAAGTCAGATAGACCTAAATTTGAGTTATTCTTGTGCATTTTTTTTTTGGTAGCTGTGTATATACTGCAACAGTTCTTTAAGACTCAGGTGTCCTATATGTCAAATGTAAATCATTACAAATAATATATACATCAGAAGTCTCATGTAAGATTATATAAAATGATCCAGGTTAACATTTAGCAGAGAGCTGAGCATTTTGAATAAAAACAATTTTAGTTTCTGGGAAGAGGTAGAAAAATGTCATGATTATAAAAGTAGTAGAATGCTTTATACTAGTTTACATGCTGAAATTTGCAAAGTCATTAATCATAGCACTGACTCATTTCTAATCAGTTTAAACCTAAAGGCAACACTAAAATTATATGAATTGATGCCACCTAGTAGAAAGCATTTCTTCAAAAATGATCCAGTGGCTGGTCCCAGAATATATCTATCAAATGTTTCCACTTTTTCATCTTGCTCAGAGTAAAATAATTATTTACTGTCAAGTTTTTATTTTTTATTCCAAAATTGTGTAGAAATAGGATATACTCAAAAAGAAAATATCATTTGTTTTTCTGTTAGTCTTTTCCCTTTGCAGAGTTTATTTAATTTAACCTTTATGATTTATCAAGATTAGTTTTAGATATTTTGGATAAAAAACTTTATTATTAGAATGATTAACATGTTAAAATAAATTAATACTTTTAAAATGTTATTTTTATATGTATTCATGTTGCTTTTCACCCCAACGAAGCTGCACTCATACATTCTTTGCTTAATTGGCATTTATAGTGAAGCTATATGATCCTTACTTTTGAGGTAACAAATATTTAATATTTAGACTTTATTGTGGTAAGCTGATATATGAAATAATTGTGCACATTTATTGGAAATAATTTCCACATATGCATACATTCATGATATATCACTTCAACCATCATATCCAACATTTTATGTTCTTGTGTGTGTATATAGTGAGAATAGGGAAGGTTTTTGTTTGTTTTTATGAAAGAATACTTATGAGATCTGTCAACACATTATAGAACAGAAACATCATGTTCTTAACCATTGGTACTATACTGTATATGATACTCATCTTGCAAAAATAAAATTTTATATCTATTAAGCAACAACTTCCTATTTCCCTTTCCACCCCAATCCTGGCAATGAGCATTCTCTATTCTCTGATGTTATCAATTATTCTCTGATGATTGGTGATGCTAAGTACCCTTTTATATACCTTTTGGCTATTTGTACATCATCTTTGGATAAATGTCTAGTTAAGTCATTGGCTTTTTTGGCCAAAAAATCGGGTTATTTGATGTTATTTTATTTGTTGGCCATTACTGAGCTATAGGGCATTCTTATAAATTTTTAGACCTAACTCCTTATCAAGTCAATTGCAAATATTTTCTTCTATTTTGTAGGCTGTGTTTTCACTCTGATGGCCTTTTTCTTTGATTTTCTATCTGATATAGTACCATTAGCTCATTTTTACTTTACTTTTTCTGTCTGTGACTTTAGTGTCAAATCCAAGAAATAATTGGAAAGATCAATGTCAGAAAAGATTTAGTATCATTTTATCCAGGACTTTCATAATTTCAAAATTTTACATATAAGGAATTTATCCATAATAGAAGGCAAACTTTTCCTGAGGTCTTGAGGATACTAGATCCCTTTTTTCCTGAGAATGTAAGTCAAATATGATTGTACTTTTTACTTTTTCTGTCCTGTATTGTCTGAAACACAGCCATGAATAGAAGGTACACAAGCATATCAATGCCTACTGCTACCATGTAACTCAAACTTCTCTTCCTCTTGCTTGATTTTTGCAAATAATGCCCATGATCACTCTTCTTTTATATGTTGTTATTATTTGTTTATTTAACTGAGGATGGCCATTTTGGATCTGGGGTATTCTCCAAAGCCTATGACTTAAAGATATTATCTCGACCTGGTTTCTTGGCAGGTGGCAATGACTTTAAGAGGTGGGATCTAGTGGCAATTCATTAGGTCACTAGAATATTGCCTTTGAAAGAGATTATGAGACCTTAATCCCTTCCTGTTTTCTGCTATTTTACATCCCAGTCATGGGATAAATGGATTTTCTATTACCATTTACTCCGTCCATGATGTTTTGCTTTCCACCTGAGACCCAAAAGTAAAATGTCCTCACATAATGGGCTGAGACATCCAAAACTGTAGCCCCAAATCGCTCTTTTATCTTTGAAATTGATTATTGCAGGTATTTGTTAAAGAGATGGAAACCTAACACAGTCAAGGTCTTGTCTTCTTACTCTTCTATGACAGACATAGTGATAACATACAGATTTTTTACATAGACTTTAACTTTTTATATGGGTAGCTCAATATAGCAGAAAAAAATGTAGTTGTATTTCTTCTTAGGACAAAATTGAATTAAACACAGAATCAAAACAGAAAATAATCATTTTTAGCAGCTTGGTGTTTTTGCTCAGAAACTTTTAGTTGAAAATTTTGCAAATAGAGTCATTTAGAAGAAAAGATATTCATATGGGTTCACTAAAATTCAGTAATAAAATATTTTCACCACTTATTTTAAGCAAATAATATAAAAGAAAATTAAATTCAAGTAAACAAAAAAAATTTATACATAGTATATAGTCTTACATAATTACTGTAAAATACACTGACATGCTTACTAGCTTCCTGGCAAATCAATTAAACTAATTTTGCATTTGAGTAAAATTAAAATATCTCTACTCAGCCAGGTGTGCTGGTGCATGCTTGTAATCCCCACACTTGGGAGGCAGAGACAGGAGAATCGTGCAAGTTCGAAGCCAGCCATGCTGGCTTAAGAGACCCTGTTTCCAAATAAAAAAGGTATAAAAAAAAATAGGTCTGGGAGTGTAGCCCAGAGGTAGAAGGGTTTCCAGAAACCCTAGTACCACCAAAAAAAAAAAAAAAAAAAAAAAAAAAAAAAAAAAAAATATATATATATATATATATATATATATATATATATATATATATTCTCCTCTCATATCATTTCAAACAAAATTGGAATCTTTCCATTTATTCTAAGGAAAAGACCATAATGATGAAGAAACAAAAAAAAATGATATAGATGATTAAAAAATAAACAGACTTTTATACATTGAGTATAAGAATAAAAATAAGCAAAATATTTCTGGAATTTTGAAAGATATATCAAATTTTAAATTATCTTACAGTTTCAAATACTACTTAGAGAGGACTCTGGGTCCCAGGCGGGACCACGCAGAGCATGCCAGACCCCTGGAGAAACCGGGGCCTGGTGGCAAGACCCTGGGCCCCGGGTAGGGGTCAGGCATTGTACCCCAGATCCCGGAAGAGCTGGGGCCTGTGTCGCAGGATTCTGGGCCCCAGTCGGGATCACACGGAGCACGCCAGACCCCTGGAGTAATGGGGGCCCGGTCGCAAGGCCCTGGGTCCCAGGTGGGGGTCAGGTGAGGCACGCTGGACCCCGGGAGAGCTGGGGCCTGGGTCGCATGACTCTGGGCCCTGGGCGGAGTTGTGTGGAGCATGCTGGAACCCTAGGGAAACCGGGCCCGGCTCACAGTGCTACTGAGTGCCTGATCCCACAACCTCTTCAAACCACACATACTGGCTTCTCTTATTTAAAAAAAAAAAAAGGAAAAGAAAAATAAAAAGAAAAAAGAAAAATATCAGAGAGGGGTCAGGAAGGCTGTGGCAGATGCCAGGATACTGGACATTCAGACAAAACTTATCCAAATGAACTGGAACTTTTGGAAAAATTCCCCGCAAAGGAGGACTGCTTCTTCTCTACATTTTTAATAATTTTGGACATCATCTGTAAGGAGAGAGTTTAGCAGAGAACTAGGAGGAAGGCGGTGTTGAAAGTGATCTCCGCGATGGTGGTGGAGACTTGTATTCAGGAGAGGCAGAAATCTGATCCTACCAACCTTATTTTTTGGAGAAATTACACCAAACGTCGAATGCTACTGTCGCGCATGCTTAGGAACACTGGACAACATTCAAAGTGAAAAAAGAGCTTGAAAGATTTGAAATGGTGGAGGCAGTGGCAATGGCAGTGGCCAGTACTCAGGGGAGGCAGAAATCTGATGCATTACACCTGGAACTTTTGAAGTAATAACCCCCGAGGCAGAATGCTACCACCATGCACCCTTGAGAACATGGGAGAAATGGCTGGGCGAAGAGGGTGCTCGGTTTGGAGCCTGCCAAGGGATAAGGCCAGCAACAGAGACAGCAAAACTGGGATTGGAGCCTGCCATGAGACAAGAACAGTGCTGGAGCCTCCAAGGCTGGGATCAGAGTCTGCCGAGGGTTGAGGCCAGCGATGGAGACAGCAAAGCTGGGATCAGAGCCTGCTGTGAGGCAAGGCTGGTGCTGGGGCCTCCGAGGCCGGGATCAGAGCCTGGCAAGGGGTTAGTCTGGTGCTGGTGCCAGTGAGGCCGGTATCGGAGCCTGTCGTGAGGCAAGGCTGGTGCTGGGGTGTCTGAGGCCAGGATCGGAGCCTGCCGAGGATTTAGGCCAGTGCTGGGGCAAGCAGCCGACATCGGAGCCTGCCATGAGGCTAGGCCGCTATTGAGTCCTCCGAGGCCATGGTTAGAGCCTGCTGAGGAGTTAGGCCAGTGCTGCGGCCAGTAAGGTAGGGTTGGAGCCTGCCATGAGGCAAGGCCAGTGCTGTGGCCTCCGAGGCCTGGATTGGAGCCTGCTGAGGAGTAACGCCGGTGCCGGGGCCAGTGAGGCCGGGATCGGAGCCTGCCGTGAGGCACAGTAGCTACTAAGACCTCTGTGGCTGGGATCGGAGCCTGCCAAGAGGGTAGGCCAGAGCCAGGGCCAGCGAGGCCAGGATTAGAGCCTGCCATGAGGCAAGGCCGGTGCTGGGGCCTCTGAGGCCGGGATCAGAGCCTGCCAAAGGATTAGGGCAGTGCTGTGGTCAGCAATGTTGGAGTTGGAGCCTGCCATGAGGCAAGGCCAGGCTGGGGCCTCCGAGGCTGGGATCGGAGCCTGCTGAGGGGTAGGCCAGTGCCAGGGCCAGCGAGGCCGGGATCAGAGCCTGCCATAAGGCAAGGCCAGTGCTGGGGCCTCCGAGGCCGGGATCGGAGCCTGCCAAAGGATTAGGCTGGTGCTGCGGTCAGCAATGTTGGGGTTGGAGCCTGCCATGAGGCAAGGCTAGGCTGGGGCCTCTGAGGCTGGGATTGGAGCCTGCCAAGGGGTAGGCTGGTTCCAGGACCAGAGGTCGTCATAGAAGCCTGCCTTGAAGCAAGGCCCTTACTGAGGCCTCCGTGGCCAGGATTCGAGCCTGACGAGGGGATAGGCCAGTTCCAGGGCCAGCAAGGCCAGGATCAGAGCCTACCATGAGGCACGGCCACTACTTAGGCCTCTGAGGCTGGCATCGGAACCTGCTGAGAGGGTAGGCTGGTGCCGGGGCAGTGATGCCGGGATCGGAGACTGCCGAAGGGTTAAGCTGGTGCCAGGGCCAGTGGCTGGCACCGGAGCCTGTCTAGAGGCAAGGCCGGTGCTGGGGCCTCCAAGGCCGGGATCAGAGCCTGCTGAAGGGTTAGGCCAGTGCCAGGGTCAGCAAGGTTGGAATCGGAGCCTGCCGTGAGGCAGGGCCGGTGCTGGGGTCTCCGACGCTGGGATTGGAGCCTGCTAAGGGGTAGACCAGTGACGGGGCCAGCAGCCGACATTGGAGCTTGCCTTGAGGCAAGGCCACTACTGGGGCCTCCGAGGCTGGGATCAAAGCCTGCCGAGGGGTTTTGCTGGTGTGGGGGCCAGCGAGACCAGAATCACGGCCTTCCATGAGGCAAGGCCACTGCTTGAGCCAGCGAGGTCTGAATCAGTCCACCGCATAGCCAGGCCACTATTGGAGCCATCAAGAATGGGATAGGTACTTGCAACGCAGCATGCAAAGAGAAATATCGCAGAAAATAAAAACCAGATGCTTCCCCTAATCAGCAAAAACTAGGAGGAAAGGGGCAACAGGAAGAGGTCGAGCTATAGAAAGAGCCCTATAGTGAAGCAACTAAGGTGACCAATCAGAGGGTATGGAATAGGGGAGGATGGAGCCTCTTTAAAATGCAGGAGATACATAAACAAATGCATCAAAGTTAATCACCAAACAAGCATGGGATCGAGGGAGGAGGAGGGAATGGGATGGGGGCTGGATGAGGGCTAATTGGATGATGTGTGCTTGTATATCCTCTCATGTCTTGTATTCCAATGTGATATATGATTACAACGCACCAATAAAAATGAATAAGTAAGTAAGTAAGTAAATAAATAAATAAATAAATAAATAAATAAATAAAGGAGGTCCTGGTAGTGATGAAGCTCAGAGATAGAATGGCCCTGAGTTCAATCCTCAGTACCCAAAGTAAAATAAAATGAAATAATTATAATAAAATAAACTTAAAATAATGAAGCTTAGTATTTCCAAACTGCAAAATCATGACAATATTTACTTTATAGGTTCCTTGAATCAAATTAGGTAATTTATGAAAAGCACTGTGTTAATCTGACATGATTTTTACATCCAAATCATCAAAAATACTTTTTTATTATTAAATTTATTTTTGGCAAATTTTTCAGAAAGGTTAGGAAATCATTGTGGGTAGAAATTTTTCTTTACAACTTCTGAATGAGAGTCTTTAATACAATGATAAGCACATATAGTAAGGAAAATGAATCAAGGACTATTATTTAAATTGGTGAAGTTTAACAAATTTAATGACAGATAAATCTAAATTAGTTTTGCAAGATTTGCTCCCAAGTTCCTAGTTGACCATTACTAAATTGTTGCTTCAGTGACAACATTGCTCAGCCATGTTCTGGTCACAATTCAAATTTCATGATGTGCTCTAACCAAATGATGAATAACTTCTAAACATTTTAGCCACCAATTCAATAGAGTTGAGCCAATATTTATGGTATGTGTGTGTATGTGTGTGTGTGTGTGTGTGTGTGTGTGTGTGTGTGTGTGTTAGGAAGCAACTGCTAGTTCCTATCATTTCGGTTATTTATTAAGATGGAGTGAAATATTCCCACATGTTTGCAATGGACATATTTATGTCTTTCTATGGTAGTAGCTACCTTCTGAAACAAAAATAAATTCACTTTAAAAAATATACTACTATGCTTAAAATTAAAAGTTTTTTTTTAGAAATTCTGAGAATTGATAATATATAGGAAGAAGTTTTAGTGAAACTAGGCCATGTCTCCATAAGGCCTATTCTACCTCTTTTCCTTTCAGCTGTAAATAGGTTCCAGGATGATGTATGCTGTCACTTGCCTAAGCTGCTCATCCTATCATTCTTGTTTCAGATTGATAAAATTAAAACAATGAAGGAATTATTCTGTTCTACATCCTCACTGCCATAATCCAAAACAACTGACCACAACTTAGAGAAAGAAAGATTTAACTGCTTCCAGTTTTTTAAGATTTTGGAGTTCAGTCGATATGAGCTGAGGGTCTGTGGAGCTTAGTAAATGGAGAAAAGCAGAGAGAAAGAAAAGAAGGATTCTTCTCTCAAATCCTGGCAGCCAGAAGCAGCAGAGATCAAGCAAGCAAGGGGATTCAAAGTAAAAAGCACAGTCTATAATAGCACACCCCAGGAATCTGCCTTCTTCAGTTATACCCCAGCTGCCTAGGTTTCCACCAATAAATTCATTATAATGGGTTTTATCCAGTAATAAAACTATAGTCTTCATGTCTGAATTATATCAACTCTGTGATTTAATACATGAGATCTCTGTGAAACATTATATTTCTAACTAAATCACACAGTGTTGCCTTTTTTGATTCAATGAAATATAACAGTGAGTTTCCTAAGATCATTGTGATGTTTTTCTTCTTCTTTTAGGTCCCTAGGAAAAGATTATGTACTCTTTTTGTATGTGTTCTAACATTATTGTTTAGAGATGTGAGATTTTCTTGTCTGAGGATAGAGAGATAAAGTGTACCAAAATTAATTTTTTAGAATTAATTCAACCTAAGGTTTATTTTTTCTTTGGACTTTCAGTGATGGGAGAATGCCTCTGGGTTCAATCTCTTGTACCAAACAAAACAAAACAAAACAAATAAAAAACAGGACTCACAAAAATATTTTAAGACTCATCAACAAATGTAAATTTACTTAACACAAAATTTCTCATTCTATATGAGAGATTGAAAGGAGAACGATTTAGAAATGATGTGTGAAAAAATAGGCAAAGAGATATCAGACAAATAGAAGTCATAAAGGGGGAAAATTATGATATTTGCTATCACTTAAGGTAGAATTAGACCCTCAAATTTTAAAAGTTTGAAGAGTCATTTTATATTGGTGAGATTTTAATAATTCATGAAGATATTATAATGATAAAATGCAATGGGACAAACAGCAGTGATGTGTCAAGGTAAACTCTACAAAATATGCAAACTACAGAAAATATATTAAAATCGCACTCATCACTAAAAAGATCTCTAGATTTCTTGAGAGACTATATCTAGGAACATAAAGGACCAAGGTAAGTCTGTGTTGCTGTAATGGTTTGGATTTGCAATGTCCCACTAGCCCTCATGGAAATAACATGGTAATGTTGGAAGCAGGGCCTGGTTGCTAAGGAGCAGACTCTGGAGGTGTGGCCTTACAGATTATATTTTGGTTCCTCCTCCTGCCCACTGCTGTGCTTTTGCTTCTGGCCTCCATGATGTGAGACTGAACGTTTGTGCTCTCCCTTTCTTCACTTCTTTCCACCCTGTCTTGAGATCCCTGTTACCCAGCCTTATATGAATTAAAACCCAAATCACCAAGGAAACCATGAGCAAATAAATCTTTCTTCCTCTAAGTTATATCATCAGGTATTTTAGATTAGAGCAATGAGAATAATGACTAAGACTTGACTAAGACAGTTGATTTTTTTCACAAAAATTTGTTTTTTAATATACTTTTATTCATCACTGTAATATGCATCATAATGAGGTTCAAAATGATAGAAACATGCATTCACACAGTACTTGGTATACTTCCTTCAGGATCCTACCCTGCTCCCTATCCCTCCCTATACATATTATTGAGATTAGAACTGATAACTTCATATATGTACATAGGATTATTTAAACTGTTTTCTTCATCAGCTTTCTCTTTTCCATTCAAAAATCCCTTTCCAGTATTCTACTGATATCTCTTTTTATTTATCTGAAGTCCCTTTCATTTCCCAGGTCCATTCTAATTTCCACATAAGAGAGAAAACATATGAAAAAAATTAAATGTTAACAAAATCAAATAAAGTGGTACATAATGAACCTTCTTTAATAAAACCTGACAGAAAAATTTAGAAAAAAATTGTAGACCAAGTATAATAAAAATTCTAATGAATTTACATGCATATAATTGTTAGTGAATTTGTTGAGTTTATATTGATACAAAAAAAAAAAAGAAAAAGAAAGATCCGGTAGAATGGTACTTCACTATTTAAAGTATCTATTAAAGCAACTCGATTTAAAAAATAAAGAAGAAGCAGTGAGGACTTATATTGCCTTTCCAGTAGGAAGCATATTGTAATATAATATGATTTTTTATGGTAAAGAAGCATCAAACTCTCTCATATGCTTTTATGCCTAATGATGTGTATAATGATACCACTCCCTCAAGGCATTCAGATCACAGATGTAGCTATAAGTTCTAGTTTGAATTGTAAGATTTTCAAGACTGCTTTAATAATCATCTCCCACAAGCAGAGACTACCCAAGTTCAATACATTTGTTTCATCCCTGTTAATTTACATCCTCTTTCTCCTTAAGGAGAGAAATATTATAAAAGCCTAGAGTCACATGAGATTTGAAAGCTAATAACTTAGCCAATTAACTGATTTATCATACTTCTGATTTCTAAAAGATAAATGTCAAAAAATATTAAACAATAAAACTTTTAAGTATAAATGTATATAAGAAGTTCTGAAATATTCTATGATGATGCAAAGGACAGAAAAATAGAATTTCTGTGGTATTTCTAATCTTAAATAGTTTTATCCTCAATAATTTGAGAAGAGACTATTTTTAATGGATTTAAACTATTGTGGATTTTTTTATTCATGTCAAACATTGATATGCTTCCCAAATCACTCTTCACTTCAACTATTAAAAGAGTAACTACTTTTAAAAGCAGATTCCTCAGAAAACTGGTAGTGGATCTACCACATGATATGGCTATACCACTGCTGGGTACCTTTACAAAAATGTTGAAATCAGAGAACTAAAATAACATATGCATACCCATGTTCATAGCAGCACAATTCATAATTGCCAAAATATGGAATCAACCTAGGTCTCCATCAACAGTTGAATAGATCAAAAAATTATGAGAAATACACACAATGGAATTCTACTCAGCTATAAAGAAAACAAAATCATGTCATTTGCAAGAAGATGGAAAGACATGGAGAACATTATGTTAAGTAAAATCAGCCAAGCAGAGAAAGAGAAGGGACATATCTTTTCTCTAATATGCCCTAACTACTAGGAATACCAGAGGTCCTCCATATAATGGTGGGGAAACCTCAGCAAAACTGAAATAAAAGGGTAGGAGAGGAAGAAGGCTGAGGTTGATTAATAGACGAGATACATTCGAATATGTGTAAAAGTATGAATGTAGCATGGTTAACCTGGACTCTCACTGTTGGGGGGGATAAGGCACCAAGCATAGTCTGAATGTATGCCATTTTCAATATGATCCACATAAAAATAAAAAATAAATAAAACTAAAAAAAAAATAAAAGCAGTAGACAATCATTAGAACTACTTTCTAGATAATAACTGACTAAAATGGGCTTAATGTAAAGAAAGAAGTTAGAATTATATTTCTTACATGCTTCAAGATACTCAATTTAATGAGAAGAAAAAAATAGCCAAATTAAAAGTAGTAAATATCAATCTAGTAAAAATAGGACAGGCAAGTCAATAGTGACAGAAGTTAAGGCAATCACCTGCTTCCAATAGCTAATTCAGGGTGATGTCAAAATACAGCAGAGATTAATGAAGATGAAAGTAAATCACTATAGAATAGAGTTAGGAAAAAAAGGGATAGTTAGTACACATGTTGGGGATATAAATCTGAGATTCCCCAGTATATATAAAACAGTTGTCATGATTAAAGTTTAGATTCCAAGTTCAAGTGTTAACAGGACTGAGATTCTTTCTGGCATTCTAAAGGAAAATCTGTTTCCTTGCCTTTTCAGGTTTTAGGGGCACCTACATTTCTGTTTCTCTGACTCTGACAATATTATCTCCATCTTTTACTTACAAAGACCTGGCAGGTCCAGATAATCCAGAACAATCTCCTTATCTCAAACTATTTATTTTAATAATATTGTTACCTGTTACCCAGTAGGAAGTTTTACAATTATTCTGCACAACATCCAGTCCTTGTTTCTCTGCTTGAAAGGAATTCAAATAGAAAATGCAAATTGGGGAATACTGGAGGTTTATTTAGAGAAGTAAAGGCACCATATGACAAAGGCCAGGAAGAGAGAGGAAAGGGTCACACTCCCAAGAAAACATTTGGAACGGGCCTTTCCTAGGAATAAAAAGGCCGCCTGGGGCAATGGCATTGTACTGCAGAAACAGGGTCTGGAGAGGTTTGTTTCCAGGTATGGAAAGTGATGTATAGCACTTTTCCTGTGTCTGGACTTAGAGTTCCTCTGAGCATCTTCTTTGTACATGTTACACCTGGGATGATTGACAGCCTTTTTCATGTATCAGCTAGTGACCCTGTGTTGTTTCTCTCTGCCCCTTCGCAGAGCCGACCTCATCTGCTAAGGTCTGGCTAGATACCTAACAAAATCGTCAAAGTCCCTTTTCTTATAAAATAACTTACTCAGGAGCTCCTGGAATCAGAATGTAGATGTCTTTGTGGGCTGTTTTACATCCCTCATTTCTGTTGCTTTCAGTTCTATCTATATCTGAATTATCTATTGTCTGTGTGTTTATATATTATTTTTATTCCAAGCCAAGGTTACCTTAATTTTTCTTTCATGTATTTATTTTCTTTCCTAAACATTCTGTTCACTGTATATACTATTTATCTTAAAGGCTTTGGCCTTCGCTATATTCTTAGAGTCCCATTTACTCTAAAATTTAGATGCTGCCATTTTAACATTATAAAAAGTAATTATTAACTTTAGAATAATTTGTAAGAATAGGTACTGGAATAACATGATACTAGAGTTGGGAAAATTTTCAAAATTATTTTAACTCTCTAAAACAATATGTCTTTGAAGATGAGAATGTGAATTAACAGTTGTGTTGTGTACAGTTTTCATGAACATATATAGTGTACTGGACTCTTTGCCAGTGATTGTTAATATATTCGCAATATATTACTGTTAATAAATATGTTTTTTTGGCATTATTCTTCCCCTACCCTTCATTTTATTACAATAACTAATTAGCTTATGTGTCTGTAGGTATGTAAGTTTATACCCACATACTGTATATATAGTTACAGTACACATTTATAAAATATGAATGTTTTCATAAATTTTATGTTTCTTAATTAGTCTTCACAAGGTGTTTACACTTTTGTTTATACTTTTATATATTCTTTGGTCCAAACAAATGAACTTGCATATTTATAAAGCTCATTGTTTTCTAATTCATTAATGTCTTTATTATAAATTAGTCTTACATTTTTAGTAGGTTTATTTCTAAGCATCTTCAGTGGTATTTTATTTTTATTCACTCATAATAAATTCAAGGAGATACATTTTTTGTTAGTAACAGATTGGCTGAATTTTATAAGTATTAATATGATACACTGTCATTGCCACCTATTTCAGAATAGTTTATAGTTTAATTTTAATGTTTTTCTTCCTCACAAATTATTGAGATTATTTCACATTTAATATGGCAGTGGGAGAAATCTTTCTTATTTTCTTTGTATTTCTAGGTTTTATGAGCTCAATCAGCAAATAATTAACAATCTAGACATTTATTAAAATACTAAGAAAAAGCTGAAAGAACTTACAGTACATATTTCAGAATAACTCATGGCTGTATAGGAAAACATTCTGTGCAAAAAATTAGTTGTACCCTATATAATTTATTACAGAACCAATGTCTTGGTCAATATTTTCACTACTCTAGTCTAAAACAACTCACTACACAACTTATAGGAAGAAAGATTAATTTGTTCACAGTTTTTTGAAGATTCCAGAGTTCAGACTATGTCAGGATAGGTCTGTGAAGCTCTGGGCATGGTGGCAGAGAAAAGATCTGTTAACATATCCTGGAGGCAGGAAGTAGAGAGAAGGAGTAACCAAGAGTATCCAAAGACAGAAACACAGTTCCCAAGGCCACATGCCCAGGGACCTATCTTCTCCAGCCACATTCTACTAGCCTAGGTTATTCCCTAGTAAATCCACTAACCCACTGATGAGATTATACAGCATTAATATATTCTGCAGCCATCTTCATTGGTGTTTTGTTCAGTATACAGCACAACTTGTTTGTACTGTTGGGATTTTGTAACTTTTCTTATTTGCATCTAGAATTCTTTCCCTTCAAATTATAGACATATAGCTGTATTTTATTATGGTTTGAGACAATAGACCATCTTTTAAAAATATTTCTTAGACTCCTCATTTTAGGTAAATTTCTCCATAACATTCTGAATTTATAATCCTGAATTGCTATATTCATCACGTGTTCATTTTTCTTAGCTGCTAAGTGTTCTTATTTTAAGAACCATGAGAAACAAGACTCTTCCTTGGTAGATCTTCCTCCATAATTGTCCCAACACATAGTGCTAAACATAACGTAAAACCCTTGAGACAGAGATTATTAGTTGGATGACTGACATCTCTTCACAGCAAATGCTATCATTTATTTTTACAGAAAACAACTCTGCTCCCAAGAGAACCTGACCCCTCAGTTTTTTCAGCTAATATCATCCCAGTGCTCAGTCTGCTGTGTGAGAAATATCCTGGGCTTCTGCTGGGATCATCATTGTTTGTCATTTTTTAAAACTTAGGCACAGAGAAGTGAGAGGGTGAGGTGCACTCTCCCAGCACAAAATAATAACATAGAATCCCAGCTGTGATATTTGAAGTAGTCTTTCTATAAGTAAAGATCTAAATGATCTAAATTTCTAAAATGTCTTTAATATAAAACCCCTATCCCATCCTTCTAATCAATGAATCCTCTTTACTGGGGAGCAGGACATTTAGTTGCTATTCTGTGTTATTTAGGATCCGGGCAACAAGAGCATAGCATCATTTTCTAAGAGTTGACTTAGAGACTCAGAGATAACATCAATAAAATTATTTTAATTTAATTATCTCTTTTAAATTGTAAAAAAGCTGGAAGGTGTTGGAAAGGAGCTAGGAAGGCTGAATGCGGCAGGTGATTCCTTAATCTACATTTTATTTTCACTTTTATTTTGTATAGTTTCCTTTATAAATATATGTTCAACTTTGTGTTGGGCTCAACTGTTTATTATGCTTATTTTTCTTCTATAAAATTATTATGTTTCTATTTTGTATGTTTTCTTGACAAACCTTTGCTAATTTAATTTTTGTTTTACCAAAAAAGAAAAGATTTTCCACTTTTTGGTAACTACTCCTTGGAATTTTATTCTTCTATAATTATTTTGAAACTGTAGATTCTTAATTTTGACCCCTCACATATTATATAATAAATAATGATTATTTAAAGACATGAAGTTGTATTTTGTGTTGGGGTAATATGTTAATATAAAAATATATAAATATATTACTTTTTATACTATGTATAAACTATTTATGCTCAAAAATAAAAAAACTCATTTGGCTAAAAAATAAAAAACTCATCCTAGTGAAAAAGAAAAATACCACCTCCTTGCACATAAATATTTTGCTGAGAATTTTTCCTGGTATATCAGATTTTTGTACACATTTCTATTTTTATACTTTAATGTATTTTCTTTCACTATTAATAACATTTTATGGTTTTATCTATATTAAGGATTGTTATTAGACAATTCTATTGCAGTTTTTATACTATTTTTTCTACATGTATTTTATTTACATTATTTTTTCATTTGAAACAATGCCTTGAAGTTATTAAATATACAATTAAAATCTCTACCTTTAAATTTTATAGTTGCTATCCTATTGCCTTGCCACAACTTATGTCTCATTTCTCCTTACCCTATAATGACAATTTTAGTATTTGAAATGTGTAAGTATCTAAAATTTCAAACAATTTTGATAATTCAAAATGGTGACTGAAATAAATGGCAAATCACAGTAACTGGAACAAATAAAATTCAACTACCAAGAAAGCAGTGTCTTGAGAGAAGAAAGAAAGAAAAAAAGAAAGAAAGAAAGAAGAAAGAAATCAGAAGATATTAATAATCAAAAACATGAAGAGGAACCATGGCAGAAGGATATCCAACATTCTGAACATGAGATCCACTGTGAAGAGCCCAAATGAAAAACTGACCATGTGTGGCAGCTGGCACCATCCTGGGCTGCCGGCCCAAACCTTGCTTGCTGGATTTGGCTCCATAGACCCAGAAAGTTCCAACAAGAAATCCAAGAACTTGAAGTGCAGGAAGTGGTGGAAGAGCTCCAACATCTTAAGCAACCAGCACCATTCTTCAGGGATGCAGAAAAATGAAGACTTTGGAAGACTTAAAGATCTCCCTTGTTCATGGATAGGCAGAATAAATATCATCAAAATGTCCATTCTGCCAAAAATAATCTACAGATTTAATGCAATTTCTATCAAAATACCAACAATATTCTTCATATATCTAGAAAAATCAGTCATGGATTTTATATGAAGAAAGGAAAGACACAAAATAGCCAAGGCAAATGAACCATGCAATAGGAACCATGCAGGAGGCACCACAATCCTGGACTTCAAATTATACTACAGAGCAATAATTGTAAAAACCGCATGGTATTAGCAAAACAATTGGCATAAAGACCAATGGAACAGAATATAAGATACAGAAACAAATCCACACATTTATAGTCATTGATCTTTGACAAAGGGGCCAAACTGATACACTAGAGAAAAGATAGCCTTGTCGACAAATGGTGCTGGGCGAACTGGCCATTCACTTATAGAATGATGGAACTAAGTTCTTACTTCTCACTGTGCACAGAAAACAACTCGAGATAGCTCAAAGACTTGGAAATTAGACCAGAGACTGTGAGGCTGTTAGAGAAGGGCATAGGCTCAACACTCCTACATATAGGCATAAGTAGTAACTTTTTCAACAAGACCTCCAAGCACAGAAAATTAAAACAAGAATTAACAAGTGGAATGGAATCAAACTAAAAAATTTCTTCTCATAAAAGGAAACTATCAAGAAATTAAAGAGAAAGCCTACAGAATGAGAAAAGGTCTTTACCAGCCAACACTCTGACAGAAGGCTAATATCCAGAATATATAAAAAGCTCAAAAGACTCTACAATAGCAAAATAAATAACCCAGTTATGAAATGGAAAACTGAATTGAATAGACACTTCACAAAAGAAGAGATACAAATGGCCAATTGATAAATGAAAAAATGCTCAACATCATTGGCCATCAGGGAGATGCAAATCAAAACTACACTGAGATTCCATTTAACCTCAATAAGAGTGGCAAGCATAAAGAAGTCAAATAACAGCAAATGCTGGCAAGGATAAGGGGAACTCTTGCACTCTTGATGGGAGTGAAAACTAGTTCAGCCACTATGGAGATCACTGTGGAAATTCCTTAGAAAATTGAGAATGAATCTAACATAGGATCTGGTTATACCACTCCTTGGTATCTTCCCAAAGGGGTCGAAATCAGAGAACTACAGCAAGATATTCATACTATGTTCATAGCAGCACAATTTGTAATAGCTAAAATATAGAACCAACCCAGGCCTCTATCAACAGATGAATGGATTGCAAAATTATGGGAAATATACACAATGGAATTTTACTCAACAGTAAAGAAGAACAATATCATGTCATTTGCAAGAAGATGGAAAGGCCTGGAGAACATTATGTTAATTGAAATCAGCTAAGCAGAGAAAGAGAAGGGACATATCTTTTCTCTATTATGCCCAAACTAGGAAGTATTAGGGACACCAGAGGGTCACCCGATAATGGAGGGGAAACTTCGGGAAAGTTGGAAAGGAAGAGTAGGAGTGGCAAAAGTTGAGGTTGATTATGGAGGAGCTACATTCTTACATGTGCATAAGTATGAATGTAGCATGGCTAAATTGGACACTCATTGTTGCGTGGGGTGAAGGAGATACAGGGGGAATGCACCAAGTACTGTTGAATGTATGCCATTGTAATTATAATCCACATAATGATTTGAATCTATATTGTACCAATCGAAATAAAAATAAATAAAAATAAAACATTTTAAACATCCCTTAAAAATAAAATTTCACTATTTTACCATTTTGTATGTCTTGGTTTCTATTTGGTTTCAAAAAATTTCTTCTATAGAAAGATTCAAATTTTACTTTTTTAATAAAAATAGTATCCTATAATTTTACTATGTTATACATTTAAACATTTGCCCAATAGCTGTCCAACTCCTGACATCAGTTGACAATATTTGCCTAAGATCTCAAGAAGCTTGATGCCTCTATTCTTCTGGACTCCACACCATAGAATGTCCCCATGATTCACTTTGTACCCATGTCTCTCACCCCAGATCATTCTTTCAGTTCTAAAAGAATTCTGTGGACTCTGTTATGATGTAGGACACAACTCCCTTCTCTTTGATAAACATCTGCCTAAACAACTTGATCTCAGAAAAGTAGACTTGAGAGCATTATGTCAAGTGAAATAAACCAGACTCAGAAAACAAAGGCTCTTGTGTTTTCTTTCTTAATTGAAAGTTGGAGAGGAAAAGAAAGGAGGAAAGATTGCTGGAAAACAGAAGAGAGACCCGTAGAGTAGAATTAGGCCAGGTAAAGGGGAGAGATGAGGGAAAACAGAAGTACCAGGAAAATTAAATTGAGCAAACTATGTCATGTGCATTTATAAATATGTCACAGTGAACCCCACCATTATATATAATTATAATACCAATAAAAATAAAAATTTAGAAATTGTGTTTTGCAAAACATGATGAAAGCCAGGTGTGGTGGTACACACTTCTAATCCCAGCATTCTGGAGGCAGAGACTAGAGGATCACTGTTCGAGGACGGCCTCAGCTACTACTTAGTGAGGTCCTTTGCAACTCAGTGAGATCCTGTTTCAACATTAAAAGGAACTAAAATATAGGGCTCAGGGAGTAGCTTGGAGGTAGAATGTTCCTGGGTTCCATCTCCAGTACTGTGGCAAAAAAGAAAAACAAAACAAAACAAAACATGATGAGATACTATGCCCTGCAGAACATTGGAGTCTCCCTTAGGACATAGCTGATAGATTCTTTGAGGTCTTGACTTGGCAACAATTTTTGTGGATGTCTTACTTGACAGGTTTTATTTGTTAATAAGATGGGTCTATAAGTATGAGAGCACAAGATGCAAACAATGTCAGTGAGAAATTCTACTCTAGCAGGGTGCCTCTCACCTAAATGATCTGTATATCTTAAGTAAAAGCTCTCAATGCAGTTAGAAAAATTCTAGCAATAGTAAAACAAAGGACTACTGAGAATTGAGACTATGTCAAAACACTTGTTTACCTTAAAAGCACTTCAGAATTTTACAAACGAGCCTCTGGCTACTCTGCAAGTATGTAGTTGAAAATGAAGAGTAGTTAATCTTAGCCCAACCAGATCTTGAAACACAAGTCAGAGATCTCTCTTCCAAGGTTTTAACTGAGGATGTGGTGAAGCCTTTCAGCAACCTGTTCCACAGGGATAAAATGGAAGTCAAATATTTTGCTACAGTCGTCATTGCATCATCGTTCACCAACATCTGACTAACAGCCTTTATATATGGTAACCTTCAGAGGAATATTCTTCTCTAGGGACTGCAGATCCCTATCCTGTGTTGCCAGAGTCCACAGTGTAAAATGACAGCACTGATGACATACATGCCCTTCAAGATATTTTCCCAACTCGTGGCTACTTCTCTGAACCAGTTCAGCACTGGTCATTTTGGACCATGTTTCACATTTATAATAAAAACATCAGCTATATTTCAAATGCTGCTTGGAGAAGTTTTGCAGGTTTTATGTGAATTGTCCCATGAGGTAAATACCTACATACAGCAGACTGCAACTTCCAGTCTAGGTGACTTCAGAAGGCATTTATGAATTATGGGAGAATACTTCTGTGTCAAATGACCTTTTTATTCTAAGTGATTTCATGGTTGCTCTATGTTCTTCAATGTCATATTTTCTTTGCAGTCAACAAATTTATGTTATACCAGTTATCAATAAAGTTATTGACCTGGGCTACCTCATTGGTCATTTATCATTGATTTTTCTATACATTTTTAAAAGTTCAAATTTTTGATAGTCATCACCCCAAATTTAGAAGCAATTTTGAAAAACCAAATCTTAGATTCTGGGATACTTGAAAATGTGTACTAGAAAAACTAAACCAATTATTTTTCTCTAGCCCTGAACAATTTTTTTTTTTAAACTGAGGAAGTTTGTCAGAAAAGACACCTGATTACTCAAAAGAGAAAATTAAAAAAAAACAAAAACCATTATGGGAGACCTTGTTATTTTTGTTAAATTTCATGCTTGAAGAAATCTCCTAAGTTGTTTTCCTGGTTATGTGAAACCACTGGAAAAAAGTACATGACAAAAAACTCTATAAAACATTTGCTTGTAAATGTTTTGTTTGGAAGGCAGAATATGTGTTGGAGGAGGTAAAAAAAATGCATTACAGATGTCAAAATACTTCTACTTGAGGACTGGAAAAAAGAAAATATATATATTTTTAAAATTGAGTATTCTGTCTTTGGATGGTTTTCCCCACAATTTTAATTATATTGAGAGAGAATAATTTTCTGAGTATGCAGGTGGAGGAAGGTGAGCTTTATGACTAGAATATAGTTTAGATGAAAGATTAAGGGTCAATTATAAATATTGATACCTAAAAATTTTAATCTATATAAAAATATGATCAAAATTAGAAGGAAAATAAAGGGCTGGAAGGGGGAAGGCTGGAAAAACCTTGTAGCGTATTTTAAGTAGTGCTCTTGCCTAGTATAATGACAAGAAAAATATTGGCTTTTCTAAGAATCAGCCATATCCACAGTATAAACCATTTTATTTGTGTCATCTGCAAAGATTTCCTATAGAATAAAACATGTACTTCTTCACTCTGTTACTGAAAGCTAGTGAGACTATTTCATCACTCGTCTATTTAAATTTATTTTTATTTCTGTTATAATATTCAAATTTATTCATTTACTTAAATTAATAAATTGTATTTACCATATATAACATTTTTTTTTGTAGTACTGAGGGTGGAATCCCGGGGCTTTTCTACCTCCGGGCTATACTCCTAGACCTATTTTATACTTTGTTTGGAAACAGGGTCTCAGTAAGTTGCTGAGTGCTTTACTAAGTAGCTGAGGCTGGCTTCCAACATGTGTGATCCTCCTGTATCAGCTCCCAAGCATTGGGATTACAAGGGTGTGCCACCACTCCTGGCTATAACATGATTCTTAAAGAATATACACAGTGGAATAGTTAAATCTTGTTAATGTAACATATGTGATAACCCCATATAGTTATCATATTTTGTAGTGAAAACATTTAACATCCAGTCCTTTAGTATTACTCAATAATATAACTTGTCATCATTAACTATAGTTACCATGCTGTACAAAAAGATCTCTTGAACATATCATAAATATTTTAAGTGAGATTAATCAGTCACAAAAAATAAGAAATTGTATACTCTCCCTAATCTGCAGAAGCTAGGGAGAAAATGGGTCATAGGAGGAACTCTAGACAGAGAAGGAGATATTATAGATGAGTGAATGAGGTGACCTAACTTAAAGTATGGGAGGGGGAAGAGAGAAATTCTCTAATGACATGAGGTACATTAACAAACATATCAATGTCAATCACTAAGCCAAACATGAGAATACGGGAGTAGGAGGGAATGGGGCAGAAATTCTGTAAGGGCTAATTGATTGATGTGTGTATGTATGTCTCCACCATCTTGTACCCCACTAAGTTATATGACTACAATGCACCAATACAAATTAAAAAAAATAAAGATTTTGAAAACAGAAATAGAAAAGAAGCAAATAACATATGAGGGAATTACAGTAAGCATAGTATCTGACTTTTCAGAAGAACCCTTACAGGCTAGAAAAAGGATAATGTGTTCAAAGTACCAAAGAAAAATTTTGCCAACCAAAAGAGCTGTTCCTTAGAAATGAAAGAGATAAAGACTTTCCCAAACAAAAGCTGAGAAAGTTCATCGCCACTGGAGTGGTCCTAGAAGATATAGTAAATATATTTTTTCAAACAACAAAAGTAGCCGGGAGTGGTGGTGCACACTTGTAATCCCTGCACTTGGGAGGTGAAGGCAGGAGGATTGCACAGGTTAGAAACCAGTTGTGCTGGCCTAAGAGACCCTGTTTCCAAGTAAAAAAGGTATAAAATAGGTCTGTGAGTGTAGCCCGGAGGTAGAAGGGTTTCCAAGAACTCCAGTACCACACACACACAAAAGTAAATTTAGGTTCATTCTTAACGTATTTAGAAACAAAAAAAATCTCATAAATTATATTAGTATATTCTTACAACCATTAAATGAGTTATACATTTTTATAAAGTGGATTTTTAATTAAGACCCACTTTTCTGATGATCAAGAATGATAGGCTGCATTGCTCTCAATCCTATAACAAATGTTTGAGATAGGTAATAATCAAAAGCCAACTTTATTAAATGTATTGTATTTGTTTTCATCAGATTGTGATACTCCATAAGAGATGTCCTCTAGAGTTAGTTAGGATTCACTGCTATAACAAGAATTACAAAAGTAAAATCCCACGTCCATTCACATGATGACTTCCATATCCAAGTTTTACCTTTATTGATGACATTGTGGTGATGCCAAACCCAGAGAAGACAATATGCTGAAATATAGAACAAGACAATGGGTTCAATGGCTAGAATATCAGCATAAAATTATCTGTTTTATCTTCCTTGAAATGCCATGAAGTCTATAAATGTATCTTACACATCAAAATATGTGAGCAAGTATGCCTCCATCATCTGGTACTCTACTAGGATGTATGACTATAATGCACCAATAAAATTTTAAAATATAATAGAGATAGATATAGGTAATATTTCTTTCTTTCCATATGTAAAACAATTTCAGTCATATAATTTTGGTTGTTAATGCTAGAACAATTATAAAAATGTATTGTAATGAATCATCTATTGTTGCTTAAAAATATCTCACAAGCAGATTCTTGGGATAGGAAGGTCAGAAACTTGATAGCAGCATAAGTGTGAAGATGTATGATTCTGGCTCAATCTCTTAAGAGGTGGATTTTGCCTTATTTAATTCAATAGAAGTGACCAATAATTCCCACCCACAGTCAAGGTTATGCAGACCAGGAGGTGGGATTATAGGGGCCATCTTAAAAACAAACTACTATTATTTTATACTTTAAACTCAAGCTCTAAATATATTTAATTTCTTCTAATTATGGTTTGTTGGTTTATTAAATATGTTATTGAATATGTTCTGTTTACTCATTAGAAGAATAAAGATAATAGCAGGCAATGAAGTAAGTATATTAAAAAGAAGTGGGGCAGCAACATGGATTTTGCTTTGATTCATCTTGTTCTATCATTAACTAAAACTTTCAGAAGATTCTGTTTGCAGCATAAATCCCTCATTTGCTTAATCATTTGACAAATATTTTCTAAGTACCTATTCATTATTCCAGATGTTAAGATACATGAGCATAAGTATTTCTGCCTTTGTGGTATTACCTTTTGTTTGACTTCCCAATTTATGTGTAGCCTCAAAAATTCATATTAGAGATCTGTTTTTATGAAGACAAGTAAAATTATCTACAAAAGATCCATTGACCTGAGTCAAAACTAGGAAGTAGAAAACATATCATTTCTAGGTTGCAAAGTAAAGAGAAAAAGGTGTTCACAAAAAGGAAAAGACTGGAATTTATTCAAATGAGACAGCATTTAGAAAGAAGTTGAATTTAGGGCAATCAACCAGAAAAAAAGGGGCTCAGGACTGGAAGGTAAATAGAGCTTGAAACAACTCCCTGGGTCTTAATCAAACAGGCACAGGAAATGTTTAATGGGAAATTTAATTTTCATGTGTGGGAAGGGAATTAGTAAAAAAGCAATCCCAACTTCATCAACCTCTAAACCTATGTCTCTGCTAATTGTACATAAGTTATCCTGGCACTGCTGTGCTAAAGTGGTTCCTTTTTCTACTGAATGCAAAAACCAAACATTTTAGAATAGACTGTTCTAACATAAGGTTATATAATTTTAATATTTAGACTAAGAGAAAAAAATATAAAAACAGAATAGGATAAAGAATCAAATATTTGAACGCTTGAGAGATTTTCTTAGCTCCTGGGTACATAGATAATGTAATTTAGAGAACCTAAGATGGCTTAGACAAATGCTTTTCAGGTAATAATGTCCATTAAGAAAAAAAAACATTCTATTGCATTTTAATTGTTATCTCATTATGTGTATAGCAGTGTATTTCCCCCCACCCAGTATGCACAGCAGGAGACTTCAACACAATGATGTGAAATAAGTTTTTTAAAATATATGTTTTTATTTTTAAATGACACATAATAATGATACATAGTTGTGGGATGTAGTATAATACCTTAATACATATATACAATGTGTTATAATCAGATCAGGGTGATTAGCATATCCATCAACTCAAACATTTATCATTTTTTTGTGTGTGTTGGGAACAATCAAAACTCTCATCTACTTGTTCTTTTGAAATACACAACTATTTGTTGTCAACCAGCTCCCCTACTCTGCTATAAAAACATTAAAAGTCATTCTTTCCAAACAACTGCTAACTGCAGGCCTGCATTCATTAACAATCCTCTCCATCTTCTTCTCCAGCTTACTTTTTCAGCCTCTAGTATTGCATACTAGACTATTAGATTCTATGAAAACAACCTGTTTAGCTTGTACATGTAAGCCAGAACATATGGTGTTTGTTGGTGTTCAGTTCACTTCACTTAAGACTTTAGAAATAGATTATTATCTTTTCACTTAATCCAACACTTGCCCATATAATTTTGCAGTACCGATTAATTGAGGAGATTCACTAAAGGTGAGTCTAATTGGACCTGATAGAAACATTGTGAAAATCTAGAAACTATGATATAGTTATGCTGCCCAGGTCACAAAGATTTTCAGCAAATTTAATGCATTTTTTTTTCCCACAGAAGGTGCTTTATTGTACTGTTTTTTTAAAGAGGAAAATGGGAGAAGTTAAAAGTTACCTGGATTTCTTTACATAATTATTAGGTAAAGGGATCTTTGTGAGTGTTATGTAGGTGAGAGGGGCTTTTATTTATGTGAGAAGGAAGAGTACTATATATATATATATATATATATATATACACACACACACACACACACACACACACACACACACACACGTATGTATATGTAGGTTTGGGGGGATTGAATACAGTGACACGTGACATTCTATAGCCACAGACCTTTTATATTTTTTATTTTGAAACAGTTTCACCAAGTTGCTGAGGGTCTTGATAAGTTGCTTAGCCAGGCCATGAACCTGTGATCCTCCTGTCTCAGGGTTCAGTCCTGGGATGGACGGGCTTCTGGAGATTTATCACAATAGAAGTCTGGATTTATCTTTACTTCTTGGTAAGCAAAAAAACACCAATCTGAAGAGTGGTGCAGAAGAAACCAGGGGAGTTTCAAATTTATCTGCAACTGATGGCAATTGGTGATCAGATAAAGCACAACTGATAAACAGGGCTCAGATACTTAAGTTCCAAGTGTCACCAAGTAACACCCTGATGTAGTAGAGCCTAGGGTCATACTTGCTCTCCTGAGATCAGGGCTTTGAGGAGATAGTGGAACTAATCCTGGCTCCTCCTCCTGAGTGCAAAAGCCAACTAGATATTTTAGCATAAGTTTTGAGAAATATGATATTTAAATTAAGAAATGTTCTTACATTGAAACAGGAAAATAAAATAGGATAGAGATTCAAAGATTTGAACATTTGAAAGATTTTTCTTAGCTCCTGGGTACATAGGATAACATAACCCAGAGAACGTAAGATGGTATGATGTCCATTAAGAAAAACACCTTCTATTTCATCTTAATTGTTATCCCATTATATGTAGGTAAAGTTTACTACTAAAATATTTTGGGAAAATTTTGAGTTATACAAATATCTCTTCCTATGAGATACTAAGAAGATATTAACTATAAAGATGAAAATTCTAAATATATATTAGTTATAAAGTTTAGTTAATATCTAACTTATTTTAACTAATATATAAAATGATATATCTCTAATGTATTAGTTATAAAATTTTAAGTGAAAAGAAAAATAGTTTAAGATACTTTTATGTATTGCTCTAAAGTGTTTGAGGAAAATAGGAAAAATGAAACTAAAATATAAAAAAAACTTGTTTTGTATGACGAATTAAAAATATTAAATTATAAGACTTGGTATTGCTATCCTGATTTTTTTGTGATATAGTATCATAAGTTGAATAAAGAATAAAAGGGAAATTTAGAAATTTTGAAACTTCTGGCACATAGCTTCTACATATTATACTCCATTAAGATATATAGTTACAATGCACCAATTAAAAAATTTAAAAGTTAGATGATAGGAGTTGAAACAAATAAGCAAGAAAATAGCTATTCTGACAGTTTCCTTATCTCCTACTTATCAACTATTCCCTAGTGTCCATATTTTTATCTTTTCTCTTATGTATTCTGAATGTTGAAATCAGCAAATTTTCATTTATTTGCTTTTAAAATTTTCATTGACAAAGATACCTTGAGCTCAACATATTCTCGACTGCAGTGAGACATTTTATTTTATTATTTTTTTTCTTGCAGAAGATTGAACTCAGGGGCATTCTACCTCCAAGCCACACCCAGTTCTATTTTTTATTCTTTATTTTGAAATAAGGTCTTATTAAGTTGCAGAAGGCCTAAGTAGCTGAGGCTGGCAGCAAACCTGTGATCCTCTTTTCTCCGCCTCCCAAGTAATGGGATTACGAGCATGTGCCACCACACCGTGCTGTTATTTCTTTATAAAGCATCAAGACTGAATGTTTTTTTAAGGGATTAGGTTTTTAAGTGCTTTATCCTATTATAATATGTCTTGATTGTGATTTGTTATAAAAGGATATATTTCAGTGTTATAAAAATGATCTCTCAAAATTCTTTATTTCTTGGTTATACTACTTGATTTACATAATAGAGACCTTAGTTCGCTGATGTATTTTCTATTCTGAAATATAATGCAATTTCCAAGAGCGGAAAACAAATAAAAATAAAACTTTACAGCCTGGTGTGGTGGCACATGCTTATAATTCCAGCATTTGGGAGGCTCAGACAGGAGGATTGCAGTTCATGGGCAGCCTCAGCTACTTAGTGAGGCCCTCTGTAACTTCGTGAAACACTGTTTCAAAAATAAAGAATAAAAAATGGGGCAGGGGGCCAAATGCCCCTGGGTTCCATCCCCAGACCTACAAAAATAAAAAAGCTTAGAAATTAAAACTCTGGGTCTCGCATAGGCATTGAACAAATATCTATGGAAAAAATGAATAAATGAATAATTCCACTGAAATTTTTCAGTAGAATAAAAGGTTATTAACAGAATTTTTTATTTTTCCTGATAGCAAAAAGATAGCTTTTTCTACCTTAGTGTTTTACTTAAAATATAAACATTCATATAGAGTCTAGTGTACTGTCCAAGTGACACTGATAATTTGGACATTAAAAGCCTCAACAATTTGAAATTTTTAATGTTTATATACTAATAAAAAGGCTAATAAAATGCTATTTTATTAATGGCATTGCCAGCCCCAGATTTATTTATTAAATAATATCTTTAGGTTTTCATAACTTGTAATACATTGAGTGTTCAGATGAGTCAAAAATCTGTTAAGGAAGACACTCTTATTTATCATTCATCATTCACGTCATGGACTCTCATGTGAAACTATGCCATGTTCTCCTGTTTATGAGGAAGAGAAAGAGAAATGGGTAAAGTGTTACACAGCATTTTCTCTTTTTATTGTACTTTTGTGATAAGTGCTTCTCTTTTTAAATTTGAAGTCATATTAGCTCGGTAGGTCCCAAGGCAAATTAGAAACTTTGAAACTGGTATTTTGGTGCTGTGAATATAGTCTAAGTCCTTAAGAACAGAAAGAGAGCTAGTTTGTTTTATTATCCTAGATGACTATGCTATCACCATTAAGTCTTATTAAAAAGTTCTTCTTCTGAATATAAATTCAAGTATTATAAAATATTTTCAAATATATATATGAAACAAATTTTATACATTTATAAAACCGTTTTATGTTTCATATACACGAAAATGTTTATATATATAACAAAACATATATATATAACAAAAATATATATAACATTTTCATATATATAACAAAACATTTTCATATATATACATATAATTTTCCATATTTACAATACTATTCTATTATTTATTTCACTCACCTCCGTGCCAGATCCAAATCAATTTAATTATTACATATTTGTAATATTTTATTACTTTGTGGAACAAAATTATTATGATTTTACTTTTTCACAAAAATGAATAAGTTCAAGCTTTATTCATTCTTTGAACTTAAATTATTTTCAAGTTTCATAAGATATATAGTTTATATTATATTAGAGTTGTATTTACTTAATGATTAGGTTAGTTTGCACATAATTGACATCTTAATCCTGAGTTTCTTATTAAGAAGTGCAATATATATTTTCTATCAATCATATCCTGTTTTGTATCTTTGAAGAGAGTTGTGTAAATTCTTTTATATTGGCAATTTCAGGCTTTCATTGCTTTTTCATGATTTTTTCAGATCACTGCTATGAATAAGGACTTTTCATTATATTTTCTTTCAGCATAATTTAAATATATAGAAAACTACATATTATTGTACATTTGTTTTATAACTACCCATTTCCTTTTTATGTTAGATAGCATAATAGTCTATCATCAACTTTGAAGCAATAATCTTGTCATTCTTAGGGTATACATTTATTCTTTCTCAATTATAGTTCATATTTCTTTTTTATGAATTATTATAATTTATAGGCCTGTAATTATGAAGTATTGTGATGATAATAAGCATATTTGAAACTTTTTGTTTCACTGATAAAAATGAGCAAATTAACATTTTCGTAGTCATCTTTTACAATTAAACTTACTAACATAGCTATAGTAACAAAGCTATATTGATATGATTTTTATATTGCTTAGTCATTCTTTGATATCATTTTCTATTTCTCTGCTCCACATAACATAAGTAAAGCCCTCCACATATTTCCAAGGTTTATGTTTGTCATGAATATTTGGTTTAAATAGTTCTCTTAGGCCAGGCGTGGTGGTGCACGCGTGTAATCCCTGCGTTTGGGAGGTGGAGACAGGAGGATCGCGAAGGTTTGAAACCAGCTGCGCTGGCTTAAGAGAACCTGTTTCCAAATAAAAATATAAAAATAGGTCTGGGAGTGTAACCTGGAGGTAGAAGGGTTTCCAGAAACCCCAGTACCACCAAATTAAATAAATAAATAAATAAATAAATAAATAAATAATAAATAGTTCTCTTATTTCCACTCTGAAATTGTTCATATTTGGAAATTTATCTGTGACGTCCTGTCTCCTGCTTAGTATTCCTAACTTCAGTGGCTGCTCTTTCCTTCTACCTTCAAAAGCCCAAACAAACAAACAAAAAAAAATAAAGCTTTTTTATTTGCTCAAGATATTGTCAATAAATGATGCTGTGCATATCACTCTCCTAAGATTTCAAGTTAAAATACAGAATTTTGAGATATGCCATAATAAATATCCCAGGCATTACGTGTCACCTAGGGTAGTTTATTGTTCTTTGTATAGCTTCTATTCATTTAATCTTTTTTATAGTTCAAATTTCCTCCTAGAATTTCCTCCAAGTCACCAAATACATAATTCAGAGTTACAGTTATAGTAATATGTAGAGGCCGGGTATTGTCTCACATACTTGGAATCGCAGGATGCAGCAGGCAAAGACCGAAGGATCACAGTTTGGAAAGCCTCAGCTACTTAGTGAGGCCCTTGGCAACTCAGTGAGACCTTGTTTCAAAAAATCAAAAAGACTAAAAAATAAGACCAGGGGTATAGCTCAGAGGTAGAATACCCCCGAGTTCCATCCCCAGTACCGCAAAATAAATAAATAAATAAATAAATAAATAAATAAATAAATAAGTAAATAAATAAATAGTAGAAATATTTAGCTTTTTTCTCTTCTACCCTTTTCTTTTTGAGGTACCCCAAAGGTCTTCATTCATTGCTTAAACTAAAATTCATCCATGGCATTTTTTTTTTTTTATAATTTATGCCCCTGTTTCCCTCCCAGTGTGATCCAAGGAATATATCTTTTTTTTTTTTAAAGATTTAAGGAAGTTTATTAAAAAGATAAAAATGCAGAAGACAATTACAGCCCCATGCCATTCAGAAATGGCAGGGGGGGGGGAGGTTCAAATGAATTCGCCCTATAGCTTTTTTTTAATGAGTACAATTTTCTTTAATTCTTTTTGAATCTTTGTTATTATTTAATAAGTATTGGCACACTGTAGTTATATATTGTAGTGAAGTTCAAAGTGATTCATTCGTACGTATACACAATTTCTTTTGGTGTCTTTTCCTCTGCACCATCCTCAAACTCTACCTTTCTCACTGTACATGCTAGTGTGATTGGTAGTAATACTACATTCATATACAAATACAACATTATTTCATCTGTCTTCTTCTTTGAGCCTCTTTCCTCTCTTCCTTCTTCCTAACCCAATACTTTTCCAGAATTCTTCTGGTCTCTCTCCTCATTTTCAGGAAGTCCCTTTTCTTTCCCATTCTCTATGGCCTTCATATGTGGCATAAAACATCTTGCCCTTGATTTTCTGAGCCTGGCTAATTTTTCTTGGCATGATGTTCTCTAGTGCCATCCATTTTTCTGCAAATGATATGTTTGTTCTTTATAGCTGAATAAAATCACATTGTGTATATATACACTAGATTTTCTTTATCTATTCATCTGTTGACAGACACTTAGGTTGTTTCCATAACTTGGCTATTGTGTCTTGTGCTACTATAAACATGGATAAACATGTATCATCATGATATTCTGATTTCAAGCCCTTTAGAAAGACACTCAGATGTGGTATAGCTCGATTACATGGTGATTTCATTCCAACTCTTCTGAGGAATCTCCATAGCAGCTATACTAATTTATATACCTACTAACAGTATATAAATGTCCCTTATTTTTCATATACTTACCAGCATTTATTATTGTTTATATTCCATATTATTTCCAGAATTTACTAGTGTTTACCTCCTTGATAATTGCCATTCTAACTGGAGTTAGATGAAATTTCAGTATAGTTTTGATTTTTGTTTCCCTGATTCTAATAGTATTGAACAATTTTTTCATATATTTGTTGGCCATTTGTATTTTGTCCTTTGAGAAGTTTCTATTCATTTGCCCATAGATATTAAAATTTCTAGAATCAAATGTAAATAGAAATACAACTTACCAAACTTTCAGGAATAAAATATTTAATGCAATTTCCCCCAAAACATATACGTGTGTGTGTGTGTGTGTGTGTGTGTGTGTGTGTGTGTGTGTGTATTCCTAGAATACACCTAGTTTGCCACATAGAAATGACAATACTTTTATTTTTGGTGGTACTGGGGTTCCTGGAAGCCCTTCTACCTCCAGGCTACACTCCCAGACTTATTTTATATTTTTAAAACAGGGTCTGTTAAGCCAGTGTGGCTGGCTTCGAACCAGCGCAATCCTCCTGTCTCCACCTCCCAAGCCCAGGGATTACAAGCGTGCGCCACCATGCCTGGTGACAATACTTTTTAATGACTATATGTTGACCTTTTACAAAGCTAAATTTATAAATAAGATTATAATGAATCTTTTATTTTAAACTCTGTCTTTAAAATAATAAGCCAGATGAATTCTGGCTTCATAAAA
This sequence comes from Muscardinus avellanarius, assembly GCF_963383645.1. NCBI lineage: Eukaryota > Metazoa > Chordata > Mammalia > Rodentia > Gliridae > Muscardinus > Muscardinus avellanarius. The sequence goes on from NC_137799.1 coordinate 32,514,047, forward strand.
TAATTTTAAATACTTGCATTGTTCTATATGGACTTGAAAGTTTTCAATTAATAAGAGTTTTGTCCTTTGTATGTGCTTAATAAAGTTACTACTTCAAGACAAAAACATTGCAACTTTTTTTAGTAATCTTTCTTAAAATTATATAATTGTGGTTATTTACTTAATGTTTGGCTCATATTCCATTTTTGTTTTTTATTAAATATCTTTGACTCTAGTTAGCACTATTATAGTTGATTTGTTTCAATTATTTATTTTATCTTTAAAATTTGAATAGACAATTCTAATTTAACCATTTCCAAATTTACTATTCATTATTTTAGAATATAATATTTTTACACTTTTTATTTTTTAATATTTTATTCGTACATTGAAGTCATACATATTAATGAGGTACAAGATGGTAGAGGCATACATGGACACATAACCCATTTATCCCTTCCCCAATTCCTGCCCAATTCCCTCCTCTCCTTTCTTCTCATGTTTGGCTTAGTAAATGACATTGATATGTTGGTTAAAGTACATTATGCTAAGTGAGATTAGTCAGTCACAAAAAATAAGAAATCAGATGTACTCCCTAATATGCAGAAGCTAGTTAGAAAATGGGTCATAAGAGAAACTCTACATGAAGAAGGAGATACTATAGATAATGACCAAATAAGGCGACCTAACTGAGGGGATGAAAGGGGGGAAGACAGAAATTCTCTAATGCACATTATTACATTTTAAATTTTATTTTTTTTCCTTTTAGATAGGGTATATTTTTGAGAACCTCATACATCACCTCCCAACAAAGAGACCTGTTTTTCTTCTTTTTCTGTTATATTTGAAATTATTAAAATTATATACAACTATAAATCAACTAATATATAAAACATCAATTCAAAATATATTATAGACATTTATAATGTATTATACATATATTTACTTATATATTAAATGGCATATGAAACTATTTTAATTATACATACATGGCACAATATTTTAAACTCTATAATCTAAGCTATATTAATAACAATGACATCTTACTTTTTACATATTTTGAGAAAACATTTTGCATGCTTTTAGTAATATAATGTTTTATCATATAAAGAAAAAACTTTTCATAATAACATTGACACATTAATTATACATGAAGGAGATAGAGTAAACTGGCTGTGCTCAAATATCTTCTTATTCATAATTAATCAAGTTTTTATTCAACGGTAGATTTTTTAGCATTATCTTTTACTCTATTTACTAACTGTCAAACCTTAACTCACTTTAAAAAATTTTTTATTGGTGCATTGTAGTCATACATCTAAATGGAATACAAGATGGTAGAGACATGCATGCACACATCACCTAATTAGCCTTTATCCAGTTTTCTCCCCATTCCCTCCCTCTCCCTCCTTCTCATACTTGGCTTAGTTATTGACTTTGATATATTTGTTAAAGTATATCATGCGCATTAGAGAATTTCCCTGTTCCTCTCTCCCATCCCCTCAAGTCACCTTATTTGCTCATCTATAGGATCTCCTTCTTCATCTAGAGTTCCTCCTATGATCCATTTCTCCCTAGCTTTTGCATATTAGGGAGAGCATCTGATTTCTTATTTTTTGTGACTGACTAATCCCACTTAGCATAATGTCCTCCAGTTCCATTCATTTCCATGTATTCACTTTTCATAATGAAAAATATACATTACTTTGAAATGTGAGTTACTGGGTATCTACAAATAACTATCTAATATAAGCATAGTTATGTGTGCTGTAAGAATAAACTCTTAGATGTCCGCGTATATTATTAATATTTGATTTCTTTAAAACTGAAACAAGACATGCAGGATTGCTTGTGAACTGCATACTCAGTAGTTTCATAAATTATATCTATGACTGAGAGTAGAATTTAGACCACAGTTCACGTGGAAAATCATTTACTCAACTACATAGTGATCCAGTATGAGAAGACTTACAAAAAAGCCTTTCAAGCAGAAACTGCTAGAACTTGTTTGTTCAGCAAATCTGTTATTTAGTTTCATGACAATGAATTCTGCTGAAAACTGCCTTATTCTGTTTCAGAGAAACCTGAAGTCATGGCAGAGCCAGTATTGCATTAACTATGGGTACTTATGGTCTCATTTTTAAAATAAATTGAGAATACTAATGGGAATTTTAGAAGAATATGTAATACAAAAAATACAATGTTAAGACATTCCTAAGGGTTTGGCTAGAAAAAATATTTTACTAACTTCATGATGTCTTCAACAAATTAAATGTTTTCCAAAGAACTGTATTACAAATCAAAATATTTGAAATGGTTTTTTATTTAAATATCCTTTGCCTGTATTAATTCCATTATAATTTTTATTAGTAATTACATTCTGATGATCTTTAAAATTTATTTTTTAAGCTTTTCCAATATCTTAATTTTATATAAGTAATAAAAATTTGTGAATTTGCTTGTTTGGTCAAGTGTAAGTATGTGCCCTTGTACCAAATACTGAATTCAGTGAAACTCTTCAAGAGACATTGAAAAGCTGAATGAAAGGAAACATCATGAGCATTTGTACTCAAAGGTAGGGAAGAAACTTGTTCTAAATGAGCTGTATAGATATTTTTTTTTTCTGGGAAGAAATATGGATTGTGCTGCTTTTTCAGACACCTCAGTAAAAAGACCAACAACTGCCTCTTTCAAGAACAAATAGAATTATTAGTAAAAAAATGATTCTAGATATTTTACCTATAAAGCAAGTTTTGTTATTTTATATCTTAAAGGATTATCATATGCAAAATAATATAATTTAAATGATTTATAAATACGAAATTGTACATATGTTGCCCAAAGAGCACAACAATATTAAATGCTACCTATTTCTTGATTATGTGTGATAGGCACTATGACCAAAAAATTCTTATTACTTTGACACTGAGGAAGATACAGTTTAAGAGTGGTTAGATAGATAACTGAACCAACTTCACACAACCAGGGATAGCAGAGCTGGGCTTTGACGAAGGTAGAACCATTATACCTGCGTCTATGTTAGACTATTAGACAAAGGGAGATGAGGATGGGGCAAAGGAGGGTAGAAGAAAGGAACAATTCGAAGCCAGGCATGGTGGCGCACACTTGTAATCCCAGCACTCAGGAGGCAGAGACCGGGAGATTGTGGTTTGCGGACAGCCTCAGCTACTTAGTGAGGCCCTTTAAAACTCAGTGAGACCCTGTTTCAAAATAAAGAATAAAAAATAGGACAGGGGTTGTAGCTGGGAGGTTGAATGCCCCTGAATTCCATCCCCAGGCCAGCAAAAAAAAAAAAAAAAAAAAAAGAAAGAAACAATTCAAATGATGCTATGTCATATATGAAGGTATCCCTACCAAACTCAGTAATATATACAGAAAGGGAGTAAAGAGGAGCCAGATGGGATGCAGAAGGAATTGCTCCCAAAAATTTGTACATGTATGTTGGCATCACTTTCAATCTCATTATGATGTATAGTTATAATGCACCTATAAAAGTAGTAAAAAACAAAAAAGAATCTGGGAATTCTACCAACATAGAAAAGCACAAGAACACTGAAAAATAAAAGGAGTAAACAGAGATAGTAAAATAATACATATTTAAACATTATTGCAAATCCAGCATTCTGTGCATAAGTGGTATATCTTTCAATACACTCTCCAAAGATTTTCGAATCTCATTTCAATTGGGAGAGCTTGAACCTGCTGAGCAATATACAGGGGACATTTCTGTTATAGCCTCACGTATAGAATAGGACACAGAAGGATAACGGGAAAAAGAAGAGGAAGACAGAAGAGGAATTGGTGCGAGAACTTGCTGAAAGAAAAGGTTATTGTCTTAGACAATCACAATCCTGTCAGGAATTAACAGCAAGTCCAAAGACAAGCAAATGATTCCAGGTAACATATGAGTTAATTAAGAAGACGGCATTCCAACTGACTATGATTCCCAGTGAGCAATCTCTGAAAGTAGAGCATAAGAAACATATGGCACATACGAAAAACATGATCCACTAAACTTAATAAGGCTTGAGATGGCAAGAATAATAAGACAGCTTTACAGTTCATAGGGCTTTGAAATTTTGCTTATCATTTATACAAATCTTATCTCATGAAATATAAGCCTAAATTTTACTAGGAGTCTAATTAATATAACTGAAGTCAGACTAAGGCTTAAAGGAAAGTGCCTTATTTCTTTTGAATAATTACTACATGCTAGTTATCCACACTCATTTACAAACCTCATCTCACTTAAGATTCACAGCAACCCCACATATGGATATTATCATTATTCCACTACTACCTGTAAAGCTCAAGCATCTTCCATAACATACAAGAGAACCAATATATTTCAGAACCAGTGTTTATGGCCGTTAAATCATTTTTCTAAAAGTAAAATATTGACTTATTCAGATAAGGTTGTCATTGCCCATCTATCTATCTAAGCCTCATCAAAAGAACAGCATGAAGCTCTTATTAAATGATTAGAAGTGTGCCAGTCTAATTATTGTTTTTAGTTAAACTGGAGTTACATGAAGCTTAAATTGCATACTGAATCTGCTTGTGTATTTAATATTGTTTTTTTTTATTTTTCACTATATGCACAATCTACTGGATAGGCACATTACCTGCTTGTTCAAATCCAGGGTTTCTCTACTACTAAATGTATGAGATTGGGAGAATTGTTAAATGTACTTTTCCAGTCTCCTCATTTCTAAATGGGCAGAAAAAAGAACCACTGTATCTTTATAGAGTTTTGAAAGGATTAAATAACTTAATTTGGACAATATACTTACTAAAGTTGTCTCTGATATATATGTGCTCCATAAATTATAGTTGACATTTAATTATTATTGCAACTCTTACTACTATTAAGGGACAATATTCTTTCTAAGGTAGACTTTCTAATATTAACAATAACTCTAGTGACATTTTTCATATATTTAATAAAGACATATGTGAAACTGTTAAATTATAAAAGGCTGTATAATTTAAAGTAGCTTTGTGTTTTTATGGTGTCATGTCTTGTTAAATTCAATAGTTTCTGGCAGTCATAAGCACAATAAGTTGCTGGTGATTCACTTTCACTGGTTTACTGGAGAACTGCATTCAGTTGATTTTTTAATTAAATCATATACTTTCTGAAAACTTCTTTCTCCTTAGACATTATAGTTATTCTCTGAAACTTCTTCTTAGCTAAAACATATCCACCAGTGATGATGAGGATGGTGAGACAATGGAGATGAAAATAATAGGATAAGGATAATAATGATAGAAATCTTACAATGTACCAGGCACAAGGAAATTTTTATTTCACAGGGACAAAGAAGACAGCGTAGACTCACAATTTCTTTTGTATTACTGGTAAACATATGTTTCAAGTGGAATGTCCCTGTACTATTTTTCTCCTTTATTAAATGATAGTGTTTAGTTTTCCTTATATATTTTTCTGCTAAAGTTTAGTTGAGAAGCCAAAATACAGGTAACTAAAACTGGAGGGGGAAAAAAACCAAAACAATCAAACAATCATTTTAATTCATTCTAGTCCTCTTTTTCTGTCTTCAGGCTGGAAATATCTTGTTTCAATTTATTGTACCAGGGCATTTTTCTAATTTTCATTCACTATACCCAACTCAATCGTCTCAAAATATAGTAAAGTTATATAATCTCAGGTTGCAAAACAAACTTATTTCCTTAATTTTAACCTCTTGTTTAAAAAGTCCTGGACTGATAATGAAGCATAGTCATCTTATGGTTCAGAAATTTTGAATATGCCTGAAAGACTGGTACTTCAGTAGCAGAAGCCATCCATCTGAATGAGAACCCAAGAAACCTCTTGTGAACATGTGTGTATGCATGAGAGGGGTAGTCATAGTGATGAAAAAGAGGAATGTAGTAGGTGAAGAGAACATGAAACTCCAAATTCAGCCCAAGTTTACCCATAAAACACTAAAAAAGAAAGGAAGATCTATGTAACGGAAGATAGCTTTTGCTCATATCCTTTTCCCAATGTGTTTCCATAGAGCCTACCCTGAGAGAGGAGCCTTCCCTGTAATGTGATGTTAGAAAAAAATGGATATTCACATAACATTTGATTACAAATACTCAAACTAGAGCTGAGTTATACAGGGTAAAACAATAGAATAAAGCATAATCAAGAAACACAGCTAGAACTCATCACAGACTGAAACCAGGAATCCAAAAATGAAGAATTGACTTTATAAGCTCATTTTTTTCTAGTGACACCTTGTCTTTTATAACATGGCATTTCTCTGAGTGTCTATTTCACTATTTTCTCACTCTCTGTAGGAACTTTATTTTAATGTCTCTGTGCATACTGTTAAAAGGTAACTACAACCCCAGGTCCACATAACTTCATAACTTACTTTAGCAGGGAGCTTTTCACTGATCAGTCCGTATGACCAATTGCGTTGTCTCTACCCTCTTCTCTTGTTTTATTCGTCTCTTAGATGATATTGCTACACTATTTTTATTTTTTCTCCCACCTTCATCAAATGACAAGCTCAGAGGGAGCACACGGTTTATTTTCTTCTTTGCACCCAGAATACAGGAAACTGCCTATAAAGGATTAAATATTGGTCACATATATGTTTAATAAACACTAGGTATATTTCAGTCCAAGAACACACACACACACATGCACAAGCACATGCATGCATGTACACAGATAAACCCACATAGCTGACCTATAGATTTAAGAGAGACATGTATATACTGGGGAGATATAAGAAACTACAGAATACAGAGTACCTGGATATAGCTATTGCTAATGAGAAACAGTAGTCTGAATATACCTGACTTCCTTTTCCTTCCAGACTTCAAAGGATTATTATCTTTAGTGGATTTTCTATGAGAACTAATATTCTTTCTATTTTTGCTCTACTTTACAGGAAGAGTATTCAGGGAGCCTATCCAGGCACAGCCTTACCCCAGGGATTTTCACATGTTTATATAACCATATACATATATAGATAGCTTCATAATGTGCTTTGTATGCTTTCTTATTTTTGCCTGATTAAATGTTAAGAGTGATACAATAATACAGTCCTTTTAAGTCCTCTTTCCCTTATTTTTTTGTTTATTCTGCAAACTCTTGACACCTAAAATGATCTCTTTATTACCTTGCTCATTTTTTTAGCATACTTTACATAGTATGCCAGAATGAGGCGTTAAACAAAGCTATGTTTAGTTTTTTGGCAAGACCAATTGTTAACTGAATGAACCCCTTAATCTCCCCAGATGACACTAACACTACATTCCTTTGGGTTGTTACATAGAATAAATAAGTACTTAATTTAGCTATGCCTTCTGCTCTTCAGATCCCTCGGGTTGAATTATACCATCAGCTTTCTGGGTTTACCAACTTGCAGATGGTGGATCTTGGGACTACTCAGCATACAAAATTGCATGAACCAATTCTTATGTTAAATAAATAAATAGTTGTTCTATTACTCTGGAAAACCCTAACTAAAACATACAATAAAGGCAACTGGAGAAAATAAAATGAATATAGCTGTGTTCTAGTAAGAACTTGTAAAAGCCAATAGTAGTAGTACATTTTGACCTTCTTGCTACAGTTTGCTGAACATAGAACAAGAGAGATATGAAATAAGTTTATTATAGAAATATAATGGTGAGATAATCTTAGTACATATTTGATTTTAGAAATTAGTGATTTATAATAACAAAGCTCATTGCGTAATTTTTTTCTACAACAATTTTCAAACACTCTGGGAAATAAATAAGGCAGGTGAAATGTATCTTACAGAATTTGTTATTCATTACCAATAGAGTCTAAACTAAAAAGAGACTGAAACAACAATTTGAGTGAAAAGAGAGGTGACCATGATGTCAAAACATCATGACGAGGAAAGGGGAAAGCCAGTTGGGAATTGTAGCTGCTAAGAGAGGTAGAGAATGTCATGGATAGTTATAAATGGGAACAAAGACTTTTGGCATTGAGTTGCTTGGGCAAGTTAAGGACAAGGAAACTTTAAATCAAGACTGGAGAATAGGGGATGGTTAATTCAGAGTTTGGCTATGGGAATAAGTGGTTAAGCTAGAGTGTAGAAAGTATCATATGAGATAAAAGGAAAAGGAGGTAACTGAATGCTGCATATTTCATCTTCCAATCCAGAAGAGCAGCATTAAGCTATTGGTAGATAAGAAGAGTTAGGCCATGAGAAAGAAAGTGCTGTGCTGGTAGATTCCATGAGGTTCAAGTAAGCAGTGATTATTTGGGAAGGAAGGGATTTTATGATTTTGATGTGGCCATAGAAAGAAAAGCAAGATCTATGGCAAATTATTTAATAGTAACAACTAGCAAAAGTGAAGAAAGGAATTGTAATTGGTATGCCTACCCTAAAAATTCATGTTCTTAAGAACTATAGTATATCACTTTTATTCATTAGTGTGTATTTTTCTTCAAAAATATACCATATGATCATGCTCCTGAAGTTTCATCATAAAAATTGAAACTAAATATTTCTTTTCTTTTTTTTTTTGGTGGTGGTACTGGGGTTCCTGGAAGCCCTTCTACCTCCGGGCTACGCTCCCAGACCTATTTTATATTTTTGAAACAGGGTCTCTTATGCCAGCGCGGCTGGCTTCGAACCTGCGCAATACTCCTGTCTCCGCCTCCCAAACGCGGGGATTAAAAGCGTGCGCCACCACGCCCGGCTAAAACTAAATATTTCTAATAGCAAGCAATGCAGACCTAAGCTTTCATAGAAATAATTCATTCACTAAGGAAAGTGTAATGCTTAAATTTTGAATTTCAGAATCCAGAATACTGTTAAAATGAAATGATAATATTCTATTAGAGAATGTGATTGGTTTTTATTTAAATTTGAGAGTCTTGTATTACTAGGTTTTAACACTATTTCTACTTCAAGCTTTTTTCTCTTCATTATAACCTTAATTATTATTCTTTTAGAAAAAAAAAACTATAGACACACAAGTATATAATTTTAGAACCATTCTAAAAATACAATTTCTGCTAGTGTTGTAAGAGGTAAAACCTGGAATACAAGCTTGAATTACATGTTGAAATAACTAAAAAGAAAAAAAATCAGCCAATATATGATAATTTAATCTCTACTTGCAAAGTTGCTAAATTTTTGCCAAGTCTTAGGACAAAGTTATAAATATCTCCTTCCCAGTAACACCATTCTTGTCAAAAAAATCAATAATATCCAATAACATCACCTGAAGTCTGTCAGACTACATTATATTTTGAACATGAAGAACTCTATGCATGTATCTTAATATTTTCAAACTTCCTATTTTAATTAATAAGTTGTCTAATGTTTTAAGTCTAGCAATAAGCTTTTTACTATATCAGAATAATTGTATAATGAATACATAAATTAAAACTCAGTATATAAAATTGCAATGAACATAAATTGTGAGTTAAAATTGCATGTAATAGTATTTATGAATATATAAATACATAAGTAAATTTAGTTGTATATATAAAACAAATATTGTGAATTATGTCACATTATACACTCAGCCATATGCTTTCAAATTCTAAGTAGTCATATATATCATTTTTTCTGTCTGGAATTTTATTAACTAATTTTGGGATAAGGAAAACAATTCAAGTATTGGCTCAAATATCATAGTTAAAGCTTTTTTAAGTACTGGAGATTAAACCCAGAGGCATTCTACCTCTGAGATACATTATTTGATCTATTTTTTTAAATTTTAAAACAGGCTATCACTAAGTTGCAGAGGGTCTCACTAAGTTACTGAAGCTGGCTATGTGAACCTGTGAACCTTCTGTCTTAGTCTCATAAGTACTAGGATTACAAGTGAGCATCAACATGCCCTACTAAGGATTTTTAATTTATTTAAAAAATACCAGTCTCTCACCTTCTAATATAACCCTCTCAAACCTACAGAAGGGTAGATTCAAATATCCACTTTAATTTTTTCTGTTCTCAGGTCCTCTGCACTGCCTCATGTTCCCCCTCTGATTATGTGGCCTTAATTGCTATTAGGGAAATGTGGTAAGGACGGCTCTTTTTAGGCTTGAGGAGGATACTGTCAGAGTATTACAAGTTAGAATCTCTTGGGATCGATGTTCTAGAGGACCATGGAGTAATTCTTCATATGATGGGTTTTTTTGTTTTGTTTTGTTTTGGTGGTACTGGGGATGGAACCCTTCTCCGGGCTACACTCCCAGAACTATTTTATGTTTTTATTTGGAAACAGGGTGTCTTAAGCCAGCGAGCCTGACTTAGAACCTGCGCAATTCTCCTGTCTCCACATCCCCAGCACGGGGATTACAAGTGTGTACAACCATGCCCGGATAATATGATGTTTTTATTTTCTTAATCATCAGAAGCCGGAGGGCTGAAAAAGTCTGGTTCCTTTGGCTCAAAGTCATTCATGGTGGTTCAGTGGGTAACTACATAAAAAAAATACATTAGTACATTAAACAGTAATCTAGATATCTTTGCATAGTGTTTCTTCCATAACTTATTTCCTTGGACTATAAATCTGTTAACATTAAATTGGACGCCAAGCAGCCAATCCATTTGCAATAGGCCATTATTCATTATTTAAAATGTTGTGAAATTTTTTGTGGCACAATATCTGAAAAAAAAAAAAAAACAATACATGTTATGATGGAGGACATGGACGAAGCCTGAGGAATGACAGGTTCCAGGAGAGTTAAGGTGGTTTAACGCGAAAAGACAAACTTTCCTAGACTCTGGGTGACTCCTGGTCTTTCCGGAACTTCATGCCCCCCGCCTACCAGTGAGAGCGGGAATTGGCCGCAATCACACTTTTAATAATCTTTAACCAGGTCTCTTTGTCCCCCCTTGCTCTTGTAATTTCCCTTTAATAATTGTGTTTTGTGAGCACATGACATATGTTTTATATCAATCAATCTGTATTGTACTTTGATGCTTTCTTTCTCATGAAGTCATGATTTTAGCATAGCTGAAAAAAGGTATAAAAACTTAGTCCTAGAGAATAAAGTTGTCAGTTGCCCATCAGGCAATTTTCTGTGCCTTCATTTCAGGTCAGCTGCCCATCAGGGGTCCGTGTCCTCATTTTAGGTCTCTCTCTCCCAAGTGCCTGAGACGAATCTCCTCAATGTTGTTTTCTACTTAGCTTAAAAATTTTTTCTTTTTCTTTGTCTTTTTAATTAATTAATTAATTTATTTATTTATTTTGGTGGTACTGGGGGTGGAACCCAGGGGCTTTCTACCTCTGAGCTATACTCCCAGACCTATTTTATATTTTTATTTGGAGACAATAAGTTGCTGAGAGCCTCACTAAGTAGCTGAGGCTGACTTTGAACCTGTGCAATCCTCCTGTCTCAGCCTCCCAAGCGCGGGGATTAAAAGCGTGTGCCACCACACCTGGCAAATTTTGTACAGGACTTAGGAGCATACAGAAATAGGAATTTTCACTCTTTATAGTGCCTGATGGTCCTGGGTCTTTAAAACCTTAAAAATTACAGAATTAACTTTTCAGCATCTTATAAGAACTTAATTTTGGGCATTTGTGTCATATCTTATTTTTAGTGAGTTCAAAGATAGAAGTACAATATAATTGGCTAAAGTATGGTTCTTTTTGTTAATCCTTAAATAGAATATTTACCTCTGGATATACTGTTCTGCTGGGTATTCAAGACCAAGTAACATGCTCTTTTTATTACTATGGCTTTGTAGCATAGTTTAAAGTCAGGTATTGTGACTCCTCCTGCATGATTTTTGTTGCTGAAAACTACTCTGGCTATTCTGAGCTTTTTGTTGTTCCAAACAAATTTAAGGACTGATTTTCCTATGTCTGTGAGAAAAGATCTTGGCAGTTTACTTGGTATTGCATTGAATCTGTAGATTACTTTTGAAAGTATGGGCACTTTGATGATATTTATTTTGCCTATCCAAACATGGAAGATCTTCCCATCTTCTAAGATCTTCATAATTTTTTTTCAATGTTTTATAATTTTCTTTATAGAGGTCTTTTACCTACTTGGTTAAGTTTAGTCCTAAATATCTAATTTTTTTCATAGGAAATACTGAGTGGAAGTGTTTCCTGGATATCATTTTCATCAAATTTATGGTTGGTATACAAAAAAATGCTTTTGATTTTTTAAAAATTGATTTTGTATCCAGACACTTTGCTGAATTAGTTGATAAGTTTTATGAGCCTTTTGGTTGAGTTTGTTGGGTCTTCTAAGTATAGTATCATGTCATCTGCAAATAGTAAATTTGAGTTTATTCTTTTCTCTTTATATATTTTTATTTCCTTTTCTTGCCTTATTGCTCTGGCTAGTCTCAAGTACTATATTGAAAAGAAATGGTGATAATGGACAGCCTTGTCTTGTTCCTATTTAGGGGAAATTCTTGAAGTTTATCCCCATTTAATATGATGTTGGCTGTGGGCCTATTGTAGATTACCTTTATGATGTTGAGATATATTCCTCCTATTCTGATTCTCTGCAGTGCTTTTAGCATAAATGGATATTGGATTTTGTCAAATGCCTTTTCAGCATCTATTGAAATGATCATGTGATTTTTGTCTTTGGTTCTGCTTATGTGATGAAGTACATGGATTTATTTTCGTATGTTGAACCAAGGATCAAGGATGAATCCTAGTTGTTCATGGTGTATGATTTTCTTGATAAGGTTTTGAATGTGTGTTGCCTGTATTTTGTATAGCAGTTTTGCATTCAAGTTCATCAAAGATATAGGCATGTAATTTTCCTTCCCTGAGCTATCTTTCTTTCATTTTGGTATTAATATGATGTTGGCTTCATAGAATGTATTTGGAAAAGTTTCATTTCTCCTATTTCATGAAATAGATTGAGGGGTATTGTGATGAACTCTTCTATAAAGGTTTTATAAAGTTCACTTGGGAAATAATCTGGTATTGGGCTTTTCTTTGATGGTAGGCTCTTTATTGTTGTTTTCATCTCTTTGGTTGCTATTGGATGGTTTAAAGTTTCTATATCTTGTTCACTGAATTTAGGAAGGTGGTATTAATCTAGAAAGTTGTCAGTTTCTTCCAGATTTTTCATTTTGTTGGAGTATAGTTTTGCAAAGTAATTTCTAATAATCCTCTGGATTTCTATACTTTCAGTAGTAATATCTTCATTTTCATCTCTTATCTTTGTAATTTGGGTTTATTCTTTTTTTCTGGTTAAGTTGGCTAGTGATTTATCTATCTTGTTAATTTTTTCAAGAAAACAGATTTTGGTTTTGTTAATTTTCTGTATTTTTAATTCTGTACTTCATTAATTTTTGCTCTGATTTTAATAATTTACTGCATTATACTGGCTTCAAGGTTAGACTGTTCCTGTTTTTCAATGGCATAGAGGTGTGCCATTAGGTTACTTATATGGTGGTTTTCTGTTCTTCTTATGTGAGCACTCATTGCTATGAATTTTCCTCTTAATACCACTTTCAAAGTATCCCAGAGGTACAGATATGCAAATTAGTGGAAGACCAGAAGACTCAATAACAAATCCACACACTTGCAGCCAATTAATTTTTGACAAAGGAGAAAAAATACATTAGAAAAAATATAGCCTGTTCAACAAATTGTATTGGCAAAACTGATTAACCATATGCAGAAAAAATGGAAATAAACCATACTTTCTAACCCTACACAAGATCCAATTCAAGATAGATCTAACACTTGGAAATTAGACCATAAACCTTGAGGCTCCTTGTAGAGGAAATTGGTATAACACTGCAACACATAGGCACAGGTAAAAAAATTCTCAATAGTACCCCAAAGGCACAAGAAACTAAAATTTGGATCAATATGCGGGATTACATTAAACTGAAGAACTTCTGTATGGCAAAGGAAACTATCAAGAACCTGAACCAAGAGTCAACAGAATGGAAGAATTTTGCCGACTACTTTTCTGCTAGAGAACTAATATTCAGAATATACAGAGAACTCAAGAAACTCAACATTAAGAAAACAAATAAATGGGCAAGTGAACTAAATAGATAGTTCACAAAAGAAATTCAAATGACCAATAAATTCATGAAAACATGTTCACCATCATTAGCAATCAGAGAGATGCAAATAAAAACTACCCTGAGATTTCACCTAACTCCAACTAGAATGGCAATCATTCAAAACACAAACAACAACAAATGTTGGCAAGGGTGTGAAAATGTAGGAACTCTCGTACAATGTTGGTGGGATTACAAATTAGTGCAACACCTTTGGAAAACAGTGTGAAAGATCCTCAGAAGACTGGGAATTAACTTACCATATGATCCAGCAATACCACCTCTAGGTATCTACCCAAAAGAATGGAAAACAAACTACCAAGCTAATGTATGCGTATCTATGTTCATAGGTTCACAATTCGCCATTGCCAAACTATGGAACCAGCCAAGATGTCCATCAACAGATGAATGGATTATAAAACTATGGGTTAGGCACACTGTGCAATTCTACTCAGCCATAAAGAAAAATGCAATTACATCATTTACAGGGAAATAGATGGAACTGGAGGACAGTATCCTAAAAGAAATTTGTAACAAAAAATAAGAAATTGGACACTCTCCCTAATATGCAGAAGCTAGGGAGAAAACTTGTCATAGGAGGAACTCTAGATGAAGAAAGAGATTCTATAGATGAGCAAATAAGGTGACCTGAGAGGATGATATGGGGAAAAAGGAAATTCTTCAATGCACATGGTGTACTTTAACAAACAAATCAAAGTCCATCACTAAATCCAACATGAGAAGGAGGAACTGGGAGGAAATGGGGTGGGAATTGGGTAAAGGCTAATTGGGTGATATGTGCAGGTATGTCTCCACCATCTTACATCCCATTAAGATATATGAATACAATGCACCAATAAAAAATAAAAAAGACCAAGCAGATAACCCTATATTGGGCAATCATATGTTTTTTGTAACAATGCTTAGGTTATACTTAAGGACTTGGTGAGGTTTTACCTTTACCTGTTGTACCATCTGCCAGAATGGATCTTGGTCTTGCTAATCATTTGTCATCTCTGAAGCATAGAAGATACTTTCCTCTTTGATGACACTCCTTTTTGCAGACTATGTGTTGGTGGCTACCAATCTCTGGGACCTTCATGATCTCCTTGTTTCAGGAGGTCAGATGACTTACTAGAGTTGGAAGGCCCATTACTGAGGCTCTTCCCTGAGTCCTATTTGACTTCAAGGACTAGGACCAAAATAATAGCTGTTTTTTCTTAGTTCTTTTATTTCCTTATTATTTTCTAAGTCTCAGTTGTTGAACACTCATAAGGTCAGTTTCTTCCCCCTTACAATCCATTGATGGCTATTATCTCAAAACACCATTTAGATGTTGTATTTCTGTTAAATATTAACAAACAATAATTATCCACTTTTAGAAGAAAAGCACAAAGAATTACCAGAGATATAACAAATCTTACTTATATCTTTGCATAAAGAAGATCATTATCATGAAATTAGGAACATATAAATAAAAGTCTGGAAAGGCGATCACGTTTTTTGTTTAGATTTCATTAGTTTAGTAATCTCATATTTTGTATTTTAGAAGACTTGTACATATTGAGAAGGAAAATATTTTAAATGTTATTGTCAAAATGGAGCAAGAAATTATTTTAATAAAATTTAAAATGTTGCTCTCTAGGCTTCCTTTTGTAAGATTTTATCAAAAGCAAATCAATATTTTAAGCAAAACAGACTGTTTTAAACATAGAATCAATATATTTTATGTGACTATTAGAAAACTGAATAATTCATCTTCATTACACTTTCTTATGTTTTGCAATTACTTACAACTTCCTCCTCAGACTCTTTATGGCTTTCTTAATACTCTGATTTTATGTTCTCATCTTTCTTTTTCCTATGGGATAACTTAGTCATTAGAACAAAAACCTTGCCATGCAAATTGTATTCCATCTAAAAGAATTTCCCTTTAAAAAATTTTCTTTATAAGCCAGGTGTGGTGGCACATGCTTGTAATCCCTGCACTTGGGAGGCTGAGACAGGAGGATAGCACAAGTTTGAAGCCAGCCTCAGCTACTTAGTGAGTCTCTCAGCAAATTAGTGAGACCCTGTTTCAAAATAAAATATAAAAATAGATCTGGGAACATAGCATGAAGGTAGAAAGCCTCTGGGTTCCACTCCCAGTACCACCAAAAAAATAAATAAATAAATAAATTTTTCTTTATTATAATATTTCTCATATCTATAAATATCTTTGTTTTTTGGTGGTGCTGGGGTTCCTGGAAGCCCTTCTACTTCCGAGATACACTCCCAGATCTATTTTTTTAATATATTTTTATTTGGAAACAGGGTCTCTTAAGCCAGCGTTGCTGGCTTCGAACCTGCATGATCCTCCTGTCTCTGCCTCCCAAGCGCGGGGATTACAAGCGTGTGCCACCACGCCCGGCGTTAAATATCTTTTTTTTAATCTATTGGGTGTACTTTTGTATATTGGGGTATTTGTGCTATAATAATTATTTACCTGTTATTGTGGACTGAATGTCTAAGTCTGATTTACTTTCTGTCATAGCTTGGAATTGTTTCTTAATACAAACTTTAGGTTCCTTACTTTTCTCTTGCAAATTAGATCCAACTAATAATAGTGTCATTTTTTCTTTCTCTAAAAATTTTAGTTCTCTTCTTTTCTGTCTTTTGATCTATATTACCAAATGTAGAAACAGAGAAATATATAAAATTTAATGGAGTGCTGGCAGGCCTTGCAGAAGGGCGGTTTCACAACTGACAGACAGAGGAGAAAAAAGGTATCCCATAATCTTCCACTCTCCTAGTGATCCCAGAGCATTCCCTGGGCTACTGGCATCTGTTTTATGTATGGCAATAAATGGGTTTTATCTACTGGATTTATTTATGCTAATCAGCATGATGAATACCTGGCATCTAGTTATGACCACAAAATATGTACATAATATGTATGTGGTGGGGTGTCAGCAAGCTGGTACCTAGTTAAGATTGCCAGATATGTCTGTGATGTACATGAAGTGAAATGTCACTGAGCTGTAATATCAGAAGCCTGATGACTGTTGTCCTGATTGAGCCATGTTAATTTTAGCACATATTGCTGCCTGTCTTTGACTTTCCCTTGTTGCCAAAGGGAAGGTTACATAGTCTATCTGTGTTTAGTTTCCCTAGGACAATGACTCATAATGGAATGAAACCTGGATGCTCATCATCTGGACTGATAAAATTTGTCCTATGTTTTTAGAAAGTTTTAAATTTTCCATACGTCTCTCTCAGCTAAAGTTAGTTTTTTAACAAGTGCTATATAGATCTGAACATTGTTTTCAAATTTTTAGGGTATTCAGGAGAAAATTATATATAGTTGTTTACATCAGAACAATGTATGCAAAATTATACCTTAATCTGAACCCTGATTTTCAGCAACCTTTGTTATCTTTTGGTAGAAACCCCAAAACAATGCCATTTTATGATATTGTCTTTATATAACAACAATTTAGAAGTCCATTCAATATATTCAAATGCTACTCTACATTATAAGAAGCCAAGAGCATTTTAAATTATTAAAGAAAAAACATTAAAAGCAATTAACATAGTATTTGAAAACATCCTAAAGAGAAACATAATCTTGAATGACTACTGACCCAAAAAAGACATATATTAATAATTTAAAGGCTATTTTGTGTTAATAATTTTAAAAACATTTTTATTTTAATCTCATAAAAATCTCAATTTATTCAGTTGTTAGATTTATTTAAGTCATGCAAGTTCAGAATCTTTTTTTTTATAGTTTTATGAGCACTCATTTATTTCTTTGTTTTGTTCTTCTGTGAACACTCATTTATTAATTTGTGGTAGTATGTAGACAATATACAGACATATTACACACATGAGACAACAAACAACATAAAAAAGTAGGGGACAAAAGAATTGCAAATATTTACTGTTCAGAGTGAAGCCAGATCTAGAGCTTTAGGAACCAAAATATATCCTATTGTGCCGGTATTGAAAAACTGCCTCAGTTTTGATTTTCAATAGACATGTAAAGAGCAGTCAGAGTCTTGGTGCTATGCAAGCACTCAGGCAGAAAGTAGGGGAAACTTTGCCTCTTAGTCCTCAGAGGTCCCTCTCCCCTCTGCTCTTTGTTCAAATGTTTACCCATAGTAAAAATGTAAAGGTGATTAAAGCTTATAGCCTTAAAACTACATGAAGATAATTAAAACTCCTAAGATCACAGTGACTCTGCCTGGTACATTTCAGAGCTGTAAGGATAGCAAAAGCCTTTTGCCTTGCTACTATAGATTACACACAGCTATACTGACAATGATTTGTGCTTGTTTTTCTCTTATTTGGGGGGACCTGAAAAGGTAAACTCCATGTGCTGCTTCAAAGCACCCATAGTTGATGGGCAACAAATACAGCCCAGTACAACAGAGGTAAAAGCAAAGTAGATTATCGACCCTGCATTCAGTGAATGTACTGCCTGGAGACAAAGAGACACCACCTGCCTAAGAAATAAGTTACTAGCATGTTACCTTGGAAAGTGCAATATAAACATACCTGTAGAACAATCCTATATTTAAGGGCTGGTGTCAGAGCAGGGTATATTTTCATAATTTGGGCTCTCCAGTGTGTCTTCCAGCCATAATGCTTTTCCTCTTTTCCCTTTTCTATTTTTCACTGGCTTTGTAATAAAGATTTGTTAAAACTGCCACTGAGTTGTCTATTAGTTTTAATTTTCTGATTCAATTTATTTATTTTTTGTATCGAGAAAAAGAGCTCACAGCACTGTTTAAAATATTATATTGTAATGGATTTTATTGTATGACACAAGCATGGGGCAAGTCTGTACTGTTGGCAATGCTTGTTTAGTCTGCCAGGTATGGGCAAATGTTTATTCAGATGGCCACTATTTTTCTTGATGGCGGGACAATACACCAATCACTAACACTTTTTATCCTCTTTCTTAGGGTGCTAAAAAGAAAATTAATCCTTAAATAGTTGCTGACTAAAAACAGGAGAAAAAAATCCACAAAGATAGGGATACAGGAAGCCTCTAGATAGACAAAATAAAAAAGAATTTAGAAGAGAAAATATATGCACAAAAACTCATGTTAATTTTTAAATATTCATGATCTCAAAAAATAAAATGGTCATAGTTTCTGTAATAAAGATATATTCTGCTCTCTATATGAATAGGTGCTTGCTTGAGAAGGCTCTTTTTTTTCCTTCTAGCTAGAAAGGGATTAGAATGCATACTCCTGGAATCTTAGAATAAAATTTTAGAATGTAAGAGAACAAGCCACATTAGAAAATAGATTTATCTTACAAACATTTACAAGAAACATTTAAACTTAATATGCATTCAGAGCAGAGATTCTTTGTGAATTTGACCAGCCTAGGTCTGAGATGTTATTAGTCACACCAAGGGAGGGGCCACTTACCCATCCCAGAGGCAGCATATTGGTAGGTTCAGAGGAGTAGCTTTAAAGCATATGCCTCCCTTCGTATGATTATTAAATTTGGTGTGGTGGAGTGCTTTTTGTTTGTTTTTTCTTTCTAGGACACCATGTGGGGTGGGGTGAAGATTTATAGTTCTCCCCCCGTGGCCAGTTTCTGTAAGAACATGTGGTAGAGGCCCCAGAGAAAATAGTTTTTTCTTTTCACTTACCCTTCCATCCTACCCAGCCAACAGAGCAAGAATAAAACAGGAGTGTCTCTTCTTTTAGGGTTCTTGTCCAGTGAATTTTGATGAATGATGTTCAAGGACTGACTAAGGATATAGAAATATAAAAGTTTATTTTAAATCAGGGAAAGAGAGAAGACAAAGAAGCTTAACCTCAATATAAAAGGGGGGGCAGAAAGAACATGACTTTCAAGTACTTGGGAATTGGGCATTTAAACCCCCTGGGGTTTTCTCTTTTCTCTTTTATGATTGGTCAAAATTAGATTTGGAGGAACCAATGACTTTTGCAGAACTCAATCCTTAATTTGAATGATTATCTGTGGGCTGCTCAGAGCCCTCTTTTCTTCACCCATCAGTTTCTCAATGCTGCTTTAACATCCCCAGCCTTACAGAAGAAAGAAATGATTTATTTGTTCCTGTTCCCAGGTTCTCTGTCCTGCCTTGCAGTTATGTTCCTGCTAAATTATTTTGTTCTTGCTAAGACTCAGATTTTAGCATCCTATGTACTATTCCCCACTGACTTCTTTAGATTATCATTTCATAAGTGATCAGTTTGTCAACTAAGCCCGTGATGGGTATTGTGTGTAGATTTAAGGAACCTCCACTGAAGCTTTCTATTTCTAGAATATTCTCAATATGTCACCTTTACATCTCAAACTATTGTCACAATTGCTGTATCCTGAGAAGATTGTGCTTTTTGCTTGAGCTTTGTTTCTTCCTGAGCCTCAATGAACTGGGAGATGCCCTGAGGTAAACATTCATGAAAAGATAAAGCACTCCTAGCTTGCTTTCCTCATTTCAAGGGTCATATTTCATTTATTTATTCCTATAGTAGGCTGAATTCTACAAGTTTAAATATTTTATTACATTGTTTATGACTTTGGGAGGTATTTTTGTTGTATAAAAAGCACTACACCAATAAGGAATAAAACGCACACACGATCTTGTACCACATCATGATGTTTCAGTCAGTGATTGGCCACATATATGGTATTAGTCCCATAAAATCACAATGGAGCTAGACATTTTCTATGGTCTAGTAACAACAAAGTCATTCAGTGTCATAGCACAATGCATTACTCATGTATTTGTGGTAATGTTGTTATAAACAAATTTGCAGCTCTGCCATTTGTAAAAATGTGTAGCATCTATAATTATCTATAGCACATAATACTTCATGACAAAAATAGATAACTATGTTACTGGCTTATGTATATGCTATACAACACAATTTTAAGTAGAATATACTTTTAATTTACTAAAAAGGTTAATATTAAAGAGTATGTTATGCCGAGCTTGGTGGCAAAAGCTTGGAATCCTTGCACTTGGTAGGCTGAGACAGGAGGATCGCACAGGTTCAAAGCCAGACTCAGCTGATTAGTGAGGCTCTTAGCAACTTAGTGAGACCCTGTTTTCAAATAAAATATAAAATGGGTCTGAGAGTATAGCCCGGAGGTAGAAAGCCCCTGGGTTCCACCCCCAGTACCACACACACACACACAAAAAAAAAAAAAAAAAAACAACAGTATGTTATTCTGGCAATGGCCTAATATAGTTGAGGTTTATTACATCTCCAATTGCATCAAAGGGATATGTTGACTAATTAGTCTATACCATTTAGAGTTGCATTAATATATTCTATGCTGTTCCCACAATGACAAAATTTTCTAATGATGCATTTCTCAGAATTTATCTCTACCTGAAAAGAGATAAGAGTATATGTTTTAGTTATTTTTGTAATACAAAATTTCCAACATTTTCTCCACTTCTGAAGTAGATTTGTCTTCTATTACCAAATTTCCTGCACTAATTATGAAATTTGTGGATATTTGGGGATCTTTTAAGAACTTAGGATAATTTATATGCATAATTTTTGTTAATTTTTTAAAATTTTTAGGGATGTGCTCAGGCTTAGTGATTATTTTATTGTTGTTGTTTTCAATGTTACTGACTTATGCCTTACCTAGAGCACTGTTTAATTCATTATTACTATTTAATTCTCAATTTTTTAACTTTTTTGACTGACATATTATTTGCACATGCTTATGAGGTATAATGCAATGTTTTGGTTCACATATACATGGAGAAAGACCACACATATGTATTCCAATATTTCTGCCCCTTCACAGTTATTTGCACATATAATTTGCTTAAAATATTATGCATTTTAATCAGAGTTATGGATTAATTATCCTTAGTGTCTTGTTATAATTAGATTATGTAATTCACACCAAGCTACATAAACGTGTGGTCAAGGAACTTTTGAATTAAAACAAGGAGAAACTAAGGCTTCATTGTCCTAAAACAAAACCAGAATTTTGTAATGGTCTTAGTTACAGCATCATTAAAAAATATTTGGTGCTGAATTAAATGAGCATAAGATTTCAGAGACACATGTATAAAATTCTGATTATATTTTATAATTGATTTAAGAATCACTGAAGCTCTACCTCTGTCAAATTTTATCTTTCTTTTTGTTGCCCATACTGGTGCAAATTGAGTTTCTGTGCCCTACAATTAAAACAGAGTTCTGCTTCTCATTCTTAGAAGTTTAATTTATTCCTTTATAACTAACCAGAATTCAGGTGTTTATTATTCCCATTGTTTATCTAGAAAAGCCAAGAAAGAAGAAACATCAATAAATATTTCAATGTCAGTTGAATATCATCCTTACAGAATTTTCCTTTCATGAAAATACTTGTGTTAAAGAATCAAATAGATAGCAAAAAATGAGTCTAGATAAGTTCATTTTTACTTTCCATCTTTTCTTGCCAGTGTATTGGTTACTTTGTGCTGTCTACAACACTCTTATTAGTATATATTCTAATTATTTTAAGAATGTAGCTCCTCTCATTGCAAAGCTTAATTAAGGGGCATGATTAATTGAAACTGTGGCAGCTTATCTCTCCTTGATTTAATTTCCAATGTCATAGTACACTAGATTAAAACTATTTCTGCAACTACTTAAAGATAGTGTTTCATTTCACTGCTTGACCAATATTTTTATTGCTGATCTTTTAATCAAGCTTCCTAGCAACCTATACCAGCTATCAGATATTCAAGAACTGAACATTTTATAAAAAATAATATAGCTCTATTTTTATATAACTACTTCAACAGTAAATTAATGACATACTGAGGAGGGAGAAAAAAGTAGGGAGATAGGGCTGGAGGTCCAGGGTACAAAACATTTATTTTTTGAAAGGCAGCAAATGCTAACTTTTAAAATTTTTGCCACTAAAATCTTAACTGTAAAAGAAGACTCAGAAGCCTATAAAACCCTAGATCAGCCATTATTGTGGGTATTTCCCACTCAGGAAGCCCCTTTCTTCTGGAAACTTTTTTCTCTCTTAAATTCAAATTGGCTTTGAGAGAAAACAGTTTGTAATTGTAATTGATGGCAATTACAATTTTTGGTCATCACCAAAAGGCATCTGTTGGACATCAAGACTGGCAGAGGCTTCGACAGGTGATCTACACCTCTCTTATGGAAGATTGCATGAACTTTGGGAGAAGGCCATTTGAAATTAGGCTACTTCTAAGTAGTGTCCAGAAGGCAGCTGCCAGACATCAGTGTCTTCATTGCTCACAAAAGTGCTCTGCCTCTTTTTTTGCTTTTTCATTATTTTAAAATAAACTTGCCACCTGGCTTTCTGATGTCTGCAAGTGTCATTCAGAGTACTTCATACACAAGAACCCTAGAAAGAAAATGTTTATTTCAGTATCACATATTAGCAGTTCTCATAGTTGAACAACTCCAAAACCATAATTTGTCATCTGTAGGGATTACATAGGACTAATGGACATGTTCTATGCTCACAAGGAACTGATATTGTACTCCAACTTTCTTTTACTTTTTTCTTCATAAATATATAGTAAGACTGTAGAAAACAAATAAACTTTTGCTATTTAGTTTGTCAAAGTAAAACCATGGGTTAAACAACCTCAGGGACACCCAATTTATAGCGCTCTAAGCATTTATGACAGTGAACACTTAAATAGACTTTGATTCAATCAGGACATGTTGTGCTTCAGTCCTGAAAAAAACTTCTTTTTTTTAAATTTAATTTGTTTTATTTATTTATTTTTTAATTGGTGCACTGTATTCATACATCATAGTGGGATACATACTTTTGTAGACATACATGCACACATTGCCCAGTCAGCCCCCACCCGATCCCCACCCCATTCTCTCCCTATCCCTCCCTCCCATGCTTGGCTTAGTGATTGACATCTAGTATTATAGCAATTTATCAAAAATTAAAAATGATAATCTCACATAACAGTTTTATTTGTCTGATACCAAGCTTTTGATGACTTAAAGATAACATTTCAATATTTCTTTTTACTTTCTTTCTTACCAGAGAATCTATTTTTTCTATTTTTTAGGTGAAACTATCATATATTTATATATTTATTTTTCAGAAAAAAAAAATCTATCCTAATATGGAATATGGACTCTAGGTACCCACAATGATCTTGAAAAAGAACAAAGCTAGAAGATATATATTTTCTGATTTCAAACCATATAAAGCTACAATAATTGAAACAGTGTAGTACTATTCTAAAGGCAGATATATAAACCATTGGAGTTAAATAAAAGCCTAGAGCTAAATTCTTCCCTATATTGTCAAGTTATTTTTGACAAGGTTTCCATGAACATTTGGTGGTGGAAAAATAATCTTTTAACTAAATATTGTTGAAAAATAATAATTACATGGAAAAGAATAAAATTGGACCCTTACCTAATCCCATATACAAATATTAACTCAAAATAGATAAAAGACCTAAATATAAATCTTAAGACTATAAACTTTTAGGAGAAAATCTAGGTCATAAAACCTCACAACATTGAAACTGGCAGTGATTTCTTGGATATGATTTCAATGGCACAGGCAACAGAAGAGTATACAAGCTCCCTAAAAAAAAAATATATATTGTATATCCAAAGACAATGTAAACAGAGTTAAAAGTTACTAATAGAATGGGATAAAATGCCTGTTGCACAGGCAACAGAAGAGTATACAAACTCCCTAAAAAATAAAAAACATATTGTATATCCAAAGACAATGTAAACAGAGTTAACAGTTACTAATAGAATGGGATAAAATATTTCAAAATGCTATATCTGAAGGTATATTAATGTTCCAACTAGAAATCCTAAAAATTAACAACAATAAAGGCAAACAATACCCTTTAGAGATAGGTAAAAGACTAACATAAATAATGAATCTCCACAGATAACCAATCTTAGTTGTCTGTTGGATGGAAAATCTTGTTTCTCTAGTTCTGATGTGTGTTACCTATTTCTTCTTTGTAGTTAATCTCTTTGAGTATTTTCTCTAGTGCTGGTTTTGAAGACATAAATTCCTTCAGTTTCTGTTTGTCATGGAAGCTTCTTATTTCTCCATCTAATTTGATAGAAAGTTTTGCTGGGTAGGAAATTTTTGGCTGGAAGTTGTTTTCTTTCAAAATTGGGAATATGTTACTCCAAGCCCTTCTGGCTCTCATAACTTGGTTTGGGAAGTCTGGAGTGATTCTAATTGGTTTGCCTCTGAATGTCACTTGGCCCTTTGCTTTTGTTGCCTTTAAGATTCTCTGCTTGGCTTCCACATTGGTCATTTTGACAATTATGTGGCGTGGGGATCCTCTTCTCTGATCCTGTCTGAAGGGAGTTCTATACGTTTCCTGGACCTGCGTATCGACCTCTTGCTCTATGTCTGGAAAATTTTCTGCTATTACTTCCTTGAAGAGATTGTTGATCCCTTTGGTTTCACTTTCTTTTCCCTCCTCTATTCCAATTATTCTTAGGTTAGCTCTCTTAAAATGGGCCCATATTTCTTCAATATCAGATTCCTGCTGTCGGATATTTTTTCCTAGATTAGAAACTATGCATTCATGTTTGGAATGATCATCTTCTAAGAGCGAGATTCTGTTCTCCATGTGTTCTAATCGGTTGTTTGTGCTTTGAATTGAGGCCTTTACTTCATTATTTGCATCCTTTATCTCTTTTTGGCTCTCTCTGAGTTCTTTTCGAAGCACCTCTAATATTTCTACAGTTATTTTCCTGATTTGATCTTCTATAAATCTCTGATTTTCTGTTTTATCGGGTTCTGATGTCGTGGGGTTGTGAGCATTCATTGCTCCAGTATTATTCCTCTTTCCCATGATTTCGGAAGTTTGTGCCTTCTCTGGGTTCTTCCCTTGGGTCACTATGACTTCACTTAAGGTGCTCTGGATCTCGAGTCAGTAGTATCTCAGACCCCACTACTCCTTTACTGGGTTGTATCACAGAGTCTCCGACCCAGAGAGTCGATAGAGGCTGCTTTAGACTATGGGGGGTGCCAAGTTGCACGTTCTCCTATGGTGTGATATCACTGCCACCACCCCTCTCCCACTGGGTCAAATCCCAGTGAGTACAGTACTGGGATTTCTCCACTGTGGCCCGCTATTTGACTCACTGTTCTTGAGTACGCAGATGTAGCTGTACTGAATTCAGTGAATTCGGTGCTGTTGCTGCCGGTGGCAATATGGCGCCGCTGCTACGCCCTCGGCTATGGGGCTGGCGTTTTTTTTTTCTTGGTTTTGATTTCCACTCTGAATCCCTGCAGCGTGTGCTGAGCTCAGCCACTGGGAGCTTTAGATGCCCTCTGTGCCGAGAAATCCCGTCTGGCTGTTCCGCAGCGGCTCCCCTCGGCTTGCTGTGGCCGTCCCGTGAATTCACCGGTGCCACCGGCAGTATGGTGCTGCTGCCGCTGCCGCGTCCTCGGGCGTGAGGATCTCCTCTGTGGCTCTGTTCTCAGTCCGCTTTCTCTCTGGAGCCTGGTGATTCTTTTTTGTTTCTCTGGTGATGTTGTTTTCTGGCTTTGAAAAGGCGCTGATTTTGTGGTAATGGAGATTTGTTGTTAACGGGGCTCTTAAGCCCCGCTTTTCTCGGTCGCCATCTTCCCGGAAGTCCTGAAAAAAACTTCTTAATGGCTTAAAATAATAAAAATTTATTTGTGTGCCCATGCTACAAGAGGGATGCCACACTGTTGTCAAAATAGCAAAATACCACATCGCAGTATAATGCCAATGTTTAAGAAGAATGTGAGGAGAGAAACCTCTTATAGTATTCTAGAGCATAAACAATTGTAGCCATTCTAGAACTCAGACTGGCATTAAATGTGGGGAATGCAGAGGAAACCAAACCAAGCAATAAGAGCATAGATCTTTGAACTTCACTATGACATATAATTACAATGCACCCATAAGAGCAAAGCTGTGTAGTGTCATATGCTTGTAACCCCAGAACTTTGGGGGCTGAGAAAGGAGGATTGCGGGTCTTGCACAGCCTCAGCTACTTAGTGAGAACCTTTGCAACTCAGTGAGACCCTTTCAAAATAAAGAATAAAAAATAGGGCTGGGGTGTAGCTTGAAGGTAGAATTTTTCTTGCATTAACTCTGCACAACAAAGAAAAAAACAACAGATTTATTTATTTATTTTTAACTTATTGGCTAGTGGAGAGCAGGAATGAAAGTGCTAATCATTAAGTAGATCAATTAATAATACAGGTGCAAAAATAGTTTGGTCTGTAGTGGTCATATCCCAAATACTAATTTTAAAAAGTTTATAAACTTAGACCACAACAGACCAAAAGTGGTTAAGAGAAAAATAAGATTATTTTTACTTCCCACTCATCTTTTTTTTAAAAAAAATTCTAATTTGATGTCAGGTAAAAGAATTAGTGAGTTATATTCCTTTATTAATACCATTTTTATTTTTTATTTTTTTATTTTTGGTGGTACTGGGGTTCCTGGAAGTGTGTACCTCCGGGCTACACTCCCAGACCTATTTTATATT
The DNA here is from genome assembly GCF_963383645.1 of Muscardinus avellanarius. NCBI lineage: Eukaryota > Metazoa > Chordata > Mammalia > Rodentia > Gliridae > Muscardinus > Muscardinus avellanarius. The sequence continues at coordinate 32,541,564 of NC_137799.1, forward strand.
TTTATTTGGAAACAGGGTATCCTAAGCTAGCACAGCTGACTTCGAACCTGCGTGATCCTCCTGTCTCTGCCTCCCAAGCATGGGGATTACAAGAGTGCGCCACCACACCCGGCTTAATACCATTTTTAAAAAGTTATTATGTAACTCAGTGGTAAAGCATTTACCTAACATGCTGTAGAACCTGGGTTCAATCTCTAGGATTAAAAAAATGGCTATCAGAGAGCATTTTATATTTAAAATGTTATGTACTTTAATCACCACTACTATTTTTTACTCTTTTATAAGAACTATATTATGTGTTTCATGTAGTGATTTAAATATATGTAGAGTCTTAAAATATGTGGTGAATTTCTCATATAAATACTTCAATTTACTTAAAAATATTATGAGTTAAGTCTAATCCTTTTCATTTATTCAAAATTATATATGCATTCTTTAATGTCTTGGAAGACTATCTCTGGATTATACACCAATATATAAAATTACTGAACACAAAAAATACATACTTTATTAAAATCTCTTGTGCATTTATTTATTTATTTATTGCAGTACTAGGGATGGAACCCAGAGGCATTCTACCATTGAGCTATATCTTCAGCCCTTTTTTTATTCTTTATTTTGAAACAGGGTCTCACTATGTTGTGGAGGGCCTCACTAAGAAGTTCAGGCTAAGTAGCTCTGTAGGCATAGCCTCTCAAATACTGGAATTACAAGTGTGTATCACCATGTCTGGCTCAACCTCCACTATTTTTACTTTAGCCAGGAATCAATCCATTCATCCATCCATCCACCCATCCTCCAACTCATTCTTCTATACCCTGATGTTTAAGTAATACACAAGATAAAATCTTTTTGTTACCAAAAGAAATTTTATCCAGCCAAGCTGTCAGAATTTAGAGATACAATCTAGTTTTGATTGAAAACAAGGTAACTGAACTCGCTGTATATTTTTTGTGTGTGTTTCTAAAGATGTACCTGATTAGACATGCTCTAGAAAGTTGACAACTTAATATTTAGTCTATTGTCAAAAGGAAATATTTTCTACAGGACATGAATTTTATCACTGACAAAGATGCAAAAAGGTAAGATTATTAAATTTATATAAAAATAACTTTGAATCAACATTTTCAATTTGTCACTACTTTGAAACTAATACTGAGAGTTTTACATTTTCAAGATTTATTTGTAGATCTTAACAGATAAGTTTTGTAAATAGCTAATTGAAACACTTCTTTGAGCTTAGAAAAAGAATTTTGATGTTACAGTAAATGTGGCCAGAGGATGGAGATGTAGATAGATGATAGATAGATTAGATAGATGATAGATAGATAGATAGAAAGATATAGGTAGATACACACACACACACACACACACACACATATATATATATACATATATATATATATATATATATATATATATATATATATATATGTATATATATCTGGGGATGGAACCCAGGGGCATTCTACCTCCAAGCTACACCCAGACCCTATTTTTTATTCTTTATTTTGAAACAGGGTCTCACTGAGTTGCGGAGGGCCTCACTAAGTAGCTGAGTGAGGCTGGCCATAAGCCCAGATCCTTCAGTCTCAGCCTTCCAAATGCTGGGATTACAATTGTGAACCATCATGCCTGGCTACCAGTTTATATTTGAAAGAATAATAAGCAAAGAAACATAAATACATAAATATTAAAAAATGTTTGAAATAGTAATTTTTCATGGGTTCAATTACAGAGCCGTAACTCAAGAAAGAAAAGATGTACACCTGAATTTCTAGCTTAGTAAAATAAAGAAATCAATTCCATCATCTATTGAGATGTGTGTGTGTGTGTGTGTGTGTGTGTGTGTGTGTGTGTCTGTGTGTGGTACTGGAGTTCCTGGAAGCCATTCTACCCCTGGGCTATACTCCCAGACCTATTTTATATTTTTTATTTGGAAACAGGGTCTCTTAAACCAGCACGGCTGACTTCGAACCTCCGCGATACTCCTGTCACTGCCTCCGAAGCGTGGGGATTACAAGCGTGCGCCACCATGCCTGGCTTCTATTGAGATCTTTGAAGCTACCTTAAAAATATTTATTATTATGCTAAAAATACAGTTATAATTTGATATTTTCTGACTCACTTCTAAATACTTTACTATAAAATACTTGTGGGTTTTTAATTTTTATATGTTAGCTATGGAAAACAAATTAATAAGCACACTTTTAAAAATCAATATAAACAAATGCAAAAATTACAGTCTACCTGCTTCTGGAGTTTTTTTGTTACATATATGTACACACCCACCATATGTACACAAATGTAGAGAATACTCTCAAAATATACTATATAGTTACTACTATTCACTATCTCTAATCTCTACCATATACTGCCTTACCAAACTCATACTCTCATTCTATTTGACATGGCTTTACCTTATTCCTGTATTTATGACTTCACTTCCCTCTCACTCAACCTTCACTGTTGAATACAACACAACTTGCCCAGCTGACATTTAGTGACTGAGAGAAATCTACCAAAAGCAGCAGATACAAACTTCTGAAATCATGAGGAGGAATAACATAAAAGCAATGAGCTCCCATAACCCCACCATAACAGAACCTGACAACACAGAATTGCAGAGATCTCCAGAAGGTAAAAGCAAGACTGTAACTGTAGAAATAATACAGGGTATCTGAAAATAATTTAGAGAGACTCTGAAGAAATTAAAGGATGCAATCATTGAAGTAAAGGCATCAATTCCAATGATAAACAATCAATTACACTACATGGAGAGGGGAATCTCACTCCTAGAAGATGATCACTCCAAAAATAAATGCATAGTATATAACTTAAAATAAACAATTCAAAGACATTGAATAAATATAGACCCATTTTAAAAGAGCTAACCTAAAAATAATTGGCATAGAAGAGGGAATAGAAAGAAAAAACAAAGGAATCAATATTTTCAATGAAGTAATATCACAATTTCCAAACATAGAACAAGAGGTCAATAAACAGGTAAAGAAAACTTATAGAACACCCTTTAGACAACATCAGAGAAAAGGCTCCCCATGCCACATAATACTCAAACTGACCAACAGAGAAGCCAAGGAGAGAACCTTAAAAGCAACCACAACAAAAAAAGACCAAGTTGCACTCAGAGACAAACCGATTAGAATCACTTCAGACTTCCCAAACTAAGTCATGAAAGCCAGAAAGGGCCTCCAATAAAATATTCCAAATTCTTAAAGAAACAACTTTCAGCCAAAAATTTTATACCCAGCAAAACTATCTCTCAAAATAGGGAAGTAAAAACCTTCCATGATATCCAGAAGCTGATGGAATTTATATCTACCAAACAAACACAAGAGAAAATAACTCAAAGAGATTAATTGGAAATAAGAAATAAGTAATACATGCCAAAATCAGAGAAACAAATTTTTCTATCAAGAAAACAAATAAGCAAAGAAGAACAAACATTACCTCAAACCACCAAAAAAAAAAAAAAAAGAAAAGATGTATGACTATAATGTACCAATAAAATTTTTTTAAAAAGCTGGGCGTGGTGGCACATGCTTTTAATCCCTGTGCTTGGGAGGTGGAGACAGGAGGATCACGCAGGTTCGAAGCCAGCCTTGCTGGCTTAAGAGACCCTGTTTCCAAATAAAAAGTATAAAATAGGTCTGCGAGTGTAGCCTGGAGAAGGGTTTCCAGTAACCCCAGTACCACCAAAAAATTTTTTTAAGTTTATACAAATATAACTATAGAGATTTACTTCTTTTGCATGGATTTTTTCATGCAAAAAGATATTTAAACTTTCATCATGTTGCTGCGGATATCAGCAGTTTTTTTCTTTTTATAGCTGCGTAATATTTCACTATATAACTATATCAAAATTTGTGTTCAAACTGGGAATTTATCCAATTTTTTAGTGTTAGAAAAAAGTTACTATGAATATTTGTTATAGACTATCCTCAACAATACCTCCAAAGCTCAAGAAATTAAAACAAGAATTAATGAGTAAGATGGCACCAAACTAAAATGCTTTTGTTCATCAAAGGAAATCATCAAAAGTTTAAAGATAAATCCTACAGAATGGGAGAAGATTTTTACCAGCTATCTTTCTGATAGAGGGCTAACATACAGAATATACAAAGAACTTAAAAGATTTATACTAGCAAAACAAATAACCCAGTCAAAAATGGGTAACTTATTTGAATAGAAACTTTATAAAAGAAGGGAAAGTATGTTAAATGGTCAATAAATACATGAAAAAATGTCTGACATCATTAGCAATCAGGGAAATGCAAATCAAAACTACACTGAGATTCCATCTAACCCCAATCAAAACGGCAATCATAAAGAAGTCAAATAACAATAAAGATAAAATGTGCTTCCCATTTTCATACACACAAATCCACACAAGTGTCAATATAATCCCTTGACATGTAACTACACAATCACACAATCACACACACACACACACACACACACACACACACACACACACCAAATACACTCATTAACCCATATGGGTTTGAAGAATTGCTCACATTCAGGGACACTTGCTTCACACCCCTCAGATTAACAATCTTCCCAGAGATTTTCCCACAAGGATGCCCTCTCTCCAGAATCAGCTTCTTAAACTATCTACCAGATCCACATCACATCACATCCCCCACTCCAGTGACTCTTTCTTTCTTCTTTCTTTTCTTCTTTCTTTCTTTCTACTTTGATTTTCCATTCTGAAGCAACATGGCTCCACTATTTGTCATGAGGGGGACTTCCTCAATAGTTATCAGACTAAATGTTAAAAAAAAAGTGAGAAAACCAAAATGTGGAGAAAGAAAGAGAAATATATAAAGAACAGACATTACAACTTAATGTTTAAGTTGCCTTGACAGTTTGCTGAACAATACCTTAAGAATAGTTTGATTTGCCTTGATTTTGTCTTCAGAATCACCCTGTCTTAGAGGGTTAAGAAAATTGTGCTTCAGAACACTCACATTTTTAGTTTGCAATAAGAGTGGATCCAATTATACAACCTGCAGTTAGGAACTAAGTTTTGAACTGTGCAGTGAAATCCTCTGCTGAACAAGACCACAAGAATTATGGCTGTAATAATAAAGCAATTGTTAATGTTGCTGAGAAATTAAAATGTAAGTATTAATGTGACACTACACATATTTCAGAAAAGCTATAAGATTAATTTAGAATCATAAAAACAAAATATCCATGCTAAAATAATAAAAATGTCGCTGTTAGAAAAAATAGAAGAGTGGACAGAACTGTTAAATCTATTAGGAAAACCTATACTGTAGAAATAAACAAGATTAAAGCTTTAAACATACAGAGCTTTAAGCAATAGGGTGATTTAGAGGTGCTGGGGAAAGGTAGTTGTCAATTCAAAACAGTATTTCACAGGTACCTAATTTATGTCAGGGTTAAAATATTTTACATTTCATATAATTACAGATTTTATTTCATTTTATATCAGTAGTTGTGTCAGTTCCTTCAGGTATCAAATGCTGAGTATGAATTAATGGTTTAAACAGTTTATTTGGGAATATGTCCAGTAAATGATAAAAGGAAGCTGGGCATCTTGGTACCTGCCTATTATCTCAGTACCTGTGAAGCTGAAACAGGAGAATCACAGGTTCTAGGACAACCTCATCAACAAATAGATTTTTAGCAACCTAATGAAATCCTGTTTTCAAACAGAAAATATAAAAGGCTGGGGATGTAGCTTGGAGATAGAATGCCCCTGGATTCAATCCCAGTTACACACACACACACACACACACACACACACACACACACACACTAAAAGAAACTAAAGCGGTAGCACAAAGGAGCAGAATAAACCTTCTACCCACTCCCACACTTGTGAAACCAAAGGAAGGTGAGACAAAATTGGGAAGATCACAACAGAAATTCAAGAGTGTATTAGATAACCTCATGATTGCTCTCAATCAAAAGTGGCTCATTTAGCGCTGGGCGTGGTGGCGCACGCTTGTAATCCCTGCGCTTGGGAGGCGGAGAGAGGAGGATCGCGCAGGTTCGAAGCCAGCCGCGCTGGCGTAAGATACCCTGTCTCAAAAATATAAAATAGGTCTGGGAGTGTAGCCCAGAGGTAGAAGGGCTTCCAGGAACCCCAGTACCACAAAAAAAAAAAAAGTGGCTCATTTAGCGGAGTTACCAATTTTGCACACTATGTGCAATCAGTGGCTGGAGCCTGCCAAAAAGAGTTGCTTTCAGCTCATAAACAGACGCCATTCCACAAATGCTGACATGGAGCCAGTTAGCTAACTGCAGTTTTCTTGTATAATCAGTGAGTTCTCTCTGGAAGGAAGATGCATGTGTTGTATATCCATGGCAGAATAATTTTATGTGGACAAAAACTTTTTAAAGTCAATTTATTACTGTGACAATTTATCTCTCCAATTTATTCAGTGTCTATCAAATGTCAAGCATTCATGATATTACAATGAATGCAAATTAGTTTTTTCTTTCAAGGAGAATAAATCTGATGGTAATAAAAAGAAACTGAAGAATAACAATTAAAATTGAATATAGCAGATGCTATAATAAAAAAAAATTATGCAAGGACAAAGATTGAGGCTTTCACCCAGACTTGCAGACATTCCCAAGGCTGCATAGAGTAAGTTCCGATAAACTGGAGTCTGAAACAAGCAAAAATTATTTAGTCTAAGGAGAAAAAGGATGAAAGAATAAATATTAACTCATATTTATTAGACTATATACTTTTCTCAGGCCCTAAATTATTCAAAATACAAATAAAAATGATTGAAAATAAATCTATAAAAGCTCAAATATGGTATTAATATATGTACTATTTGTCTTTCTTTTTTCTTCTTGAATATTTGGGATAGAACCCAGGGCACACATGCCACAACAAGACAAACACTCTACCATTGAGCTGAAACTTCTACCATTTTTATTTTATTTTGAAACAAGTCATTACCTCACCCAGATTGGCCTGAAATTTGCCATCCTCCTGCTTCAGCCTCTTGAGTAGCTGGAATTATGGGCATGAATCACTAAAGCCAGTTTGTCTTGTTTTCTCACTCCTAGAAACATAAAGGATTTTTACACAGATAAACTTTTTTTTTTTTTTTTTGCGGGTCTGGGGATGGAAACCAGGGGCATTCTACCTCTGAGCAATACACCCTGCCTATATTATTATTATTATTATTATTATTATTATTATTATTATTATTATTATTATTAGGTGGTACTGAGGTTCCTGGAAGCCCTTCTACTTTCGGGCTACACTCCTAGGCCTATTTTATACTTTTTTATTTTTGGAAACAGGGTCTCTTAAGCCAGCGCGGCTGGCTTTGAATCTGCGCGATGCTCCTGTCTCCGCCTCCCAAGCGCGGGGATTACAAGCGTGCGCCACGCCTGGCTTTATTCTTTTATTTTGAAACAGGGTCTCACTGAGTTGCTGAGGCTCTCCGAGAATCCGGATCCTCTGGTCTCAGGCTCCCGAATTAGTAATAGTTTGTAAATTTTGAACCTTATTACTAGAAGCATTCTTCAGTTTTTTTTCAGATGTCCATTGTCAGTAGTCACCTTATGACCAGAAATAAGAAAATACATGAATTATTTTGCTAAAATAGAATTATTTTGCTAAAATAATTTTAGCAAAAGCATGAAAGATAGATTTGGAAATAGATAATAAGGGCAAGGCAACCAAAATGGAAAAAAATTATCTGTATCCAAGTGACAAATAATACATTTCATTGAAAAAAGTTTTGCACAAGTGAATAGTTGAATTGATTTCCAAAACAACCTCTTTTATATTCAAACAGTATTTATGCCGGGTGTGGTGGGACGCTTTTAATCCCTGAGTTTGGGAGGCGGAGACAGGAGGATTGCGCAGGGTCAGTCTTAGCTACTTAGTGAGACCCTTTGCAACTCAGTGAGAACCTTTCTCAAAATAAAGAATAAAAAATAGGACTGGGGGTGTAGCTAAAAGGTAGAGTGCACTTGGGTCTCATTCTCAGTACCGCAAAAAAAGAAGATATATAATTTAAAATGTTCTTTAGTTATGATGATAACCTTTATGTGTAAAATCACACTTATGGGTTTACATAAATTATTTTACAAAAATATACTTTGTGGTTCCTTTCACATTTAACAGTATTAGTAGAAATTCTTTAAGAACACTAATATACTTTTTTGAGTGATAATATGTATTTTATCACTCAAATATATATGTATTTGTATATACACATATATAATTGTACATTGTATTCTTAAATATCTTTCATTTTTATGATTCTTGCAGTTTGATTAAAGAAGATTAATTTTTAATTTTTGAATCATTTCCAACCAGGAACTATATTAGAATCTTTGACTATATATCCCAAAGACTCAGAGAAATGAACAAATAGCATGATAAGAAATGAAGCTACAGAATCAGCAAATATAAATATGAAGTATTGATTAATACTTACTTTGGTCTACCAAGAAACCATGTATTTAAAAGATAATTACACTATCATGCCGGGCGTGGTGGCACACGCTTATAATCCCCGCACTTGGGAGGCTGAGACAGGAGGATCGCATGGGTTCGAAGCCAGCCTCCGCTACTTAGTGAGGCTTTCAGCAATTTAGTGAGACCCTGTCTCCAAATAAAATATAAAAAAGGTCTGGGAGGATAGCCTGGAGATAGAAAGCCTCTGGATTCCACCCCCAGGACCACACACACACAAAAAAGATAATTACACTATCTTATGATAGTTTTGTTCAGTTACACTTGTCTATTTAAATTTGTATAAATCACTTAAGTATAAAAGCTAGCATGAATTTTGTGCATTTTATGTGCAAAACTTAGAAAAATAATTAATTGATACAAACAATAAACTACTAAAGGCAGACATACACACTTTTTGCAGGGCATTTGCAGAATAAAATACATTCAGGAGAGATTTTTTTTTTTTTTAACCACAGTGCTTCTAGTGGTAATGCATTTTTTTTTTTTTAGTCATTTTTGTTCATTTTAGGGAAGTTCATTTTAGATGATATATATGACATTCCTTTAATTCTCTTCTTCTGTCTTTGCTTTTTGTCCTTTCTTACTTCATTTCTTTCTTTTCATAGTGTTAAAATGAGTAATATTTATTTCTCAAAAAGTAAAATAAACTGACTAAGCCAATGTATATGTCATTTAGAACATGGATGTTCTGATATTAATACCATTGATATGCTGCACATCTGTCCATGAATAATTTGTCTATATTTTAAATCACCAATAATGTCCTATCATATTAACATTGCATTTTTTCTGTATATACTCGTTTTCTTTCTCATACTGTTTTATATTGTCCACACATGTTAAGAAAACACACAAAGTCTGCTATACAGAGGCACTATTTATCAAGAACTATTTTCAGCATAAAATATTTTTCAAAAAAATCCCTTCTTTTGATTAATTATACAATAAATAGATAGATTACATTTGTTGTATAGTCATAATATTTTAAGTGCTGTGGAAGTAGAATGAGGATGGAATCGGAGATTGAGAGGAATCAAATTCTCAAATAGGATCCTCAGAGCAGACATCACTGACAAAGAGAGATGTCAAGGAGGTCAGTGGATTAATTAGTCTTAGGCAGAAGTGTGTGGAGGAAGCTCAGAGGAACCCGAGAAACAAATCCTGTGAAGTCCTTAAAAAAAATGTGTGGGCCCAGAGTATTCATTCATTGTTCTTTCCCTTGTTCTTGCATATAGTTTTCCCTCAAAGTATGAGGAACAGACATGTGCTTATTACTCTGTATGTGAAACCTACAGAAAAGAATATACATAGATTTTACCAGTGAATTTTAAGGGTTTGATTCCTTATATTTCCGGAGTATTTTTGAACTCAGAGTTTCATTTATAAATATTGACTTGTGCTGTTGTTCTTTCTTTCATTCTTACAAAGATATGTTACAAATAAAAACCATATGTATTTCTGGTACACAACATAACTTTTTGATGTACGTTCACATTTGTTCTTCTAATGTCTCTAGAAGACTAGTGCACATGCTACTAAAGAGATCACATTTGTTTTTGTTATTCATTCATCTGTTGGCAGACCTCTAGATTGATTCTATAATTTGGCTACTATGAACTATATACAGCCATGAGGAACAAAATTATATCATTGGTAGGACAGTGGATGGAACTTGAGGCTATTATGCTAAGTAAGATCAGCCAGTCTCAGAAAGTCAAGGGTTGGATTTTTTCTCTCATATATGGAAGCTAGAGAGAAAATAGAAAAGTGATATCAGATAAATGAGGAACAAGACAAGTGGAATCATGGAAAGGGATTGTGGAAGGGATGTAGGGAAGGGAAAAAGAATTGAGAAAGGAAACTGTTCAGATAATGTTATGCCCATTTAAGAAAGCATTACTATAATCTCACTAATGTGTACGGAGAGAAAAGAGGGAGAAATGCAGAGGAAAATACAGCAAGTTATGGGGGTGCGTGTATTAATATATAATTACAATTCATCATGAAAATTATAAGTATGAAAATACAATGGAATTTAAATTCACATTTAAATGATATATTTAATTTGTAAAGATTTCTCTTAAAAATAGTTTTCTGTCATGTTCTGATGTTTAAAGGTTTAATGTTGTAAAGTTGTGTTAGAGACATGGTACTGCAGATTTGTTTTGTGATCACAACAGAAACCAGTGAATCATATAATCAGATTTAGGGGCTTTAACCAGACTTAGGCTAGATTCTTTTCTTAACACAGACAAAGGTCCTCGAGGCACTGCTCCAACATCTTTACTTTTTTAGAAAAGTAAATATTTACTTATACACAGTAAAACAGAGGTCACTGTTATTTTCAACTAATTATGAGATAAATAAGTCTATTTTTATTATAAATTGTAGAATTAAAATATAAAATTCTTGGAATAAATATTTAGCTAAAGTTTCTGATTCCTTCTACTCCATACTCTATAATATTTATACCACCAATTATAATTTGAGCTTTATTGGAATGGACAGCCGTCTTTCTCAGATGTACACTACTTGAAATAAATACCTTGAAATTGACAAATAAGCAGGCATAATATATTCCAGTATTCTCAGTACTTGGGAGGATGATACAGGAGAATCACCAATTTTAGACTTAATGAGACTCTCAACAGTTTAGGGAAACCTTGTTTCAAAAGAAAAAAGAATAAAAAGGGCTGGTAGTATAGCTCAGAAGTAGAATGCTTCTTGGTTCAATCCCTGGTACAATTAAATACTAATAAAATAGGGGAGGCACATTTTTCTCCTTTCCAATGTTAGGAGTATTATTATTATTATTATTATTATTATTAATTACTTTCACTATAACTTTGTATACTTCCATGGATCTCTGACTGTTTAGATATATGACTGCATGTGGCATCATCTGACCCCCTCCCCAAGTTTTATTTTGTGGTACTTAGGATGAACCCAGGGGCAGTCTAACTCTGAGCTATACTCCAGATTATTTATTTATTTATTTATTTATTTATTTATTTATTTAATTTATTATGATGCTGGACATTGAACCAGGGGCATTCTACCTCTGAGCCACACCTCCAGTTTTATTTTATATTTTTATTCTAAATAGGGTCTCACTAAGTTGCTAGGGCTAGTCTCTCAAACCTGTTCTCCTCCTGTCTTAGTCTACCAAGTACTGGCATTGCAGATGTGTGCCACTGTGCCTGACTTTATTTTTTATTTTGAAATAAGGTCTCACTAAGTTACTCTGAGCTGGCCTTGAACTTAAGATCTTCCTGCCTCAGGCTTCTGGCTCTAGACATTTTAAAAAATAAGCATCAATTGGAAACAAATTTTACACACTCCTTTCTTGTCTTGTTTTCTTTGTTGTTGTTGTTGCTGCTGTTTGTTTCTTGCAGTACTGGGGATTGAACCTGGGGTGTTCTATCTCCAAGCTACAACCCCAGCCCTATTTTTTAGTCTTTATTTTGAAACAGGGTCTCACTAAGTTGCGAGGGGCTCACTAAGTAGCTGTGGCTATCCCTGAACCTTTGATCCTCCTTTCTCAGCCTCCCAAGTACTGGTATGATTTTTAATTATTTTATTTATAATTATTTAATAATTTTATGTAAAACATCAATCAGAAGACATAATTATCAAATCTGGAGACCTATTATGACTGTTATAAGCATAATTAGAACTAATTTTAAGATATCAGATGGCTCACAATTTATCCAAAAAAATTAAAATAGTATTGAGAGTTTGTAGTTAGGAGCAAATTCCAGTTCACATCAGCCTCTTAGTCACACAAGAAGCAATGCTTTTTTATTATCAATATCACAACTGGCAAGACAGCAGGAGAACTTGTGATGCCTTCACTAGTACTTCCTCCACTACTTCCTTGAAAGTCAGATAGTTTATCTACTTCAGAACCTTTCTCAGAACATAGAGTCTCCAAGTTTGTTTTATCTTATGTTAAGATTTTGGATAGCTTGTCTGATTGATAGAGTCAAAGTCCATGTTGGCTTCTGTTTTTTTTTTAAAGGTAAGATTCACAATAACTCCCTACACTCACAAAGCCATTGTAAGACATGCTGACAAGTAATGAAGGGCTTTGATATTTTAATATTTTTATAAACAAAATTCTAAGATACATTGAAGAATTCTGGTTCTGCTTGTCTCAAAATCTCTTCTCTCCTACATGTTACAGTCAAAGTATTTCAGATTAACCCCCTTATAAACCTTTATGCTAATTTGAAATACTTGGAAAACAAAAATTAGCAAAGCATCTATTCGGATGGTTCATAAGAGGTTGTACAGATGGCATACTCTATTAACATTACTTACTAAAATCGTGATTGTATGATTAAAGAGTGCTATTAGGTAGGCCAGGTGTGGTGGTGCACTCTTGTAATCCCAGCATTCCAGAGGCTGAGACGAGAGGATCATGGTTTAGGCATAGCCTCAGCTACTTAAGCGAGGCCCTTCACAACTCAGTGAGACCCTATTTGAAAAATATAAAAAGATAAAAAAATAAGGCTGCGGGTGTAGCTCAGAGGTAGAATTCCCCTGGGTTCCATTCCCGGTATCGAAAAAAAAATACCATTAGATAAAAATAAAGCCATTCAATGTAAAAGCACATTTTTAGTGACAAATACATGTTAGCAAATAAGAAGCAAAATAAACTCAATTATTCAGCACAATTTTCTAGAAAATAATTCACACTTTAACTTGAATAAGAATGAATTAATTGGAGTCCCTTCTCCTATACAGAGACCACCGTCCATACTATTTGCATCTTAACTCTCAATATTCAGAATACCTGAAAAGCATGTTTATGTATTTTAAAAACTGAAATTTTTAAGTTGGAAGGCCTTTTCATTTATGGTGCTATATTTTCATTTAACAAGTAGTAAAATTTTTTCATAAATATTCTTTTTCTTTTATTATAGTAAGCTCTGTTTTAATTTTTGTTTTCAAACAAGGTCTTGGTAGGTTACTGAGAGTCTTACTACTTGCTGAGACTGTCTTTGAATCTGAAATTATCTTGTTACAGCCTCTCAGGTATGAGGATTATAGATGTGTGCCACCACACCTGGCTACGAATATTCTTTTAAAAGCTTAGTCATTAATTTATATCAGAATGCCATCCAGTTTCACACCCTATGAAGACAATCTCTTTCCACTACAATTAAGGAAGTCTAAGTCTGCCAAAACTCTTATCCTGATCGTAAATCTGGAACAAGGATGAGGTGTATTTTATTAGTGGATAATATTTATGGATACTTGACTCCTCTAATAAGTAATAAAATATTCAGAAATAGAAATATATTTACATATATATTATAGATAGATAATGTTAAATAGATTGCCTCTATCTTTAATGTTTCTAAAAATTGTAACATCAATCAATATTTGTATTTTGATCAATATAGATATATATAAATATGTCTACTAATTTAATGCAAACTATGATTATTTTAACATACTCTGTGAAAATAAAATTACTAGCTAATACTTATAAAAGGTGGAACTTCTCTAAATGCTCTATATTTTCCTTAACTCATTTTAATCTTTACTCTAAACTTATCTTTTTATTATTATTTTTATGAGACCAAATCTAGGTTCTTTTTTTCTATTTTTATGTATTTATTTAATTTGGTGTTGACATTCAATTTGCAAGCTATACCCAGGTGCATTCTATTTGCAAGATACAATCCTAGCCCTTTTTATTGTTTTATTTTAAAACAGGATCTAATAAGTTGCTGAGAGGCCTTGAAACTGTGATTTTCTGTCTCAATCTCTCAAGTACTGGGATTACAGGCAAGTAGTATGGTGCCTAATATAGGTTCTTTAATATACATTATATGTTATATTTAATACATATAATATAAATATAAAATATTGTATAATATAATATTAAAATATTTATATGTAAATATAAATATGTTTAATATGTATATATATTCAGAATTATCTATGATAGCCAAAAGATAATGAGTATCTATGAACAGATGATGAGTAAAAAAACTGTAGCATGTGTGCACAATAAAAACCTATAAGAAAGAAATTCTGCCATTGATGACAACATGAATGGAAATAAAATAAATTATCTAAGTGAAATAAGCCAGGCATAGAAAGAGTATGGTGTGATCTTGATCTTGTTTACATGTGAAATCTTAAAAAGTCTGTATATAAATACTCTTTAAACCCTTAAAAAATTCTTTGTATCTTTATCAGTCCCTTTTAAGAATAAAGACATGAGACTCAGACAGAATAGTTGCCAGGAGCAACACAATAAAAGGTAGCACCAGAATTCAGAATCAGGCTCTCTGGCTCCAGAGTCAGTATTCTTCTAATGACTTTACCATCCAATCTCTAGTTGAGATGAAATACATCATTTTCATTCTTAGCAATTTTTTTACTAGTTGATAAACTGCCTCCATTCTTAATTGAAGTAGATTTTATGTGAACTCTTATCTTGAAATGTTAAAATAATTGCCTTTTTATTTTAAATGTAGTCAAGTGTTTATTCATCTTGGCTAAGGGTAAAGAGTGCTTGAAGTTGGTTTTTAAAATTATCAAACTCTTGTGTAAGTAAGGACTGCATAAGCAAATTATCCTGATGTGTCGTCTGTACTTCTTCTTCCTATAATAGTGATAACAAGCTAATAATATAAAAACAAGCAAGACTTATGGTCGGAAAATATAGAGTAATATGTAATTCTGTTTACACTGATATGCATACAAACAAGAGCACTTTTAGTGCAAATATTGGCATCCATATATATTAAAATAAAGAATAGATCTAAACTCCCATGATTTAATGTTAATATTTATCTTCCACAAACACTATCAGTTCATAGACATTAAATGGTGAATATCATATTTAATTTGTGAAAACAGTAAACTATTAGTGTCCTAAATGTCATTTATCAAAGAACCCTTTAAGACTAGTATACTTTATAGTTGTATGGTTGTGGCCATCTCCTAGAAACTTTTATCAACAGACATAAGAAAGCAGTAATATGAAAGGTAGACATCAAAGAAGAAAGACAGACACAAAAGGAAAAAAATGACAAGATAATTGGGATTATTCTACAGACTACAGGGACAATAACCATTTCAGAGTTGAAGGTAATATAACTTTGTAGTTCTATATACCATCTACTTCAAGGAAATAGGCAGTCTATTTAGCAGACTTCAGTTTGTACACAGTGTGATAGGAAAATAGAAGAGGGATTAAGAGGAATTGAATGTGTGTGTGTGTGTGTGTGTGTGTGTGTGTGTGTGTGTGTGTACAGTTTAATCCTATAGAATTTGAATCCCCAGTATAATAATAATGTTAATAATAATTTCTCATATTTGAATGGCACTATATAAATTAGTGCATGTTTATCAATTTAATGAAAAAGTACCTTTTACATTTTATGAGTTTATTGAAAAAAGTAACTATTATAGTATATGGAGGTTTTCTGTCATTTATTTATTTTGTAGTACTGTGAATGGGACCTAGGGGCCTTCTACATCTAGCATACACTTACAGCTATGTATATATTTGGATATAGGGTCTTACTAAATTGCTGAGAGCGTAAGTCACTGAGGCTGGCTTTGTTTGTTTTTGTTTTTTTGGTGGTACTGGGGTTCCTGGAAGCCCTTCTACCTTCGGGCTACACTCCCAGACCTATTTTATTTTTGGAAACAGGGTCTCTTAAGCCAGTGCAGCTGGCTTCAAACCTGTGAGATCCTCCTATCTCTGCCTCCCAAGTGCAGGGATTGCAAGCATGGGCCACCATGCCCGGATATACTAAGGCTGGCTTTGAATCTGCAATACTCCAGTCTCAGCCTTCCAAGCATTGGGATTACAAATATATACTACCTTTCCTGGCTTTGAAATGTCAAAGCAAGAAGTTAATTATCTTTCTACTTGAATTCTTTTATCTTTACAAAAGATCTGTTATCTAAAATTTAGCAAGAAGGTATCATGGGGAGAAGTTCACCTGGGTTATTGAAATTTCAATGAAGTGTTACAGGTTGTAAAATGAGTTTAGCAAATAAAAAATAAAATAAATGAAAAGAACAAAAGGAAACTATGTTATCCATTGAGGTGATGGATTCTAGTTAATTAAAATTCCTTCGAATGATGTAATTCTTACATTAGTGCAACTAAAAAGAAATAGGATATTAAATATTGAGTTTACAATTATAAGAGAATGAAAAATGATAAAACAATGTTTCTTCTATAATTCGTTCTCGCAAGCAAAAAGGAAACAAAACATTGACAAACAAAACAGACTTTCTCTCCAATTTAAAGATAATTCATTGAAATTAATAGAGTGAATCATGCCCCCAAAGCAAAAATAAGTTGTACACTATGAGAACTAAGGTGCTCTTAGGGATAATCTATTTTGTCATTCATAATGTAAACAATACTATATTACCTCAAAGGCATTACAATCTATAAAAGTAACTAGTGCTGTCATATTTATCTTCGCTTTTACTCATATGTTTGCTGATGTACAAGCATTTCATCAGGCATCTATGGGGCTACCAAAATTTGTTTAACCCAATAAATTAATTATTCAGTTTATATCTTCGACTTAATGACTAACTAATGTAAATTTGAATTTCCTTGTTTGGTCTCTTAGTGGTCCTCTGTGGGTTCTCTTAGTGTTTTAACACCAGTCAGTCCAGAGGGTGTAGAAAGATCTAACTCCAGAAAATTAAAGACATAAAATTGATGCATACAATGTAATTTTAGTGACAGAGTACCTTTCACATCAATAAGATTATCTAGGTAGCACCCATTTCACTTTCCTTACTTCTTGCACCTAATACGCTACCCCATGACTTAATTTTTTTGCCCACAAAAAGCAATTTGATGTTTACAAGGATGCCACTCAAAATTAACATTTATTTTATTTTTATGTGGATCATATTGAAAATGGCATACATTCACAAAGTGCTTAGTGCCCTCCCCATCCTGCTGTTCCTTTCTCCCAGTCTCTCTGATTTCCCTTATACTCGCTAGTTTGGGCATATTTAGGGAAAACATATGTTCCTTTTCCTTCTGTGCTTGGATGATCTAACAACATGTGCTCCAGGTCTTTCCATCTTATTGTGAATGACATAATTTTGTTCTTCTTTATTGCTGAGTAGAATTCCATTGAGTGTATGTCCCACAATTTTGTATTACATTCATCTGTTGATGGAGACCTAGGGTGGTTCCATATTTTGGCTATTACAAATTGTGTTGCTATGAACATGGGTATGCATATGTTACTGTATATGTTACTATAGTTGGAAAGATACCCAGAAATGTTATAGCTGAATCATATGGTGCATCCATTCCGAGATTTCTATGGAATCTTTGCACTGATCTCCATAGTGGCTGAACTAATTTGCATTCCCACCAACAGTGTAAAAGAGTTTCTCTTTCCCTGCATCCTCACAAGCACTTGTTCTTTAGCTTCTTTATGTTTGCCACTCTGATTGGGGTTAGAATCTCAGCATGGTTTGATTTTCATTTCCCTGATGGCTAATAATGTTGGACATTTTTTCGTGTATCTATTGGCCACTTGTATCTCTTTTTGTGAAGTTTCTATTCAATTCAGTTGCCCATTTCATAACTGGGTTATTTGTTTTGCTAGTATAGAGTCTTTTAGCTCTTCGTATGTTCTGCATATTAGCCCTCTATCAGAGTGGTGGCTGATAATGATCGTGTCTCAGTCTGTAGGCTTTCTCTGTAGGTTCTTGATGGTTTCCTTTGATGAGAAGAAACTTTTTAGTTTGATTTCACCCCACTTGTTAATTCTTGTTTAAATGTTCTGTGTTTTGTAGATCTTGGTGAGAAAGTTACTGCCTGTGCCTCTATGTTGGAGTGTTGGGCCTATGACCTCATCTAATAGCTTCACAGTCTCTGGTCTAATTTCCAAGTCCTTGAGTCATCTCAAGTTGATTGCTGTGTATAGTTAGAGGTAAGGATTTATTTCCATCTTTCTACAAATGGATACCCAGTTCTCTCAGCACCACTTGTTGAAAAGGCTATCTTTTCTCCAGAGTATGAGTTTTGCCCCTTTGTAAAAGATCACTTGACTATAAGTGTGTGGGTTTGTTGCTGTATCATCTATTCTGTTCCATTGGTCTGTATGCCTGTTGTTTAGGCAGAATGGCCATTTTGATGATATTTATTTTGCCTATCCATGAGTAAGAGAGATTTTTCCATCTTCCAAGGTCTTCTTCAATTTCTTCCTTAATGTTTTATATTTTTTATTGTGGAGGTCTTTTACATCTTTGGATAGAATTATTACGAGGTATTTTATTTGTTTTGTGGTTATTGTAAATGGAATTTAAGAGCAATGTGCATTTCATGGAACAAAATCCATGCAAACTTTTACATATATCAATGTCCAACTTTAGGGTTAAAAAGCAATATGACACCTCCTACTCATCCCTGGATATGTGGCTCTATTACCATTCCACTCATATACAGTAACATCTGTATTCAAATGAGAAACCTAGAAAATTACTTGACCCCATTAACTTTCTTAATTTGTAACTTCTTATATATTTTGTATATTTTGACTTTTTACATGTTAGATAAACTTGAGAAAATGAGAAAATCTTGAGAAAATATTAATAGAATTAAAATATAATTTTCCCTCCAATTTTGCAGAAAAATTATCAGCTTTAAAATATTTCTTTAATTGCATTCTTTTATTTTCTCAGACTGAGTGATTTTGTATGTGCACATCTTTACAGGTACAATCTTTCCATGAGAATGAATTTGGAATCAAGCACATCATATTCCTGTAGTATTCTTACAAAAATTTATTTTTGGTGGTCTTATCCCCTCAATTATTTCTTTAAAAATACAAACCCTCTCTGTCAGGTGCTGTGGTGCATGCCTGTAGTCCCCATGCTTGGGAGACTGAGAAAGGAGGATCATAGAGGTTCAAAGCCAGCCTCAGCTACTTAATGAGAGTCTCAAGAACTTAGTGAGGCCCTGTTTTCAAATAAAGTATAAAATAGGTCTGGGAGTATAGCCTGGAGGTAGAAAACCCCTGGGTTCCACCCCGAGTACCACAAAAAAAAAAAACTCCCTCAAATTTTAGAGGAGATAGGTGACAAGAGATACATACATTCATGTGTAGACACAAATATAAATAGATAATGTGAGTAAAATATTTGCAATAATTTGTTTCACAGGATATACTCAAACATTGATACCAATTAAAAAGAAGTGTTTTTTAAGCTTAATTTTTTCCAGGTATTTTTTTTCAAGTACCACATGCCTATAGTACTTGGGAGGCTGAGAAAAGAGAATTTCAGGTTCAAGACCAGCCTCAGCAACTAAGTAAAATCCTATTTCAAAGTAAAAAATTTAAATAGGGCTGAGGGCATAGCTTAGAGTTAGAACGCCCCTGGATTCAATCCCCAGTATTACTACTACACACACACACACACACACACACACACACACACACACACGAAGTATTGTTTTCCTTCTCAACTTTTTTTTTTTTTTTTTTTTTTTTTTTTTTTTTTGTGTGTGTGTGTGTGTGTGGTACTGGAGATGGAACCCAGGGACATTCTACATCCGAGCTACACTCCTAGCCTTTTTTTTTTTTTTTTTTTTGGTGGTGCTACTGGGGTTTCTGGAAGACCTCCGTGCTTCACTCCCAGACCTATTTTATACGTTTTTATTTTCAGAAACAGGGTCTATTAAGCCAGTGCGGCTGACTTTGAACCTGCACAATCCTCCTGTCTCCGCCTCCCAAGCATGGGCATTACAAGTGTGCGCCACCACGCCTGGCACCCTATTTTTTATTCTATATTTTGAAACAGGGTCTCACTGAGTTGCAAAGGACCTCATTAAGTAGCTAAGGCTGTCCTCAAATAGTATTCCTCCTTTCTTAGCCTCCCAAATGCTGGGATTACTAGCGTGAACCACCATGCTGGTTCCTCAACTTTGCAAACCTCAAAATATGTAAGACTCAGGTAACATTATTTCTCTTATAAAGTTTCCTTCTGAACCTTTGAGGTATAGTTTTGTGTTTATCCATTACATTATTGGGCTTGTTATTATATTATGATTTATTCTGTGTATTTGACATTTGCATTTGTAGTACCTTTATCTCTATCCACTCCTGTGTTCTTCAGGATTGTGGTTGTATTTATTCTTCATGGTAACCAAAGAAAGTATAATAGGAATTGGCCATGATGGCCTTTAAAAATGGTGAGCTAAGAAAGTTATTAAATTAATAAAATATTTCTTTAATTACAGAGCATCACTTATAATTAAAAGGCTATAGAAAGCCAGCTGTGGTGGATCATGCCTTTAATAATAGTACTTGAGAGGCTGGGATTGGAGGATCACAGGTTCAGAGTCTCATCAATTTAGGAATGCTCTCAGCAAAGTAGTGAAAGAGCTGAATAAAAATAAAATATGGCTGGGTGTGTAGCTCAGAGGTAGAATGCCCCTGGTTTCAACACACACACACACACACACACACACACACACACACACACACACCAGAAAGTGTCAATCACTGCATCCAGACTTTAATTTTTTTCTTTCTCTCTCTGCAAAACAACCTCTCTGGCATAAGCAGTGAATTTTCAGGCATGATTTATTGCATGAGCTGGTTCAGAGTGCTTCACAGATATCTTCCAGTTAATGTTACCGGTCTACATTTTTAGGACTTTGTGACACTGTTATTAATCACACAAAATCAAAAACTATAAAGAAAGCAAGAATGGAAACATAATAGGTCTCTGAAAGGAAACATTCTTATCTAAGCCTAATTATAATAACCTTATTAAAAACTGTTGGTCCAAGAATGGCTTAGCAGAGGAAAATTTAAAAAATAAATATTATTCTATGGTTAAATAAGCTTCTATTGAATCCTAGCTAATGGTGATTCCTTCAAATTGTTTTTGGAGAAGATGTTTATCTCACCATATATTGTAGCATGGCATTTTAGAAATATTTAGAAACAAGTTTTTCTTTAACTTTCTCATATATAGAACTAGATCCATTAGATTACAATTGTAACTATCCAAGACTAATTTGTACTTTTTTAGGCTCAAAAGCAGAATTTGCTATAAGGACATATAGTTTTCTCATGAATACTTGCAGCTTAAATATCAATGATTCTCTTGAGAATGAAGAAAGACAAAAATGTATAGACCTTGTAATAGTCTCATTCTAGCTTGTTTCCTACTTTCCACTCTGTATTTTTTCAAAGACAAGTTTTTTCTTTGATTACAACAAAACATATGTTTACCTAGGAACTTAAATTTATGCATTGTATATTTGATTATCATGAATACCTTATTGACAGTTGTCTACGTCCAATTCCAATATCCCTTGAGAAGGAAGCAATGGCTTCCATAAAGTATTTATCAGGAGTTTGCCAAAGGATCTAATTAATGTGGAGGTGGCTATAGAGATCTAATTCAATGGATTAATAGTAAGATGCTCAAAATAAATAAATAAATAAATAAATAAATAAATAAATAAATAACAGTGTTTGATGTTTAAGAAGACATTTAAACATGACTAATATAGAACTTTTACAGTTTTGAATCTTTATTTCTATTTTTTCCCATTTTATTGAGGATTCCTTGAATAAAGAACAAGTTTCCAAGATATATCTCAGATTATGAGAAATTTTCAAAACCATGTCGTCCAAAACGTGTAAAATGTAGGTTAAAAACATGTAAAACTTAGCCGGGTGTGGTGGCGCATGCTTGTAATCTCCACGCTTGGGAGGCGGAGACAGGAGGATGGTGCAGGTTCTAAGCTTAAGAGACCCTTTTTCCAAAAAAAAAAGTATAAAATAGGTCTGGGATTGTAGCCCAGAGGTTAGAAGGGCTTCCAGGAACCCCAGTACCACCAAAAAAAAAAAAAAATCATGTAAAACTTAGGACCAAAACCAAAACTAATAAACTGTTAAGTTTATTGTACTGTAATATATGTATAAAAAAATTTTATTTAATACCTTGTAGATCATTCGAACTTTTAGAAAGTATTATTCAGTAACATCTATGATATAGTAGGTGTGTATATGTGTGCATTTGTGTACACATTACCATATACATGTAGCCTTGTGTCACCATGTAGAATTGGCCAGCAGTTCTGGCTGAACTCCAGCACTCAGGCAAACATCTTTGTGTAGCATCTACATGACAGTACATAGGTCCCTGACCAAAATAATCTCCAATATAGTGTTTTCAAGGTATATTTTTAAAGTAAAAAAAAAATTACTCTGTAAATATTCCCATATTATCTGAAATTGAATCATGGAATACATAACTATAAATATCATGAACCATAAATACCTATAAATAGTATGGAGTACAAATATTATGGACAGTACTTATTAAAATAGTTATGTTGTGTGTCTCACTACACTACAATTTTATAATGAAATTTCACTATCTTTTAAATCACTAGAAGCTCCTTATGAGTCTCTTGATTTTTATCAGAGGGTTACAGTTCATATTACTACCTTGAATGTTCCATCTCATGCATCACTAACTCACAGATAATCAGGGCTGCAATCCTGGGGTTTATTGTACTTTGATATAGAATGGTTTAATTGCACATGACTGATGCAAACCCTCTTCTGCAGGCTTATTTCCATTGCAGTGCTCTCCCACTTATAGCCTTGGAGTTTCCAGGTATGACTGCAATCTTAGGATTATTGTATTTGTTATATTAAAATAAAGAAACAAGCTCAAGCTTTACTCAGAATATACTAGCTAGATTCATTTTTACTAATGTTTATTTACTATTTTGGGTTAACTCTTATGACTTTTATTCTGATAATACCAAATAATCTCTGCAATTTATGGAAACCTGAATGATTTTTTTTTATTTTTAAAATTTTACTCTTAATTTCTTCTGTAACTAGACAAGTTGATTTTTATTATGCACACTAAAAGAAAATAAGTTCACAAGATGAGGCAAGTGAATGACAAAATGCACCAAAAAGGGAGCTCAGTGCATAAATTGATGCATTGCATCATTTCTACACAGTAGCAGAAAAATACCTAGGTATACAATTACCAGATTGATATTGAAAGTGTGAAATTTACAGTTCAGGAAAAGCAAATTTTTATTAAAAATATAAACAAAAATTATATTACTAGTAATAAGAAAAATGGTAATTGAACTAAGAATGGAATGTTATTATATGATTTTTACTGAGGACAGTCATAAATTTTCACATTAGGCATTGTCAGAATGTGAATAAGCAGAAAACAACCATGTGCAAATTGTTACAGCTTCTTTAGAGAATAATTGAAGATCCTGCACTTCTGTTTCTAGGTGAACCATGCTATATTCATACTTTTACACATATTTAGATGTAGCTCCTCCATGAATCAACCTCAGCCTTCTTCCTCTCCTAACCTTCCATGCTAGCTTTGCTGAGGTTTCCCCTCCATTATCTGGAGTCCCTCTGGTATTCCCAATGCTCTGTAGTTTGGGCATATTAGAGGAAACATATGTTTCTTCTCTTTCTGTGCTTCGCTGGTCTCACTTAACATAATGTTCTTCAGGTCTTTCCATCTTCTTGTGAATCACATGATTTTGTTCTTCTTTATTGCTGAGTAGAATTCCATTGTGTGTATTTCCCATAATTTTTCAATCCATTCATCTGTTGATGGAGACCTAGATTGGTTCCATATTTTGGCTATTACGAACTATGCTGCTATAAACATGGGTATGCATATGTTACTGTAGTTCTCTGATTTCAATCCCTTTGGAAAAATGTCCAGGAGTGGTAGAGCTGGATCATATGATGGATCTATTCCCAGTTTTCTAAGGAATCTCCACACTGACCTCCATAATGGCTGAACTAGTTTACATTTCCACCAACAATGTAAAAGAGTTCCTTTTTCCCCACATCCTCACCAACATTTATTGTTATTTGATTTCTTTATGCTTGCCACTCTGATCGGGGTTAAATGGAATCTCAGTGGAGTTTTGATTGGCATCTCCCTGATGGCTAATGATGTAGAACATCCTTTAATGTATCTGTTGGCCATTTGTATCTCTTCTTTTGTGAAGTGTGTATTCAATTCAGCTGCCCATTTCATAACTAGGTTATTTGTTTTGCTAGTGTAGAGTCTTTTAAGCTCTTTGTATGTTCTGGATATCAGCCCTCTATCAGAGTGGTGGCTAGTAAAGATGTTCTCCCATTCTGAAGGCTTCCTCTTTAGGTTCAAGAAACTTTTCAGTTTGATGTCATCCCACTTGTTAATTCTTGCTTTAATTTTATGTGCTTTGGAGGTCTTGTTGCGAAAGTTACTGCCTGTGCCTATATGTTGGAGGGTCAAGACTATGCCCTCATTTAATATCTTCACAGTCTCTGGTCTAATTTCTAAGTCTTTGATTCATCTCAAGTTGATTCCTGTACATGGTGATAGGGAAAAAATTAGATCAATCTTTCTACAAATGGATAACCAGTTCTCCCAGCACTATTTATTGAAAATTCTCTCATTTTCTCCAGTATATGAATTTGACCCCTTTGTCAAATATTGACTATAGGTGTGTGGGTTTGTTTCTGTATCTTCTATTCTGCTCCACTGGTCAGTATGCCTGTTGTTGTGCCAATACCATGCTGTTTTTATTACTATTTCTCTATAGTATAATTTGAAGTCCAGGATTGTGATGCCTCCTGCATGGCTCTTATTGCTGAGAATTGCTTTGGCTATTTTTGGTCTTTTCTTTTTCCCTATAAAATTCATAACTGACTTTTCTAGGTCTATGAAGAATGGCATTGGTATTTTAATAGAAATTGCATGAAATCTATATATCACTTTTGGCAGAATGGCCATTTTGATTATATTTATTCTGCCTACCCATGAGCATGGGAAATCTTTCCATCTTCCAAGGTCTTCTTCAGTTTTTTTTTTCCTTAATGTTTTATAGTTTTGTTTGTAGAGGTCTTTTATATTTTGGATAGGATTATTCCTAGGAATTTTCTTGGTTTTGAGGTTATAGTAAATAGAATTGTTTTCTTTATTTTGTTTATTGTGGATTCCTGGCTGACATAAAGAAAAGCAACTGATTTCGTTAGGTTGATTTTGTATCCTGAAACTTTCTGAATTGGTTAATAAGCTCCAGAAGTCTTTTGGTTGAGTTCTTTGGGTCTTCTAGATAAAGAATCATGTTATCTGAAAATAAGAATAGTTTTAGTTTCTCTATTTCTATTTGAATTTCTTTGATTTTCTTTCCTTATCTTATGGCTGCGGCAAGAGTTTCAAGGACTATATTAAAAAGGAGTGGTGATAGTGGGCATCCTTATCTTGTTCCTGATTTTAGAGAAAATTCTTGCCATTTTTTTCCATTCAATATGATATTGACTTTGGTTTATTGTATATTACCTTAATGATATTGAAATACATTCCTTCTATTTCAATTTTCTGCAGTGTTTTTAACATAAATGGATGTTGAATTTTGTCAAATACTTTTTAATCATCTGTTGATATAATCATGCAGTTTTTTTTCTCAGTTCTTTTTTTTTTTTTTTTTTTTTGGTGGTACTGGGGTTTCTGGAAAACCTTTTACCTCCGGGCTAAACTTCTATACCTATTTTTAAAATATTTTTATTAGAAACAGGGTCTCTTAAGCCAGTGTGGCTGGCTTCAAACCTGCACGATCCTCATGACTCTGCCTACCAAGCGCGGGTTACAAGCATGCACCACCACGCCCGGCATTCTCAGTTCTTTTTATGTGGTGAATAATGTGTATTGATTTGCCTATGTTCAACCAGGCTTGCTTTTCTGGGATGAAATGGAATTGGTCATGCTGTAAAATTTTCTTTATATGGTTTTGAATATGTATAGCTAGTATTCTGTTTAGAATTTTTGCATCTATAGTTATCAAGGATATTGGTCTGTAACTTTTCTTTCTTGAGATATCTTTATTTGGTTTGGAGATTAATGTGATAATGGCCTTGTAGAAGGAATTTGGGAGAATTCCATCTCTTCCAATTTCCGGGAACAATTTGTGAAGTATTGGTATTATTTCTTCACTGAAGGTTTTGTAGAATTGAGCTGGAAACCCATTAGGGCTTGGGATTTTCTTTGATTGCAGCATTTTTATTGCTGTTTTTAATTTCATTGCTTGCTATTGGTTGGTTTAGGCTTGCTATATCCTCTTGGTTTAGTTTAATTAGGTTATATGTGCTTAGAAATCTATCGATTTCTTCTATATTTTCCAGTCTATTGGAGTATACATTTTCAAAATAGTTTCTGTTAATTCTTTGAATTTCCCCACTGTCTGTGGTGATTTCTACTTTTTATTTCGATTTTAATAATTTGAGTTGATTTTTTCTTTCTTTTAGTTAGGTTGGCCAGAGGTTTGCCAATCCTATTAATCTTTTCAAAGAACCAGCTTTTTGTTTTATTGATTCTTTGAATTTTCTTTTTGTTCTCTATTTCATTTATTTCTGCTCTGATTTTAATAATTTCCTGCCTTCTGTTGGCTTTGGAATTAGACTATTCCAGTCTTTCTAGGTCCTTGTGTTGTGTCATTAGGTTGTTTGCTTGGTGACTTTCTGTTCTTCTTATGTGGGCACTTCAATGCTATGAACTCATACTGCCTTCATAGTATCACATACATTTTGGTAAGTGGTTTCTCTATTTTCATTTAATTCCAGAATTTTCTTTATTTCTCCCCTAATTTCTGATCTTATCCACTTGTCATTCAATAGTGTATCATTTAATCTCCATGTATATAAGTTGTTTCTTTTGAGTTTCCTGTTTTTGATTTCTACTTTCATTTAATTATGGTCTGAAAAGATGCAGGGAATTATATTACATTTATTAAATTCCCTGGTGCTTTCTTTGTGGCCCAGGATGTGATCTATTTTTTAAAAGGTTCCATGGGCTACTGATAGAATGTGTATTTTGTTATTTCTGGTGGAAATATGTCTATTAGGTCCATTTGGTTTATAATTTTCTTTAGTTCTGACGAGTCTTTACTCATCTTTTGCCTTGAAGATCAATGCAGTGGAGTGAGAGGTGTGTTGAAGTCTTCCTGTATTTTTGTGTTTGGATCTATTTGAGTTCTGATGTCCAGGAGGTTTTGTTTTACAAATGTGGCTGCACCCACATTTAGGGAATGAACATTTACTATCATTATATCTTCTTGGTGTATTGTTCCTTTTAATCAAAGGAAGTGCCCTGCTTTGTCTCTTCTAATGTATTTAGCTTAAAGTCTTTTTTTTTTAATATCAGTGTCTATTGGAACACTGATGGAAACCTGTTTTTGGTTTCCATATGCATGATATATCTTCTTCCATTCTTTTACTTTCAATCCGTGAATTTCTTTGGCTATAAGTTGAGTTTCTTGCAAACAGCATATATTTGGGTTATGTTTCTTTATCCACATTGCCAGTATATTTCTTTTGATGGGTAAATTATATCATTTGACATTCAGAGTTATTATTGAAATATGACTTTTGTTTCCTGTCATTTTGTGTTATAACTTCTGTTTGTTATAACATTATTTCTTCTTTACTTAGATGCCATGGTGATCAACTTGATCTCTTCTCTGGTCCTGTAATGTGCTTCTATTTTCCTCTTCATGGTTTATTTATTTAAGAATTTTCTCTAGTGTTGGCTTTGTATTCATGAATTTTTTGAAATGATGCATATCTTGAAACACTTTTGTTTCTCCATCAATTTTGAATAATAATTTTACTAGATATAGCAATTTTAATTGGAAGTTGTTTTCTTCCAGGGTCTGGATAACATCATACCAGTCTTTTCTGGCATTCATGACTTGGGTTGTAGAGTCTGGAGTAATTTTTATTGTTTTGCCCCTAAATGTTCTTTTATTCTCACTGCTTTCAAGATTCTTTCCTTGGCCTCTATGTTGGTCATTTTGATTATTACATGGTGTGGGGAGGTCCTTCTTTGATCTTGTCTTAATGATGTTCTATATGTTGCCTGAATGTATAAGTCCAAGTTTCTTTCAATATTTGAAAATTCTCTGAAATTATTTCTCTGAAGAGATTACAAATGCCCTTGGTCTGTATCTCTATCTTTCTTCAATGCCTTTTATTCATAAATTAGGATGTTTCATATTGTCCCACAGTTGTTGGATATTTAGGTTTTGTTGCTGAAATAACTTTTTTATACTGTTGATTGTGCTTTCAATTTTGAATGAGCTGTTTTCTAACAATGATATTCTATTTTTATTTCATCTATTCTTCCAGACTTTCCTTTTATTGCTGTTTTCATTTTATTTATTGGCTTTTATTTAATTCCAGACCTCTTTCTGATTATTTCTTAGTGTTTTTATTTCCTCTTTCATTTCCTGTATGCATGATATGAGGCCTTTCATCATATTGTAGAGCAGGATTCAAAATTCTCCTTCTTGCATTTCTTGTAGGTCAGTATTCATGATTTCCATTGTTTCTTCACTATTTATAATTCTCATATTTTTAAGGTTCTCATGCTTTTTTATTGATATTTTGGCATCTTTTGTAGTTATTATTTCTAATCCAGTCTTAGTAGTAGATATTTAGCAGTGTTAGTATGTATACAGTATTTTTTTCCAATGGTGATGGTGGAGAAGTTGGGGTGATAGGTGCAGAAGTCAGGTAAGGTAGAGGCTATGATTTGGTTGAGGAAGAGTTTAAGTATAATAAGGTAGTATCTGTTTGAGAATGGGAGAAGGTTAGATAGGACTCTTGTAATTAGTAGAATATTTTAATATGAAGGTATGAAATACCTTGAGTATTAAACAAGGAGATATAGTAAAGCACAAAAAAGTTTTGAGAAAAGAGAGTAGATAGGCTAGAGTGAGAAATCTTTTAAAAGGAGTGGAGGGAAGGAGCAAACAAACAGGAACAAAGTGACAAAACAAGATACAAAAGCTAACTACTATACATCAAAGACAAATTAAAAAAGCCCAAAAGAGAAAAACAAAGAATAAAAAAGAGAAAAAGGGACAAAAATAAAATGAAATAAAAAGAACTATCAACCATGTGAGACAACAAGTAAAACTGACAACCAACCAAACAAAAATCCTAAATAAAGGGGAAAAAAATCCAACCCCCCCAAAAAAAAGAAACAGTCCTACTAATTTACAAATATGAGGTTGGCCTTTATAATATTTGAATGTTTGATTGCTGTGTTAACTTCTGTAATATTTTCCAATATTCCTTATTTGTTCTGTACCCTATTGTCAGCTTCTGAATCCACTTTCTGAGTGTTTGGGCCCCTCTATCGCCTCTGACAGCTTTGCATTTAGATGTCAGTATGTTGGGAGCCATTGTTAATGAGTTTTGTGCAAGTCTCAGGTTCTGTGTATTTCCAGCCTGTAGTCTGCAACTCTGAAATCTGCTAGAGCTCAGGTCTGTGCTTTCCTACTCACAAAGACAGAGGGTGTTCAATGTTGTCTTGGAGCAACACCCTGTACAGGTATCTTGCCTTGAGCACCTTTCCTTTGTCTCTGGAGTTTCTAATTGGAGTATCCCTCCAGGTCCTGTGGCACCCAGTGGGCACATATTATTACCACCATGTCCCATGGCACCCACTGGGTGCATGCCAGGTCATGTGGCTCATCTGAGTGCACACTGTTACCTGGCTGCCCTAGTCTGGGGTGGAGAGCTCACTGCACTACTGGATCTTGTGGCTCCTCTGGGCACACATGGTTACCTGGTACCCTTCTGGGTCTCTGGAGGTCTCGCTGTGCTGCTGCAGGTGCCACTTCTGGTGAGAAAATAGTAAAGTTCAGGGGCTTGTTGTGTGTAGCTCACTGCTTATGATGTTGGAGCTCTATGGCCACTTTCAAACTCTTATTATTTTTTTTTCTGAAATTTTCTTGGGGCTGCTATGCTGGGACTCGCGGTATGAACCTGTGGCCTGTGATGATACCCACAGCTGGCTGCATCTGCAGCAGGTCTGTTGCACACTCAGACTTTTATTCAGTGGATCCCACAGTTCAGAATTACTGGATTCCTTCCATTGTGGTTCTAGGATCTGTTTTGGGTCATGAGCTATATGACACTGCCTTCTCAGTAGTTGAACTTTGTTTCAGCTACTGAGATGTGCTGCATCCCACAGTCACCATTTTGAATCTCCTCCAAAATAGTATTTCATCCAAAATTAAAACTGGTAGATTAAAAGTACTTGGAAAATGCTTGTACAAAAGTAAATAAACCATAAATGTGACTGCATTATATAGAATCATAAAATCTTTTAAAAATTTCATACACTGTGAATCCTAACAAGGTTTTATCTCTGGCTAGAAATAACATCATGACGAACTCATAAAATTATGCTAATCTATTTACAGACACCCAATTTTGGCTTCCTCACTGAGAGCAACTACTCCCAAGATCCCATTCTCTTAACTGTCATCTGAAATTCATTACAGCTTTTCAAGTACAAGTATTAGCTTTAGTATTAAGTATGAAGGGAGAAACCTGTAGTCTAATTAAAAATACATAAAAGAAAGCTCTTTACTCTGCAAGCAGGTTGGATTTGTTGCTATTTAAAACTCACTGGCAGTATGTAGGCAGTCTCAACCTCTAAAAGGGTTGTGTATCACAAATTTTATTTAAAAGACATGTGAGCTTGAAAGCTTTTTTCAATAGAAATATCTTAGAATTAGATTTGTTATACATAATTTCTAAAGAGTAATTTAGCACATATTATTTCTAAAAGAAAACTTTGTCTTCTAATTGATTTTTCTCTTTAAAAATGTCTATTTGTCTTTTCTCTTCTAAAGGGCTCCTTTGCTCCCCATTTCTGAACTCCTCAATTATAAAATAAAAACACTTTTCAAAAAAAAAAACCTCCTGAGTTGACATGTTCTCCTAGTCTTCTCTCCACACCCTCAGGAACTGAATGCTGCAAACATTCATATTTGACATAGGTTATGAGCTACCATGAATAAGTCTTAACACAGGTAAGGTGCAGGTGACAGTGGTCCTCTATCATTTTCTGCCCTACATCTTGCTAAACATTTGTGACAACACACTTCAAGTAAGAAATTAAAAACATAACCAGCGATATCATCATTTGTCTGTGTCAAAGTGTATCAGATCTTTTGATATCTGGACAGGCACCATGATTATTATCAATGGTCAACTTTTAGAATTGTGTCAGTGACTAACTACCTTTCTAGGCTCAGCTATATAAATTTGGATTAAGTTACCTGTTTGGTTTAGTAAAAGTATACTGTTCACTTCTCATATCTCTAATCTGTGTTCTCTTTTACATTAGACTAGAGTATATATTCAGTTCAATATTCAGTCTGAGATAATGATGATGATGGTATTTTTAACATTAGCATGACCCATATATTATAAGTGTAATGTCTTCTTCAATTTTCATAAAAATAAAATAGAATAAGGGGTGTAGTTAAAATATTTTATGAATAAAAATTAAGATTCAGAGAGGTTGACCAATCAAATTAAAGTCAGATAGTAGCTCTGTGACAAGGGTAGAATTTGAACTCAGTCTGGTAAATTCTAGAATATGATATCTTTATCACTACAATATAGTACCTTCTTATTGATGAATTGATAAAAGTAAGAATAAGGTTGAAAAGAATAAGTAATTATTTTCCCTCAGAAACACATTTAGTCCAAAACAATTTTTGTTCATGATTTCATTGATACAAGAACTGCTTATACTTAATTCTACCTAGGCATTTATATTAATTAAGAAAGTTTCTTTTCATACTATTTAAGTAGCTTGCTGATTTTTAAAAATGTGTCTCCTGGTTTTGAAATATTCCTGCTGAGAATTTTCTTAGAGAAAAAAAAGTTCATGAATAGAAAATTCATCTAGTAATCTAATATTATTTTACTATGCAAATATTTTCTCTTGACTCATTGATATCTACAGTGCCTGGGACAGGGTCTAGCACATAAAAGACACAAATTAATACTTGATGAATAAATGAATAAGTTATCTGAATATTTATATAAATAAGAACTATAGTTATTCTCTTACAGCATAATAATAAAGGTAACTATTAACTGATTCTCCATATTTTAAGCTCATATGTCATTTTCAGCTACCTAAGTATAAAAGTTTGTATTATTCTATGATTTAATTTACATATATAGAGTTAATATATTGCTAGATACTACAGATAAAATACTAATTTCTGCTTTGAGAATACAAATATATAGTTATCTAATTGTTTAAAATTGTATCCAAATCAGAGAAAAGAGTATTTACCAGAATGCTCTAGACTTTTTTCCTAGACTGAAGGCAGTCTTTCAAGCAATTTTTGGAGTGAAATTTAGTCAGATTGGTTTAACTATTTTTTTTTCTTTTTTGGGGGGGAGGGGGATCTGGGGATGGAACCCAGGGGCATTCGACCTCTGAGCTACACCCCTGCCCTATTTTTTATTCTTTATTTTGAAACCGGGTCTCACTAAGTTGCAGAGGGCCTCACTAAGTAGCTGAGGCTGTCTGAGAACCGCAATTCTCCGGTCTCAGCCTCCCAAATGCTGGGATTACAAGCGTGCGCCACCATACCTGGCTTGGTTTAACTATTTTCATATTGAACTGAAACTTTGAGAATTGTATAGTTTATTTCAAATAGAACCAATGACGTGGGCTTTTGGAAAGTGTAAAAATGTAATGGCTAGCAGAGTGGGATAGTAGTTAGAGTAACTAGATCTAAATCACAAATTTGTCATTTTATAGATTGTTTCATCTGTCTTGCCCTGTTTTCTATACTTAAAGAAGATTTTAAAAAAAGGTTGTGAAGGTTAAATAGTAAAACGCATATAAAGTGCTCCTAAAGAGTTGTGAACATTTTAATCAGTGCTGGAAGTACACTGAGTCATATGCTGCCACTTGATTGACTCACCCATTGAGTGAGTGTGTGTGGACTCACAGTGCTACTACCTCATACCAAGCAAAAGCACAAAAGATTTGTTATGTGCAGAGTAAAACATGGAGTGTGATTCTTCAACATTTTTAAGGACTATAGTAAACATTTTATGCAACTATTAAAAATTGTCTTACAAAAGGGAGAGAAAAGTTGTTTTGTTATTTTCACGTAAAATAGATTATAGAACAATGTTATATTAACCACAAAGTGTGAGGCTACTCTCTACTGTTTCTATATGCCAGGATTATCTTAATTTACCACTGTATTATTTAAAAGTTAGGATATTTTAGTTTATGGGGAAATTAAACATGAGGAGAATTTAATAATTTGAACTCTTCTGGTTACATAAGTTTATCCTTTTAACCTTTAATATCTCTATATTTTTTCTTATTTTTAAATGTACTAGACAAATGTCCCTTGGCTATATGATAAGGATATATTAAATAATAACCTGTTTTAATTCATTACATTAATTATCACCTGCTATAATAGCAAATGATTGAAAATTTTAAACTTAATGAAAAAAGCTCAGGACCAAAATAAAAATTTTATGTTACTTAAAACACTATGTGCATGGTTATAATCCCAGCATATGGGAGGCTGAGACAGGAAGATTGCAGCTCACAGACAGACTCAACTACTTAGTGAGGCCCTTTGCAACTCAATGAGACCCTGTTTCAAAATAAAAAATAAAAAATAGGGCTGGGAGTGCAGTTCAGAGGTAGAATATCCTTGGGTTCCATCCCCAGTACCACACACACACACACACACACACACACACACACACACACACCACTGTGTTAAGCTACCAGCAGGATTTCAGTTTATGAAATACATTCAAGGTATGGTGGATAAATAATGCAATTGCAAATAAATATGATTATTCTAGCATCAGTGAGAGGCACGTAATATTCAAAAATTTAAATAAAATGAGTAATTCCTTCATTAGACTCTAGATATAGGCTGAAAAAGAGAGGGGAAAAAAAAAAACGTACCAGGAGTGGGGTCATTAGCATTTGAGCCACTTCTTCATTTTTCTTTGAGCCTTCAGAGCCTGCTCAGATCCAATCATGTATATATTCTTTTTTTTAATAATAGTGCATTACTGTGTACACCCAACTTCATGGCAGGTCATGTTGCATGGTAACTTGGTCATCCTTGGTAAAGTGTTCAGTGCCTAATAAATATTAGTAGCAGGCCAATATCTATATCTCAAAAAGAAAACAGTTTCCTGTGGATGATGGCAGAGCCTTGCTTCAAAATCCTAAGGACCTCTGCTGTTATTTTGCCGGAGCCAGCCAGCAAGAGTATGGGTTCTGAAGAGAGGCGTGAGGATGAAGAATTTTTAATTCTAACATGGAGAGCTGCCAGCCTACTATCTCTACTGGCCGACCCTGTTCTTGGGTCAATATTTCCTACAGGTTGATGACTATGCCTGGGTCAGTATTCTCTACTGCGCCGATGCTCCTGGCCGACACCTACTTCTGGGTCAATCTCATCTTTATTGTGCCGATGCTGACACTGGGTTTGTTTTTCCAGAGGTATTTATACACAGCTGCAGGTCAATCAACATTCTCATGCTATCACCACCGGAATACAATAAAGACCAAATCCAAAGCACACATATTACAGGTAGATCAATCAATACCCTCGTGCCATCACCACCTGATCTTCTCTCAGACCTCTTTGAACTTTCCATAACCCCAAACCTTGTTGACTCTGGATGAAGGACAGTCAGTTGAGTCAGAAACACTCATCTAGGGGAAAGCCTTGATGGCTCCCCACATTATTTACCTGTGCAGTCCTGCCAATGACTCCAAATAGCCTCCCTAATTTTACCACTGGTATTTCACTAGATCTGTTGCATTAAATGACTCAAGTGGCAGAGCTGCACATCAGCCTGGGCTTTTTGTACATCCTTCTCTTATTCCAAGTTTCACTCAAAGCCAGCAGCTTTTGGGGTTTCTTAAGAGGGTTGGGGCAACACATTCCAATGACAATGCATTGCTTTCAAAATATAAATAGACCCAGTCAGTATCCTGCCCTTTTCTTGTTTGTGGAGGGGAGACAACAGCTTATCTTTTACTGTAGAAGGAATATTTTGACATATCCAACATCACTCGACCCCTATAAATTGCACTCCTGGTACACGTTTTCTCTCTTTCTCAGCCTATACCTAGAGTCTAATGAAGGAATTTCTCATTTTATTTAAATTTTGAATCTCGTGTGCCTCTCATTGATGCTAAAATAATCAAATTTGTTTGCAGTTGGATTTTTTCTCCACCATACCTTGAGCGTATTTCATAAACTGAAATCCTGCTGGTAGCTAAAAACAGTGTTTTTGTTTTTGTTTTGTGAGTGTGTGGTACTGGGGGTGGAACACAATAGATTTTCACAAGTCATTCTACTCTGATTGTTGTTTTGATTCTGCTGTTAATGAGGGTAACTGCTCCCAAATTTCTCCTGACAGTCAGCCCTGCAACATGGCCCCTGCCACATTGGAATCCAGTTTCCAACTTGTGTATTCCAAAATAATTTAGATTTTTCAGTTCAGGGGCTGCAATTCCTATTGTAAAATCTGGCCTATGAAGAAAAGAAAAGAAGAGGAGAGAGAGAGAGAGAGAGAGAGAGAGAGAGAGAGAGAGAGAGAGAGAGAGAGAGAGAAAGAGAGGAAAGGACAAGGAAAGGACAAGGAAAGGAAAGGAAAGGAAAGGAAAGGAAAGGAAAGGAAAGGAAAGGAAAGGAATAAAAATAAAGAAGTAAGATATTTCAGAATGTCAGAGTTTCCTTCACTCACACAAATTGCTTTCAGACCCTCCTAGTTCGGGTGAGTAGGTCTCATAACAAAACTATCCTAGTCACTTTTAAATCCCTTCCTCTACATGAAAACAAGGAAGGTAGGATATTTCTAGCTTGATAATGATGGATTTTAGTTTAATGTGCATTTCAGCCAACTTACCAAACTATTAGAGCACTTTCTAACTCCCTGAGATTCAACATTAAATGCACAATCTATGCTTAGCAGAGTCAAATAAATAATTCAGGCTGATTCAATTTCATGCTCCTTCTATCATTATGCCATATAATAAATAGACATTTCCACACAGCTTCCCCTGGTTTCCACTTGTATCAATTAGAAAATTCAAGTAGTTCTTTTGGTAGTTTTTTGAAGTACTTCTAGGTAACATTAATTTTGAACCTCACCTTTAGAGATTGTTGGAACTTGAATCTAGTTATTAGTCTAGAATTAAAGGGAGTCCTGGGGAACAATGCCCATTGCCTTATGTGACAACTGTCTCAAGTACAGCCATTATTATAATCTCCAAATATGCAGAGTTAATTTCCTCAAGAAGAGGTGGAAAGGCATATATCATTGTGGATGGAGAAGCTTCTCATTGAGAGGTATGTTTGTAAGAAATTGATTCGACTAGTACTAAAGACACACTAAAATTAAACTAAGAAGAAAATGAGAAATCACCTTTGATCATTTTATTTCCACTATGTCTATTTTTGCAAACAATAGTCTTACAATGCATATAGAATAGGATGGGATGTAGAAAACGTTGATATGCTGCAACAAGCATGGAATTGTGCATATGAGTTTTTATTTAATATTTTTGTTTCTATGCATATCACTAGATTTATTCAGCCTACTTCTCTGGTGCTATACCAAAAATGTACATCAGATACAAGAAAATATCATGTTAGCAATTTCTCTTTGCTTCCAGATTACATACTATTAAAGTTTTGCTGCAAATATAGTATGAGAAAAGTAAGTGCTATGTTCCATTAGTATAAAATTAACCTTGTATTAATTTTCTATTACATTTCAATTTTGCATAATAGTAGCTTAGCCTCGTGATACTTTATATGTCTCTAGTTACTGGCATTCATCTGATAAATGTTTGCCAAATATTATACTGCAACCTGTCACTGTCAGTTTGTTCTATAAAGGACTAAAGTACTGTGGCTGTGAGTATGAATTTTGAGGCTGCTTAGACTGTTGGAATCTTGTTCTTAGTAATTTTTCAAATACATTTTTATTGGTGCACTGTATTCTCAAATTGTCATGTAGTGAAGAGTAATAGTGACTGACATACATGCACACAGCACTTGGTGAGTTTTCCACCCACACCTTCCCCCAACTCTCTTACCATTCTTTCCCCTTCCCTATACATGATATTGAGGTTCACATTGATATATTCACATATATACAGGACATCAATGGAAGTCCTTCCTTCATTAATTCTCCCTTTCCCCATGGACCACCTCCTTTGCTCCACTGGGTTTTCTCCTCCACTATCTAAAATCCCTCTTGCATCCTGATTATTCCCTAGCTTCCTGTTCATAGTACTTTTAGCTCTATGGGCTTCTAAGTATTCTTATTTGCAGAGTAGTTATGATCCACCCACATAATTGAGTTGTATCAGAGGTTACATAAGAAAAGATATGATATGCTACAACAATTTTATATTATGTATAATATATAATTATTATATGCTATAATAATAAATGATAATTGTTGTATATATTTATATATTATACAATAACAATAACAATAATTACATATAATATGTATAATTCATATGTTGCTTACATAAATTCTTTGTTTCTGACTTGGATTTTCCACACATAAATTTTAAAGTTTTTTTTTCTATTAGTGGATAGTTATACATACTTATAAGAAATATACAAACATATTTTTCTATCCTATGGTTATGTGTAAAGAACTAAGCTTCATATTTTAAGATGATAAGCCTAATATTATTTTTCTTACCTTATTCTCAATATATATTTGTCCTCTTTTTCCAACTGATAATTTATAAAACTGCTCCATTATTAATTAATATTTTTAATTTCATAATTTCTTAAGTATATTAGCTATCATTTAAAAAATTTGTTTTGGCCCTAGGAATTTAATCCAGTTATATTATACCTCTGAGCTACAACCCCAGTTCTTTTAATTTATTATTTTGAAACAAAGTTTGAGGGTCTCCCTATGTTTTTGAGTCTGGCCTCAAACCTGTCATCCTTCTGTCTCAGCCTCCCAAGCAAAGGAATTGTAAGTCTGCAACACTATGTTCAGCTTTTATTTAAACTCTAATTTATCATTTCATTGTTTATTATATGTCCATGTAAATTTTTGTCCTATAATTACTTCTTTTAATGGGTTTATGTTTTGCTTGGTTAAGTTATGTATAAAAAATTATTTATGGTAAAACTATGTGGAAGTAACATTCATAATAACTTGAGTATACAAAAATATTTTTTTTTGTCTATGTGGTGCTGGAGATCAAATCCAGGGGAATTCTACCTCCGAGCTATACCCTCAGCCTGATTTTTTATTCTTTTTAAATTTTTTTATTGGTGCATTGTAGTCATACCTCTTAATGGGATAGAAGACTTGTGGAGACATACATGCACACATCACCCAATTATCCCTTACACAATTCCCAACCTATTGGCTCCCCGACCCTCCTTCCCATGCTTGGCTTAGCGATTGACTTTGATATGTTTGTTTAAGTACATCATGTGCTTTAGAGAGTTTCCCCTTCCCCCCTCTTATTCCCTCAGTTAGATCACCTTATTTGCTCCTCTATAGGGTCTCCTTCTTCATCTAGAGTTCCTCCTGCTTGGTTTACATTCTTTTGGGTAGATACACAGAAGTGATATTGCTGATTTATATGGTAGGTTCCTTCCCGTTCCTCTGAGGATCCGTCATACTGATTTCCAAAGTGATTGCACTAGTTTGCAATCCCAGCAACAAGCAACTCTGATTGCTAATGATGTTGAGAATTTTTTTCATGCATTTATTGACCATTTTAATTTCTTTTTTTGTGAAGTGTCTTATTTAGTTCTCTTGTCCATTTTCTGATTGGGTTATTTATTTTTTAATGCTGAGTTTCTTGAGTTTTCTGTATTTTCTAGATCTTAGTCCTCTGTCAGAAGAATAGGTGGAAATATTTTTTTCCATTGTTCTGGCTCTCTGTTGAGTTTCTTGACAGTTTCCTTTGCTATACAGAGACTTCTCAGTTTAATGTGATCACAGGTATTTATTTGTCTTTTTATTTTTTGTTCCTTTGGGGTCTTGTTGAGAAAGTTTTTACCTGTGCCTATGTGTTGCAGTGCTGAACCTATGCCCTCTCCAAAGAGCCTCAAGGTCTCTAGTTTAATTTCCAAGTCGTTAATCCATCTTGAACTGACTCTTGTGCAGGGTGAGAAAATGGTGTTTATTTCCATTTTATGCATATAGTTAACCAGTTTTGCCAACACCATTGGTTGAACAGGATATCTTTTTTCCAGTGTATATTTTTGGCCCTTTTGTCAAAAATCAATTGGCTATAAGTGCAGATTTGTCTCTGAGTCTTTTACTCTGCTCCATTGGTCTTTGTACCTTTTTTTTTTGTCCCAGTACCATTCTGTTTTTATTACTATAGCTTTTTAGTATAGTTTAAATTTAGGTATTATGATTCCTCCTGCATAGTTTTTGTTCCTTAGAACTATTTTAGCTATTTGGGGATTTTTTTTGCTCCAAATAAATTTAATGACTGTATTCTCTGTCTGTGAGGAATGACTTTGGTAATTTATTGGGTATTGCATTGAGTCTATAGATTACTTTTGGAAGTGTGGCCATTTTGATGATACTTACTCTGGAAGATCTTTTCATCCTCCAAGGTCTTATTTGATTTTTTTTCAATGTTTTATAATTTTCTTTGTGGAAGACCTTTATCTCCTTGGTTGGGTTTATTCTTAAGTATTAAAATTTTTTTAGGATATCCTCAAAGGAAGCATTTTCTAGATTTTTTTTCCAGTGGATTTATGGTTAGCATACAAAAAAGCTTCTATTTTTTTAAGATTGAATTTGTATAGACACTTTGATTTGTTGATCAGTTCTATAAGCCTTCTGATTGAGTTTGTTGGGTCTTCTAAGTATAGTATCATGTCATCTGTAAATTGCCAAAATTTATTTATTTTTTCTATTTGTATTCCTTTGATTTTCTTTTCTCGCCTTATTGCTCTGGCAGGTTTCAAGTACTATACTGAAAAAAAGTGGTAACATTGGACATCCTTGTCTTCCTGTTTTTTAAGTAAAATTCTTGCAGTTTTTTCCTATTTAATATAATGTTGGCTGTGGGCCAATTTTATATTGCCTTTATGATGTTGAGGTATATTCCTTCTATTCCAATTCTCTGCAATGCTTTTAGGATAAAGGGATGTTGGATTTTGTCAAAAACTATTTCAACATATATTAAAATGATCATGTGATTTTTGTCTTTGGTTCTGTTTATGTGATGAATTACATGAATTGACTTTTATATGTTGAACCAGCCTTAAATTCCTGAGATAAACTCTACTTGCTCATAGTGTTTGCTTTTCTTGATGTGGTTTTGAATGTATGTTGTTAGTACTTTGTTTAGCAGCTTTGCATCTAAGTTCCTCAATGATATAGGCCTTAAGTTTTCTTTCCTTAAGCTGTCTTTATTTGGGTTTTTATTTATGTGATGTTGGCATCATAGATTTTATTTGGGGGAGTCCCGTTTCTTTCTATTTCATAAAATAGATTGAAGAGTATTGGGATTAACTCTTCTATAAAGGCTTTATAATATTCACTTGGGAAATGATCTGGTCCTATGATTTTGTTTGATGGTAGGCCCTTAATTCCTCCATCAATCTTTTTTATTGCTATCGGTTTGCTTAAATTTTGTCTTCTTTTTTAATTTTTTATTGGTGCATTGTATTTATGTATATTAATGAGGCAAAAAACTTATGTAGACATAAATGCACACATCACACAGCCAGCCCCCACCCAGTCCCCACCCCACTCCCTCCCTATCCCTCACTCTCATTCTTGGCTTA
This sequence comes from Muscardinus avellanarius, assembly GCF_963383645.1. Lineage (NCBI taxonomy): Eukaryota > Metazoa > Chordata > Mammalia > Rodentia > Gliridae > Muscardinus > Muscardinus avellanarius. The sequence goes on from NC_137799.1 coordinate 32,582,798, forward strand.
GTGATTGACTATTATATGAATAAGTACATCATGCGCTTTAAAGAGTTTTCTTCTCTCCCCTCCTATCCCCACAGTTATGTTTCCTTATTTGCTCCTCTATAGGATCTCCTTTTTCAACTGGAGTTCCTCTTATGACCCCTTTCACCTTAGTTTTCACATATTAAGGAAAGCATCCGATTATTTACTTTTTGTGACTGACTAATCTCACTTAGCATAATGTCTTCAAGATCAATCCATTTTCCTGTAAATGCTTCAATTGTGTTTTTTTTTAAAGGCTGAGTAAAATTCCATTGTGTACATATCCCACAGTTCTGTAATCCATTCATCTTTTGACAGACATCTTGTCTTGTTCCATAGTTTGGCTATGGTGAATTGTACAGCTATGAACATAGATACACATGCATTAATTTGGTAGTTTGGTTTCCTTTCCTTTGGTAGATACACAGAAGTGGCATTGCTGTATTGAATGGTAAATTTGTTCCCATTTTTCTGAGGATTCTGCATACTGTTTTCCAAAGTGGTTGCACTAATTTGCAATCTCACCAATAATGTTTTAGAGTTCCCACTTCTCCACATCCTCGCCAGCATTTGTTGTTGTTTGTGTTTTGAATGGTTGCCATTCTAATTGGGGTAATGTGAAATCTCAGGGTAGTTTTGAATCGCATCTCTCTGATTGCCAATGATGTTGAGCATTTTTTCATGCATTTATTAGCCATTTGAATTTCTTCTTTCATGAAGTGTCTATTTAGTTCACTTGCCCATTTTTTATTGGATTATTAAATTCTTTAGTGTTGAGTTTCTTGATTTCTCTGTATATTCTGGATATAAAATAGTCCTCTATCTGAGATGTAGGTAGCAAAAATCCTCTCCCATTCTGTTGGCTCTTGATTGAGATTCTTGGCAGTTTCCTTTTCTGTATAGAAGCTCTTCAGTTTCATGCAATCCCACATATTGATTTGCCTTTTAGTTTGTTATAACTTTGGGGGTCTTGTTGAGAAAGTTTTTATCTGTGCCTATGTATTGCAGTGTTGGACCTATGCTCTCTTCAAGGAGCCTAAAGGTCTCTGGTTCAATTTCCATGTTTTTTATTTATCTTGAATTGACTCTTCTGCAGGGTGAGAAAGTGGGGTTAATTTCCAGTTTTCTGCATATGGTTAACCAGTTTTTCCAACACCATTTGTTGAACAGGCTATCTTTTTTCCAGTGTATGTTTTTGGCTCCTTTGTCAAAAATCAATTGGTTGTAAATGTATGGACTTGTTTCTGGGTCTTCTATTCTGCTCCATCGGTCTATGTATCTGTTTTTGTGCCAGTACCATGCTGTTTTTATTACAATGGCTTTGTCGTTAAGTTTAATGTCAGGTATTGCGATTCCTCCTGCATGGTTTTTGTTCCTGAGAAATTCTTTGGCTATTCTGGGCTTTTTGTTGTTCTAAATGAATTTAAGGACTGATTTATGCATGTCTGTGAGGAATGATCTTGGTAATTTAATGGTCATTGCATTGAATCTGTAGATCACTTTTGGAAGGATGGCCATTTTAATGATATTTATTCTGCCTATCCATGAGCATGGCAGATCTTTCCATATTCCAAGATCTTCTTTGATTTCTTTTTTCATTGTTTTACAATTTTCTTTGTAGAGATCTTTTACCTCCTTGGTTAATTTTATTCCTAAGTATTTTATTTTATTTTTTGTGGAAGATCCTGAGTGGAAGTGTTTTCTGAATTTCTTTTCAGTGGATTTATGGTTGGTGTACAGAAAAGCTTCTGATATTTTAAGATTGATTTTGTATCCAGACACTTTGCTGAATTTGTTGATCAGGTCTATCAGCCTTTTGGTTGAATTTGTTAGGTATTCTAAATATAGAATCTTGTCATCTGCAAATAGTGAAAGTTCGAATTCTTCTGTCCTTATTTGTACTCCTTTGATTTTCTTTTCTTGTCTTATTGCTCTGGCTAGAGTCTCAAGTACTTTATTGTAGAGAAGTGGTGATAATGCACATCCTTGTCTTGTTCCTATTTTTAGGGGGAATTCTTGAAGTTTTTCCCCATTTAGTATGATGTTGGCTGTGGGATTATTGTAGATTGCCTTTATGATGTTGAGATATGTTCCTTCTATTTCAATTCCCTGCAGTGCTTTTATCATAAATGGATGTTGGATTTTATCAAATGATTTTTCTCCATCTATTGAAATGATCATGTGATTTTTGTCTTTGGTTCTGTTTATATGATAAATTGCATGGATTTATTTTTGTATCTTGAACTAGCCTTGCATTCCTGGGATGAATCCTACCAGGTCATGGTGTATGATTTTCTTTATGTGTTTTTGAATGCGTGTTGCTAGTATTTTGTTTAGCAGTTTTGCATCCAAATTCACCAAGGATATAGGTCTGTAGTTATCCTTCCTTGAATTGTCTTTATTTGGTTTTGGTATTAATGTGATATTAGCTTCATAGAATATAGTTTGCAGAGTATTCATATTAGCTCTTCTATAAAAGTTTTATAAAATTCACTTCGGAAACCATCTGGTCCTAGGCTTTTCTTCGATGATAGGCTCTTTATTGCTGTTTAAATCTCTTTGTTATTGATTGGTTTATGTGTTCTATATCTTCTTGACTCATTTTAGGAAGTTTGTATTTGTCTATAAAGTTGTCAATTCCTCCCAGATTTTTCATTTTTTTGGAAGTTCTGCTATTGTGGGGTTGTGAGAGCTCATTGCTTTGTTGTTGTTCCTCTTTCCCATGATTTCAGAAGTTTGTACCTGTTGCTTTTGTTAGATTTCTCTCAGTCTCTACGTGTCAGCTGGTATATTCAAGGGCAAGTTGTGTTCTACAGTGAAGAACACAAAGAGTAAAGAGGAAAGTGAAGGAGTAAATGTAAGAGTACAGTAAGGTCTCAGGGTTGAATAGTATGAGCATATGAGTTTTTTAAGGTAGTATATACTAGAGATTAGAGATATTACCAATGTAGTAGAATTCTTGTAATCAATGTAGAGTTTCTGGTACAGTGATATGAATTAGATTTAATACAAGACAAGGGAGCAATAAAATTTGAGAAAAGCTAGAAGAGGGATAGAAGGGAGAGAGTAGATTTGTACAAGGAAAAAGCTTGGGAGAGGATTTGGTATGAGGGTGAAAAAACAACAAAAACAAACAAAGCAAAACCTTTTCTCTGATCTTGTCTGAAGGGGGTTCTATAAGTTTTCTGTACTTGTATATCAGCCTCTTTTACTATGTTTCTAGAATTTTTTATATTACCTTTAAAAGATTGTTGATCTCTTTGTTTTTACCTTCTATTTTCTCTTCTTATTCTTAGGCTACTTCTATGAAGATGGGTCCATCTCTCTCCAATGTCCAATTCATGCTATTGAAATATTTTTCTAAAGTATATATACTATGCATTCATTTTTGGAGTTATCATTTTCTAAGTGCAAGTTTCTATTCTCCATGTGGTCCAATATATTGTTTATAGTTTCTATTGATGCCTTTACTTCAATTATTGCATCCTTTATTCATTTCAGGCTCTCTCTAAATTCTTTTCAGAAATTTTGTATTCTTTCTACTGTTGAATTTCTGATTTTTCCTTTTGGCTATCTCTGCAATTCTGTGTTGTCAGTTTCTGTTATTGTGGGGTTGTGGGAACTCATTGTTTCCTCTTTATTTACCCTTATAATGGTTTTAGAAGTTTGTATCTGTTGATTTTGATAGATTTCTCTCAGTTTTAGGTGTTATACATATACAAGGGCAAATTTTGTTGATTTCAAAGGTGAAGTTTGAGTGAGGAGGGAAATTAAATTGTAAATACAAGAATATGGTAAAGCCAAATATAGGATTGAATAGATGAGAAAATGAGTTCAGTAAGGTAGTATATAGTTAAGATTAGAGACAGAAAAAAATGTAGTAGGAGTCTAGTAACCAATATAGAGTATTTAGTATGGTGATATGAAGTGGATTTAACATAAAACAAAGACAAAAGAAGAAATAAGGATGCAGAGAAGAGAGCAGGTATGTAAAAGGGAAGAGGCTTGTGAAAGGTATAGGGAAGACAGCAAACAAACAAGCATACACCTGACAAAAATAAAAAAACAAAAACAACAGAATAATGCAATCCTATGAATATATTACTATTCAGCATCCTCAGCCTCTGTAGTCTTTCTCTGTGCAGATTCAGAGTGCCACTGTACCTTTCCTACTGCAAGCCTGAATCTCTGAATCTCTCTCAGTCTATGTAGATGGTTGATATTAATGGGGCTGGATCTAGTGTTAAGTGTATGTCTCATTCCATGCTTTCCACCAATATGGACCCTGAGTCTCTCCCTACCTGAATAGGTGGCGGAAGACTCTGACACCAAACCCAGTGTATATGTAAGAGTAGCTGTTCTTAACAGCTAGGAATGGGTTGATCTGATTTTTCCCAGTTCACCATGATTGAGTGGTCTGTGGTGATTTGGGAGATACTACTAGTTGGCTCTAGTGTTCAGTGGAGGTCTCCCTCCATGCATTCCACTAATGTGGAGCCTGAGTCCCTTTGAGTTTATGCTCTCCAACAGTGGGCTCCACTCCCACCTTAGCAAGGTTGAACTGCAAAATCTAAACCAGGTTAAACAGAGTTTTTAGAGGCTACACAAGTCTCTATGACCATACTGTGCAGTCTTCTGTGGGGAAGGTGGGTTCACTGACAGTGTTGTTGAAAATTGCTCTTTATCTCTGGAGGGCATGGTGATCACAGCTGTTGATGATACATGTTGTAGCTGATGTTTGTGCAGGAGGAACTGAAGGTTTACAATTTTATTGAGCTGTAGCCACTGACTTAAGTTGTTGTTGTTGTTTTCCTGTGAGTTTCTGGCAGTCCTGCATAGTGAAACAAGATGGCACTGCTGCAGCTGACACCTTACTTTCTAAACAAAAAAGTTGTAGTTTCACACATTCTTGAAGTTCATTTTTTTAAACTATATAGTAGTCCTGTGACAGCATAAACTTAATAGGTAAGTTTTTAAAAGTAGAGTATGACTAATAGAGAACTACTTAAATAAAGTAAGAATATGACTTAGTTTTAGAAAAGATATTCTAGCATTTGTGATAAATGACAGAAAGTAATCATAAAAAGGCAAAGAAAATGTTTGAAAGACAAATACAATTTCTATAGGAGATTATTAAATTCTCATTTGAGGCAATAGTTATAAACAAGATGTAAACAATATTAAAAAGCAGAATCAATTACACCCATTTAACAATTAAATGAGGGACAATAAGAAATAAATGATACTTTTCATTCTAAAGTTGATGCCTGAATGCATGGCAAATTCACTGAGTTTAGAGTATATAGAAAAAATAAACTACAACATTATTTCTCCATGATTTAGTATGTCTATAAAGTAAGAAAGCAAACAAAAATAGATATAAATACAACAAAATTTTTCTTAAAGGCAATATTGATAAATTTGTAAATGAACAAAAGTTATTTATAAAATAATACACACACACTAGTCACATAAATGATGTTATTGTCATTCTAATAGTCAAAAGCAGCTACCATATGTTCTCCTACAGTTAATAAAGTGATTTTTTTGGTGAAAATTTAGAGGACATCATAGCAGTCAGAGGAAATAGAGGGTATAAAATTGCTTGACAAAAGCTACTTTCATTGGAATGGAATGGGAATCATGACTTATTTGAAAAAACTTGCTATATGTCTCTGGAAAATGAACAAACAAACAATATCCCATTTCTCAGTGTGCAGAATAAATAATCTTACAATAAATGCTAAGCATCAATATATTTTCAATTCCACATGGAATTTGAAGAAAATACAAAAGTTATACATTTGTATAAATATGTACATATTTAATATAAAATACATATTAGGATTCTTCAGAAACATATGTAACTGAATGAATATACATAAAAACATTTTATTAAAAGGAACATGGTTATGGCAACTGAGAAGATCTACAGTCAGTAGGCTGGAGACTCAGAAGAGCCAGTGGTATAGTTCCAGTCCAAGTCCAAAGTCCTGAGAACCAGGAAAGTCACTGGTGTCTTTCCAATCTAAGATTGAAAGCCTGAAAACTAGAGAGAGCTGGTGATAAAAGTTACAGTTTGAAAGCCAACAGCTTTGCAACCCAATAAGCACCAATGATTCTTTCTTCCTGAAGGCAAAGAGTATCAGCTCAAGCCATCAGGCAGGAGAAGTTTTCTCCTACTCATAAGAGTGTCAGCCAGATTTTTATTTGTTTTGTTTTGTTTTTATTTAGGACTTCAACCGGCTGCATAAGGGCCACTCTAATAGGGAAGGCAATCTTTTTTACTCAGTCTACCAAATAAAAATATCAATCTAATCTAAAAGTATCATTATTAAATGTTAATCTCATCTAAAATCAACATCATTAGACATTTGTAGTCTAATTTTGACCCTACATCTGGGCACCTTGTGGATTATTCAAGTTTAAACAAAATTAAACATAACACAGAAAATTCAAAAATAAAAATGAGTCCACAGTCCTGTAAATACATATTTAGAGATAAAAATAGATAATTTTGGTATATGTATATGCACACACACACACACACACACACACACACACACATATATATATATATATATATATATATATATATATATATATATATAGAGAGAGAGAGAGAGAGAGAGGAAGAGAGAGAGAGAGAGAGAGAGAGAGAGAGAGAGAGAGAGAGAGAGAGAGGTATGAGATGTGTACACAGAAATAGTTTTATCCCAATTCTAAAAATCTTTTTTTTCTCCCAGAAAATGAAAACAAGAGAATCTAAATCTGGATATAAAAGAATATTAAGTTAGGCAAATGTTTAAAATCATCTACATAAGTTTGTGTGTATCACACAACCTGGTAAGGTGAATTTGGCTTTGCACCTGCTGCTTTTGGAAGTGATTTCATACACAAGGTATTTTTCTTGCCAATTTGCATGTGTTTTGCTGTTTTATTCCAGCAATCTTTGCCAAGAGGTTGTGTTAAGCTAACTTCTATTTTTGCCAGAAAACATAGAAACATGGTGGGGCTTCCTTAATTGTTGGTAAGGGATATGATTAATCACATACATATGACAGCTGGAAGTTCATATTCTCAGGAATAAAGTTGCAGTCCCTAAAAACAAACAGAAAACTTCCATCCAATGACCTGCCTGAGTTTCTAAAGTTTCATAATTACTCAAATCATTTCTTATCAATTAGGTGTTCCAGAGTGGTTAGCATTCAAAGAATGCTTGAATACTATTTTCCTCTTAAAAAGAAAATCATGAACAAAGAGTCTTTTAAGAAAGTATTGATTTATGATTTTTATCACAATTTATTTCACATCATATATTGGGAATGAGAATAATGAATCTAGGATATGGAGGACATTCTTTCCCAGAGTGGTTGGTAGTCTGGCAAGGAATGAGCAAAAGAATTTGATTTGCCAAGTTACAATTTAGAAACATAGTGCTATGCACATGTACAAAGCAAAAACCTCATGTATTATGCTTGTTTTTTTTTTCCCAAAATACATAGGCATATTTATGGCAACTGTCATTTGGACTGATAAAGTGCACTCAGAAGGGAAGAAAAGGTCATTCTTGCATAGAATACCAGAAGATGTCAGTAATTTGAAGACTAATGACTTAACGGTTTAGGGAGAAATGAAGAAAACAGAGTAATATTCTTCATGATTTATTTGATACTTCCCACATGGCATGTGCTCAATAAATCTGTCTCATCCCAAAGTGTGTGCAGTGGTCCCCAGAAACTGTCCTAAGCCAGAGAGGTAGGTACAAAACAGAAAGAAAAAGACTAGAAGACTTTTGAAAGTCAAGAATCATCTATTAAATTCATGGACAGTATTATACTGGGCATTTGGAAATATTTATTCAAGCTGGGCGTGGTGGTGCATGCTTGTAATCCCAGCATTTGGGAGGCTGATACTGGAGGATCACAGTTTGCGAACAGCCTCAGCTACTTAGTGAGGCCCTCTGCAACTCAGTGAGACCCAGTTTCAAAATAAAGAATAAAAAATAGGGCAGGAGGTATAGCCTGGAGGGTAGCTTGGAGGTCGAATGCCCCTGGGTTCCATCCCCAGACCTGAAGAAAAAAAAAGAAGAAAAAAATATTTATTCAACACCAAAATAATAACCTACATGCTTCCAAGTGGTGGGAATTGAAAAAATAGTAGCTGTAGTTTAGCAACTTGATCCAGTGACACAGAATACTAAAAGCAGTCTCATCTAGAATTCTTAATCAAAGAAATGAAGTTTAGAGAATGAAATTACTGTAAAATAATTTATTTTGATATTTGTGAATATAACACTTCAAAACATGTATTACATAAAATGTATGTATGTATTACATAAAATATGTATTACATATTATATAACAACTGTAAATATATCAAGTTCTCTTAAATTTGTATTGCCTATAACTATAATGCTAGATAAACAAAGAATAGTTAGAGGATATTGGTTCTGAATATGTCTGGGAAAAATAACTATAAAATGATGCTAGGTAATTCTTAAATTAGTTTTTATAAACAACTCATAAATAATTTGAAAATAATTTGACATAGATTTATTTTATTGTAAGGTTTATATACACTTTAAACTATGTAAAAGTAGACATTTAGTGAGTTTTAATTATCATTTCAAACAAGAAAAGTAGTATTACAGAACATTTCTTTGTGTTTCAGGAAAATTCTAAATCTTTATACTTATAGAAGTAAATCATTTTCAAACTATTTAAACTATATATTAATTCTTTGCTAGAGCATCAAACAAATAGAATTATGCATTACATAGTCTTGTGTGTTTGGGTTCTTTTGCTCAAAACTCTTTTGAGTTTCAGCTATCTAACTGTATGTATCAGTTTCCTTTGTTACTATTGAATAAACATGCCACAGTCTTTTTATTAATTTTTTTAAAAGATATTTTTCTTACATTGAGTGACTATAAACAAAATTGCTCAAGTCCTTCTGTTGGAATATATTTTAGGTCATAAGTGATGCTGAGATTTTTTTCCTGTTTTGTTTGTTTTGATATACCTACATAAGTGTTTATTTGAATCTTTCTAAATATATTTTTTGTTTGCCTTCTTTGTGACTTTAAAGAATAAGGGGCTAATGATTAGAATTTTTAGGCTGGTCATCATAGTACACATCTATAATCCCAGTATTTAGGAAGATGCGACAGGTTCAAAGCTGGTGCATGGTTACTTTGTGAAACCCTGTTTAAAAATAAAAAATAATAATTAAATACGGCTGTGACAGGCATGTTAGCTCAGAAGTAGAATGTTTCTGGTTTAGTCTCTAGTCACAAAATAATAAAATAATAATAATCTTGGTGATGATGATGATGATGATGATGGTGATAGTGGAATACTTTAAGAAATGTGTTCAATTATTAATAATTAACAATAAATACAATTAAGTACCATTTATTGTTTATCATCTGTTGTAGTTAGTTACCTTTGAATTCTAACTAAGAATTTTAGCACACTCAAAATTATCAAAAGAATGGATCTATTTTATTGTACAGACCAGGAGTTCTAGCATAAAGCAGCCTTCAGCAGACTCTGAATCTACTTTTAACTTGACTTTAGACTTCTCATTCTCCAGAACTCTGAGACATAAATTTCCATTTTTTATAACTTACAGGTGCAGGCATTCTGTTATAGCAGTAAGAACAGACTCAGATATATACCTTTATAGAAATTTCAAAATAATGTAATATTTGATCTCTTCTAAAGATATACCATGTGCTTTCTTGATTTATTATGTAAAAAAAATATAACTTTCATGCCATCACACCAAAACATGAGAAAAATAATTAAAAAAAAAACATGTTGACAAAAAGATCTCATCATTTTTTGGGGGGGGGTGGAACCCAGGGGAATTCTATCTCTGAGCTACAATATTTTTTTATTTTTTTAGTCTTTTCAATTTTTGAAACAGGGTCTCACTCCTTAGCATACTAAAGGTCATTTGTAAACACAATCATTTCTTTTCTTTCCTTTTTTTTTTTTGTCGTACATACTAGAGGTGGAACCCAAGGGTATTCTATCTCTGAGATACACAGCTAACTCTATTTTTAATCTTTTTCTTACTTTTTTTTTTTTTAACAGTGTCTCACTGAATTGCAAAGAGCTTCATAAAGTAGCCTAGGCTGTCTTTGAGGCACTATCCTCCAGTCTTTGCCTCCCAAATGCTGGGATTATAAGCTTGTGCTACCATTCCCAGCAAAAGATTTCATCTTAATTTAACACCAAAAATTTCTACATACAAAGCAAATAAATGAGCCGGGTGTGGTGGCACACACTTGTAATTCCTGTGCTTGGGAGGCTGAGACCAGAGGATTGCACAGGTTTGAAGGCAGCCTCAGCTACTTAGTGAGGCTCTCAGCAACTTAGTGAGAGCCTGTTTCAAATAAAATATAAAAATAGGTCTGGGAGTATAGCCCAGAGGTAGAAAGCCTCTGGGTTCTACCCCCAGTACCACAAAATAAAGCAAATAAATGAAACAAAATTATTCATTAAAGAAATGACTGGTTGTGATTGCTTAAGCATGAAAATGGAGGAACAGATTCATTTTATTCTAATGATTACAAGTTTTTATACAGAAACTGTAGTCAATGAGGAATGCTAATGTCATAGTTTATTGTGTGTCAAAATTGGCTTTAGAGTATGGGGAATGCTGTAGAAAGATAAATATATATATTTTTCCCACTATAAATTCTCAAAAAGTCAAAGTATTTCTTAAGACTAGAGTGGATATGGAACACCCTCTTTTTGTCAAGGAGATTCAAAAGCAGTGGTTTCAGTATCAGGGACAAAGGGTTCTTAAGCAAAAATTATTATAAGCCTATGACACATGTAGTAGTTGGTAACCAATTTAGGTTGCTGCATTATAGTTTACTTTTCTAGACAACCTTAATAGCTAAAACCTATAGGTTTAAAATAATTTAGGGGACAAAAGAAAAAACTCACAAAGTATAGTTTTTGTATCAGCAGACAATAGTTTCAGTATCAGCATTTTTCCATTGACTGTATATTAAAAAAAGACTAAATATATTTTCCCTAAGAGCTTAAGAATAATTTAATATTAAAAGATGAATTCTTATTATTCTTTACCACATAGGTCACTGGGGACTAAGTATACAATGATTGCTTTGTGAATATATAAATAACAACAGCAACAGACATTTAAAACACCCAAGTGTCCAATAATACAGTAATTCAATTATAGTAATCCACACAGTGGAATGATAGCTTGTTACTCATTAATATTATATCTCTGAAAAATAATTATAACTGAATAAAACATAATGTTGAAGAAAAAAAAGCATTAAGAAATTAAAAGAAGAAAAGAATGTAAAACAAAGACAAAAACAGTATATGCTATGTACCATGATACTAATTGTGCAAAAAAATTTTTGTATTTATGCGAAGTAGGTAACATCATAAGGAGGTTGAAATTGTCATTGATAGAGATATTATACTTGTTTTAAATAATCTATATATTTCACATTGCATAATTCTTATAATTTTTATTACTTAAAATCTGAAAATTCAATGTGTTTTTAACATAAGACTATTATATCATTTGTGTCCATTAATTTAGAATATAAACATCTTCATAAAAATAGAAGAATGCCTACAGTATAGTTTATTACAAACACAATATAAAAAAAAAAACACCTCTTAGGAGAATTCAGGGCATAGCATAGTACACCTGCTGTGCTGATCTGAAGACAGTTTTCCTTTCAGTCAATGTCTCCACAGGGCCGCACCTGTGATGAAGAATTAGCTCCTGGTGGGGCCCTCCTCTTTTCTGCTTCAAGGTGCAATACACATCTTCATCACCCTTTGGTACAAGATTATTTTGAATAGCAAGACATATAACAATCTATCTGTTCAAACAAAGGACAAAATATATTTGTGCCTCAGAAAAGTATTATAGTTTGAAATGCTGTTGTCCTGGACTTGGCATCAGGAAGATTCTAATGTTCTAGATTTTGACTTATATATGGATAGTTACTTATGCGTATATTTATTTTCCTTTTTAATAATTAAGAAAATAAATAGGATGAAGACCCAATTACTCTTTACTTTGCCTTTCAATTACTCTTTACTTTGCTTCTTACCAATTTTCACTACAGAACAGAGTTAAAAAGAAAACAAAAAATTTGACCTATTTTTCTTCTTTTCTCATAACACCTCTTCATAAGAACAAGAGATTAAAAATCTCTTCTCATGATGAAATTTTATGGGTACATACACTGTTTTGTCTTTCTTTTCTACTCTTTCACCTTTTAATTTCTTAATGCATTTCTTTCTTTAGCATTATGTTTTATTCAATTTTAATTATTTTCAGATATATAATATGAATGAGTAGTAAGAGAATTCTATTGTGTGAATTATATAATCATTATATTATTTTATAGTGAATATAATTCAGAAATGTATTATAAATCAGTAACTTTAAAAATGGTGTGTAGGTGAATTTAAATGCATACATTTTATATTTTCAATTTATTTCTATCCTTAAGAATCAACAGGCTTCTATTTTATATATATATATATATAATTGAGCAAAGGGGAGAAATGAAAAAGACAACCCAAGCAGTAGTTCATTGGATATATGGCTTTGAATCTAAAGAAAAGAAATGGTCCAGATGTATAAATGATGGTGAAATCTTGTTCTTTCATTTTCCAAGTTCTAGGTGCTACATGTCCTGAAATAATAAGAATTTACCTTTCTTAACAAATGTTCAACCTGTTGAATAGTTACCATGGGTCTTATACTAAATGCTTTGTAGAAAACATATGACAAAAAATTTCAAATAGTACTATGATAATGCATTATCATCTCCATTTTCTAGAAGAGAAAAAATAATCATGAATAAGCTTAATATAATACCAAAACTATTATTTAGGTATAGATGAAACATACCTTATAATAAAGGTTATTTATAAACACAATATTTTCTTTATCTTTTTATTTTTTGTGGTATTTGGGATGGAACCCAGGGGCATTCTATGTCTGAATACACATCCAACCCTATATTTATTTATTTATTTATTTATTTATTTATTTATTTATTTATTAACAGGGTCTCACTGAATTGCAAAAGGCCTCACTAAGTAGCTGAGGCTGTCCATGAACCACAATTCTCCTGTGTCAGCCTCCCAAATGCTGGGATTACAAGTGTGTGTCACCATATCTGGCTCAATCTTTTCAATAAATTATTCTTGGAAAATGAGCTATCTACATGCAAAGGAATGAAACTAAACCCCTTTCACTCTCCAGTTAAAATATTTCACTTAAAATGGATTAAATACTTAAACATAAGATTTGTAACAATAAAGCTACAAGAATAAAATATAAAAATGCTTCAGAACATTAGAATAAGTAAGGATTTAAGGGGTTACTTCCATATTACTTTCTTGGACGATTACAGGTTCAAGGACAGCTTGAAAAACTTGAGGCCTTCTGAAGACTGATTAGACCTTGCTTTAAAATAAAGAATAAAATAGGGCGGGGGTTATATTTCAGAGATCAAAGGTACCTGTGTGTAAACCCTAGTAACACACACATTTTTTATTAATATAATTTAGAGATTAGATAGAGTAATCCTGGAACATCAACTGGGTAAAGAACTCAACTGAAATCAGCCCTCTAACAATTTTACCAAAGTATCATATATGTGTAAACTCATCCTTGGCTGCCAGAGTGGTCCAGCTACAATCTGATTACCACTGAATGACTCTAATTGGTGTTGAAAAATTGCTTGTTCAAACTCTTAACTCCAAAAAAGGTATAGCTTTTAAGGAAATTATTAGTAATGGTGAGAACTGTGTAGTTGAAGATTGTAGTGAAGTGAACCCAGCGTACATACTGGCAGAAAAATTGGTAAAACTCCTTTACTGACAGGGCATTAAAATGGTACCTAAATATTTTAGATATAGAAAAGTATTTCCTGAAAAAATGCTTTCTGATTTCTTTTACTGCTATAATAAAGTAGGAAAAATAATCTAAAGAAAACACTGTGTGGTTTGAAAAAGAAACACAACGCATTTAAAGTAATTTTATGTAAAGTTATTGAAACATGTTGGTATTACTCAAAAATATAGAAAATTTTGGCACTTTCCCATCCATGAGCAAGAAGCAGGCTAAAAAAGGACACTCAGTTATAAACATGTACCATACTTTATAAAAATAGAAGTATATTCAAATGAAAGAATTCCTAAACAGAAAAAAAATAATGAATGACCATTCTTACTGAATAAAGTACAAATATTTAGTTTCATGTTGCTCTATATTTAATATAAGGAAAAAATATCTCTTATACTCCTTTCCCAAAGATTGCATGTAATTATTGAATACAGCTTATTTATGTCCAAAATTTGTCTGGATTTCTGAGAAAAAATTAAGTAAATTTCTGAATTAAACTCAAACATACATCTTTTTTCTCTAACTTTTGTATAATGTATTAACTTCTTCTTTATGAATTTATGATTTATATAAATTGCACAAAGATGTGTGTAAAGTCTGAGTATATAGATATAGGGCTCTTTTACTCAGAAAAAATATTGATTATGGCTCTAGTTCCTTCTTTTTTGTGGTACTGGGGATGGAACCTGGGGGTATTCTACCTCCAAGTTACACATCTAGTCCTATTTTTTTTTTAAACAGAGTCTCAATGAATTGCAAGTTTGTCTAAGTAACTGAGGCTGGCTGCAAACCCAGATCCTCCTGTCTCAGCCTGCCAAATGCTGGGATTTGAAGAGTACACCACTATACCAGCCATGGCTCTAGTTTCTTGTGTAGAGATTAATGTTAATACACATACTAAAATTGACATGACTGCTAAGAGTAAGTATTGCTGGAGATCTGAGTCTATATTAAAATGACAAATCAGACACATTTTTCTTATATGGAAAATATTTGCACCATAACTGTATATATGGATGCTAGAAAATTTGTTTCACATAGGCTGTTCTATGTGCATTTGTTTCTGCTGCTTCTCATACTCAGAGGTTCTTTTATATTCTAAAGTCTAAAATGGAAAGCTATATTTAGTTAAACCTCACAGTTTAAAAAATAGTCTCAGAAGCTACATCCATAGCTACCATAAAAATGGCAATTAGTGTCATCACTTTTTTATCACTGTGACCAAAAGACCTGACATAAACAACTTAAAGTAGATAGGCTTTTTTTTTGACTCATAATTTTAGAGATGTCAGTCCATGGTTGGCTGTTCTAAGGTACAGATATGATAGTAGAAGGACATTGAAGAGGAAAGTTGCTCAGCTCATAGCTGAAAAGAAGGGGTCAGTGACAAATGTGGTAACCAACTGCACACTTCCAGTGACCTACTTCTAATTCCTCACCTCTCTCATTAGTCCATTCAGGTGCCAATGGATTAATCCACTAATGAAGTCAGAGCCCTCATTATCCAGTCACTTCCCAAGACCCCCTCCTCTGAGCACTGCTGCACTGGAGACCTTCCACACATGTGTCTTTGGGGAAACTTTATTTATTTATTTATTTATTTATTTATTTACTTATTTACTTATTTACTTATTTATTTATTTTGGTGGTACTAGGGTTCCTGGAAACCTGTCTACCTCCGGGCTACACTCCCAGACCTATTTTATATTTATATTTGGAAACAGGGTCTCTTAAGCCAACAAAGTTGGCTTCAAACCTGCACAATCCTCCTGTCTCTGCCTCCCAAGTGTGGGGATTACAAGCATGTGCCACCAAGCCTGGTTTGGGGGAAATTTTATATCCAAACTTTTTAAGAAGTGTTGAATAAGGAATATATTATTTTTCTCTATTTTTCACTGTTTTAGTATCTCTCACTATATAATCTGTTGTTTGTGCTTTTGTTATATATTTATTTAATTATAATTTCAAAGTGCTTTGCCTTCAATGTACATGTTTTGTGTATCCAGTCTCATTTATTCAACCCTCAAAATAACCTCATTGGTTAGACAATCTTGTAGTTGCAATTGAGACATGAAGATTCACAGGTGTTAAGTAAATGACCTAAGTTTCTATAGCTAATTCCAGATAACGTTTATTTGGCACCGTAGATTTTCATTTGGATAATGGATAGCAGAAGAAAACTTTGATGCATAAATTACTTTGTATTATTTCTTGGCTTATTGAATAAAAAGCCACATTTTTTAATCCTAAAGGAAAGTGAAAATTCCACAGACAGAAAAGCTGCTAATTGTTTCAAATAATTTGTTTTCATATTTTGCTGAAAATAAAAATCATGTCATAGCTGCAGTTTGTGATTGTGTGTGTGTGTGTGTGTGTGTGTGTGTGTGTGTGTTGATCTTGAACTAATATTATTTCAAAGGGACATATTCCTTGAACTACAATGCCTTGTAAAAAATGACACAGCTAATATTTTGGAGGCAAATCTCCAGTTTTATATGCTGCCAAGTCCTTAAGGGACAATAAGAATCACCTGCCAACAGCAAATAAAATCAATTGCAACTTTTCTAACTAGAAATCAGGGAAGAAGCAAATGTTGGACATCCGTCTCTTTGTCAAAGGAAAGATCATGCTCAGTTGCATTTCTCCATCAGCCACTTTTCTGTTAGTGTTGATTTTATAAGCACCATTAATAACCATGGCCTGTCAGATAGGCTTTCAGATACAGACTCATCTCCTGAGTGACTGGATGCCTATATTTGTATAAGTCTGTGAATGCTACCTTAATTATTTAGAAGTTGGTTGGCTTACATTACCATGTTATACTTGCAAACAGCTTCCACGACCTTCTCCTCCTGCCAAGTAATGGTAATGGATTTGACATCATGAACCTTGATAATCATGCTATTGTGTACAAAAATAATCACTAACAAAATCTGTTTTTCAAATTTATTTTTTAGTTTACAATTCAAATTGACTGTGAGTCTTCAAATAGTATATTCAGTCCAAAATCATAAACCTAGTATCTATCTTGATTTCATTAGTAAACTCAGATTTTTTTCCCTCTCCATCATCTCATAATCATGGAATTTTCTTTAAAAATAAATGTCTATTAAATTGCATAAATAATTTATTTGCAACATCTTCAGAAAGAGATGTGTCCCTAAGTGTATCTTAGTGTTAAATTTATTCATTATTGCTTGAATAACTCTAATCAAGAATCTACCTGTACAGTAAAAATTTAAAATATGAAGATTACTTTTTATTGTTAAGTGCCATTGGGGGAAAATACAATGTTTTCTCAAGCAGTCAGGCATTAATTTTAATCTATTCTGATATTTTATAATCATATAAATAAAATATTAAAATAGTATACATTTTAATTATTTGTATCTATGATATAATTTGTCAAAGATAATATTATTTTCCAATGAGTCAAATGTTTTTACTTACATGTCTCAGAGAAATATGTAATCTATATATTCATGTATGTGGACAGTCATAAACTTAGTATGTTTTTTAGAATTATAGAATGCTTATAGGAAATAGATATTTTGCTGGACATGGTGGTGCACACATGTAATCCCCAAGCTTGGGAGGCTGAGATAGAAGGATCACACAGGTTCCAAGCCAGTCTTAGCTACTTAGTGAGACTCTCAGCCACTTAGTGAGAGGATTTTCCAGATAAAATGTAAAATAAGTCTGGAAGGAAGGAAGGAAGGAAGGAAGGAAGGAAGAAAGAAAGAAAGAAAGAAAGAAAGAAAGAAAGAAAGAAAGAAAGAAAGAAAGAAAGAAAATTTCTAAAAACAAATGGAAATAGTCATTGTATAGTTACAATGAAATAACTTTAACAATTAAATATTTAGATAACTAAAATTAAAGAGCAGAAGGAGTTGATCCTTTTTGCAGTTGCCTGACATCTCATAGTTTTAGAGCATGGTATGGGTGCTGCACTTTTGTTTCAGTACCAAGCCATTAGACGTGTGCCTGATATCGTGAGGAGGAGTTGAGACATCCCCATATTACAAATTATAAATTTATAATTCAAAGTATTTTTTTAAATTTTTATTGATGCACTGGAGTCATATATCTTAATGATGTTCAAGATGGTAGAGGCATACACATACATGCACACATCACTTATTTAGCCCTTCCCCAATTCCCACCCATTCCCTCCACTCTCCCTCCTTCTCATGTTTGGGATAGTGATCGACTTTGATATGTTTATGAATGTACTTCATGTACATTATGGAATTTCCCACTTCCTCCTCCTGTCCTCAGTTAGGTCACCTTATTTTCTTATCTATGGTTTCTCCTTCCTCATTTAGAGTTCTTTCTAAAACCCTTTTACTCCCTAGCTTCTGCATATTAAGGAGAGATCCATTTTTTTTTTTTTTACTTTTTGTGAACATAAAGCTCTCAATTTCTATCCATTTCCCTGCAAATGACATAATTTTTTTCTTTATGCCTGAGTAAAATTCCACTGTGTATATATCCCACTGTTCTGATTCCAGTCATCTGTTGATAAACATTTTGGCTATTCCATAATTTGGCAATTGTGAATTGTGTAGCTATCTATGATCATAGGTACACATGGATTAGTTTGGTAGTTTAGTTTCCATGCTTTTGGGTAGATACTTAGCAATTCCATAGTATTTTGAGCATAATAAAATGACTCTATTTTATAATATTAAACATAAAGGCACTTTTATATTTTATTAGCAACTAATAACTGAAATTGCATGTCTCTAAATCTACATTTTGCTGTTCTTCTCTGTTTCTACTTTAGAAAACTTTTTTTTTTACAGTACTAAGGATTGAACCCAGGAACATTCTACCCTTGATTTACACCCCCAGCCCTATTTTTTATTCTTTATTTTGAAACAGGGTCTCACTAAGTTATAGAGGGCCTCACCTAGTAGCTGCCACAAACCTGCAATCCTTCCTGTTTCAGCTTCCCAAGTACTCAAATTACAAGCATGCACCACTATGCCCGGCTTAGGGAACCTATATTTTAACTCATATTTTTAGTTTTGTTCAGTCTTTATTTTTTTTAATCTTTTTTGGTAGTGAAGACCGAACCCAGATACATTCTACCTTAGAGCAACACATCCAGACTTTTTACATTTTTATTGTTGTTGGTGTTTTGAAACAGGGTCTCACCAAGTTGCTAAGAGTCTCACTAAGTTTTTCAGGCTGGTCTTGAACCATGATACTCCTGTCTAAACCTCCCAAGAACTGAGATTACAGCATTGTGCTACCATATCTGGCCATATTTCTTGTTTTAAATGAATGCAGCTTATTACTACTACTAGAGCCTAAATGTGTGCATACATTTAGACTCAGTCTTCAGACACATATCTACAACAGGACTGTGTTAAATTGAATTTTTTAAGCCCAGGCTAAATCAAAGCAAATTCCTCCTTTAATTCCTATACCAACTCCATGTTGTCTTCATAATGATATTCGAAACTTTATTATAATTTAAAACATTTATAATGCAATTCTTACCTTTATTTGTAATCATAAATCTCCTGAGATTTTTCAAATTATTATCTCCCTAGTACAACAGCCAACGCCTATTTAAGAAAAGATATGGATAAACTACTGTGATATTGAAATAAAAAAAACTATTGCAATCATAGTATTTTACGCAAACATGTCACTACCAATATTTATAGATTTTTAGAAATATCTCCTACATACATCTTTGCAACAGTACATTAATTTTTCTCTACTATTTTATCTAAGGGATAACACAACATTTTTTTGAAGTTTAAATCCAGGGCCACTCTTTCTAGGAGGCCTTTGCTTATCTCCCAATGTCAGAGGAAAAAAATCTTATTGGTGTATCTATAATCTCTGTGTGTATGTGTATGTGTGAGTATTGGGATATGCACACATATAGTAGGACCTATCACACTTGCTTTATTTATGGGAAAATACACACAAAATAAAATCTACCATTCATTTTAAGTGTGAAGTACAATAGTGTTAATTGTATGCATATTAAAATACCTTTAAAATTATTTTTATCTTAAAAAACTGATATTTTTCCTATTGAACAAAGTTCCTCTTCTGTTCTTGCTCCATCTCATATATTCCATCATTTCAATTTCTAAGTGTGTCACTAATTTAGGGGGGTCATATTAGTTGAGCCATGTAATACATGTCTTTTTGTGATTTGACTTAGCCTAATGCTTTCGAAGTTGATTCATGTTTTAATATATGTAAAATATTTTATTTTGCACATATATCTTCATAAGCACTTAATATTGTTTCATTTGCTTTTGTCTCAGCCATTCTAATAGATATACGGTGAAATTAATTATACTTTTTGAATTTTTGATTAGATTTGTTTTCTACAAACCTACTTAACTATTTTGGTGTTTTGTTTTGTTTTGTTTTGTTTGCGATACTAAGGATGGAACCAAGGGGCATTCTACCTCAGAGCTACATCCCCAGCCCTATTTTTTATTCTTTATTTTTAGCAGAGTCTCACTGAGTTGCAAAGGCCCTCACTAAGTACCTGAGACTGGCCGCGAACCCAGATCCTTCTGTCTCAGCCTCTCAAATGCTAGGATTACAAGGGTTAGCCACCACACCCGGCTTACTACTTAGCTCTTGCTGCCTATGCTTTTGAGGATATAACCAAGAAACCATTGCTAAGTACAATGTAATGAAGTATATCTGTGAAATGTCTTCTTATTGGAAATTTATGGTTTCAAGTTTACATTTAGGAATTTAATCTTAGGACTATTTTTTTGTAACATGGGGTTTAAGGTAAAGGTCCAATTTTATTATTTTCTATGTAGATTTAAGTTTTCCAACAACTTTATTTAAAGAAACTATTATTCCCCTGTTGTACATTCTTGGTACCTTTGGCAGTTTCTATTCCACTAAACTATGTTTACAACAGTACCATACTGTTTTGATCAATGCAAATGTCTAGTATAGGCTGAAAGCAGTAAATATGAGGACATCAGCTTTGTTTATTGTAAAAGGGTATTGTTTCTTAATTTTTTATGGAATATATCTATATTAGAATATAAACAATCATATACATGATTTCATATGTAATTTTGTATTCTGCAATGTTGGTTAATTTGTTAGTCATAAAAAGTTTATTAATACTTAGGGCTTATTTTTTTAATTCACCCTCATTTTGTCACCTAGTAAAAACTACTTTATTGTTTACTTTATACATTTAGCTATTTTAGATGTCTCATAGAAAGAAAAATTCATACTACTTGTCTCTCTGTGATTTATTTATTTCACTCAGAGTCATATTCTTCAGATTCATATATGCTGTTACAAATCATAGAATTCAGTCTTAATGCAAAGTAATTTTCCACTATATGAAACTTTTTATTCATTTATATTATAATTTATCCATTCACGTTATTCATTTATATGATAATCTTCATCTATTCATATTATAATTTACATTTGATTTACCCAGATATTTCTCAAAATTAAAATTTAAAATATATCATAGTTTGTATTATATTTTTTTCCAAATTTTATGCTATGGTATGCTTATTATGAGTAACAAAATTTAGGAATTTATCAAGCTTCAAATAGATGAGATGTCTACGATAACAAATTAAATATTTGGGTCATTAAATGTATGATCTCATTCAATTATGAAAATCTTTGAAATCTGTATTTATCCCTAGTGATAAGTTTCATCACTTATATTTCCATAAACTTATTAGCAAGATCTTTATAATTTTACTAGAATATTAAGAATCTTTTGCGGGGTCTGCTGGAGCAAGATTATCATTCCGCATTTGGGAGGCTGAGACAAGAGGATTGTGGTTCGCAGATCCCCCTCAGCTACTTAGTGAAGCCCTTTGTAACTCAATGAGACACTGTTTCAAAATACAGGATTAAAAAAAAATAGAGCTGGGGGTGTAATTGGAAGTAGAATGCCCCTAGGGGAGGAATCTTTTGTTGGACAGTCATACTTGTTGACTGGGGTGTTATCCTCACATAAGAGGAAGACAACTAGAATCACTGATCTTTATTTGCTCACTTATCTTTATTTGCTCATTAACATTAAACGTGTTTACTGTAAATACTGCAATCATCCTTTATAATTTCTTAATAAACAGTGGGTAAACTAGCTTTCTATTGTATATTTTTTCCTTATTAATTAGACCTCATCAGTGAGCAGGGGCTTATCAAAAGTAGAAAATGAACAAATTTTATAAAATATTCTATTATGTAGATTCAACAGATGCCTTCTGCTTCATTTTCCACTAAAAATCTCTATTGAGCAGAGTGGAAGAAATATGTAGATAACTAGCTAGCATTTCCCACAGGATGTTCAGTAAGAAGATTAAACTCTGCCAGCAGAGGTGTCAGCATGACTCAGCAACTCAAAGGACTTTCCCCAGATACCCTGACATCTGGCAGGTAGCATCCTTCATCCCCAGAGGATGTCTGGAAAGATTTGCAGGACCAGACTGCAAGGAAATACTCCAATTCTCTGGCTGCTCAAAGCTCTCAGCTTTGGCATCACTTCCTTATTCACAGATGGAGTCACTAAGCTTTGCCAGCAAGTATCATTGTATGTTTCAAAAGAAAGTTTCTCCACCTGGCTGACTGACTCAATCAATAAATTAGCCTAATTCTAGTCCTAGGAAAAGTCAAGCTCCCAAGTTAAAATCGGACAACTCTTTATTGGAGGGTTGCTACTTCTACATAAATAACTACCTGTATCTATGAAAATAACTGGCTCTAACAAACCATCTTGTTTTCTCTATCCAATTAGTTTTCTTTAGAATTTTCATGATTGTATGGCCATTATCATCATTGACTACTATACATTTGCAAACATTAGTAGAAAAAAGTATTAAAATGTTAATGATCATTGTGGAATTATTTGTTTGAATTACTCTTTTTGCAATCATATATCATGATTAAGTTCAGCATGATAAAGGGATACATGCACAGAACACTTGGTGAGCCCTTCCCCAGTTCCCAAACCACTCCTGCCACTCCCCACCTCCCCATGCATGATGACATTGTGATTGGAATTGATAACTTTGTGGATATACATCATGTCCATTTAAGTGTTTTGCTCTTCAAGTCTTCCTCCCTTCTGCCACCTCCTTTGTCTGAGGACCCTCCTTGTGTCCTAATTTCACCATAGCTTCCATATGTAAGGGAAAACATCTGACTTTTCCCTTATTTCTTTGTATCTATAATTTTGTATTCCATTGTACCCATAATTTTGTAGTATATTGATCTCTTGATGAATACCTAGGCTCGCTCCATTGTTTGGTAACTATGAATTGTGCTACTATATGAATGCATTACTATGGTAGTCTGGTTTTAGTTATTTTGAGTATATATCCAGGAGTGGTATATAGTTAGTTAGTTTAGTTAGTATATACTTTATATATATAGTTTCACTAACTTGCAATCCAATCAACAATATATCAACATTCTTGCCAGCATTTATTATTGTTTGTAGTTTTAATGATTACCATTTAAATGGGGTTATATAAAATCTCAGAGTAGTTTGATTTGCATCTCTCTGATTATTATGAGGGCGAACATTTTTTTCATGTATTTATTAGCCATTTCATTTTTGTGAAATCTCTGTGTAATTCATTCACTTGCCCTTTTATTGATTGGTTATTATTTAGTGCTAACTTTCCTGAGATTTTTGCATATTCTAAACATTATAGGATTCTTCGTCTTTTTATTTTAAATTATTTATTTATTTAAAAATCATATACATTTAGCCATGTACAACAAATTTTAGATAAATACATAATATATTTTGTGGAATAACTAAATGTAGCTAATTAACATATGCGTTAAATCACATAGTTATCTTTTTTTTTTTTTTTTTGCCGGTCTGGGGATGGAACCCAGGGGCATTTGACCTCTGAGCTACACCCCCTGCCCTATTTTTTATTCTTTATTTTGAAACCGGGTCTCACTGAGTTGCAGAGGGCCTCACTAAGTAGCTGAGGCTGTCCTCAAACCGTGATCCTCCAGGTCTCAGCCTCCCTAATGCTGGGATTACAAGCGTGCGCCACCACGCCCAGCTATCATAGTTATCATTTGTATGATGAAACTGTATTATATTCACATATACACATCCACTTATGTATAGCAGTTTTTATTTTCAGAAATACAATATAATAAATGGCCATGTTTCCAAAAGTGATCAACAGATTCAGTGAAATACCCATTAAATTACCAAGGTTATTCCTCACAGGCATAGAAATATCAATTCTTAAATTCATTTAGAACAACAAAAGACCAGAATAGCCAAAGTAGTTCTCAGGAACAAGAACCATGCAGCAGAATAACCTATTTTTCTGACACCATTTGTTGAAAAGGCTGTCTCTTCTCCAATGTATATATTTGGCACCATTGTCAAAAATCAATTGTCTGTAAGTGTTTGGGTTTGTTTTCTACCCTTTGTTCTATGGGTCTGTGTGTGTGTGTGTGTGTGTGTGTGTGTGTGTGTGTGTGTGTGTTTGTCATTACTATACTATTTTCATTACTTTAACTCTTTGATATATATATATATATATTTTGGGGGGGGTACTGGGGTTTCTGGAAGCCCTTCTACCTCTGGGCTACACTCCCAGACCTATTTTATACTTTTTTATTTTTTGGGAAAAGGGTCTCCTGTCTCCGCCTCCCAAGCGCGAGGATTACAAGCATGCGCCACCACTCCCCTCTTATATATAATTTG
Organism: Muscardinus avellanarius; assembly: GCF_963383645.1. Classification (NCBI taxonomy): domain Eukaryota; kingdom Metazoa; phylum Chordata; class Mammalia; order Rodentia; family Gliridae; genus Muscardinus; species Muscardinus avellanarius. The sequence continues at coordinate 32,607,471 of NC_137799.1, forward strand.
AACTCAGGAATTGTAATGCTGCCTGCAATACTCTTATTGCTGAGAATTACTAACAATCTTTAAGAAGTCAAACAACAATAAATGCTGGTGAAGGTGTGGGCAAACAGGAACTCTTCTACACTGTTTTTGGGACTGCAAATTAGTGCAGCCATTATGGAGATCAGTGTGGAGATTCCTTAGAAAACTGGGAATGGATTCATCATATGAGACAGCTATACCACTCCTGGGTATCTTTCCAAAGGAACTGAAATCAAAATAACATTGTAACATATGCATTTCCAAGTATATAATAGCACAATTAATAATAGACAAATTATTAGGTCAAATGGAGCTCTGATAAAGTTTTCCTGGAATCAAGCCTTTCTTAAAGAGACCTAAAAAATCTGGGTATAATTTAAAAGTATTAATTTTCTTTTGTTTTTGCCCCAGAGGGATTAAATTTTCTTTCATCTTCAGGTGAGAATTTAGTGGAAATCCTAGAGATAAAGGCCCCATAGTGTAGGGGGACACTCATAATATACAGTGAGCCTGGCTTCAAACCTGTGTGATCCTCCTGTCTCAGCCTCCCAAGTGCGGGGATTACAAGCGTGCACCACCATGCCTGGCATTCTTCCATTCTTTTTTTTTTTTAATATTAGAAAGCAGTACATATATTTTGCAAAAATTGGAACTGCAAATACTTAGTGGCAGAATTTTGTCTTCCCTCCAAAGGCAGAGGTCCACAGCTTCACTTTGGAGAGCAGGCTCTGCTGCTCCACGTGTACCCTGGTCTCCCGCTCTGCACAGAGGAGCATGGTGGCCATGAGGGCTGATGTCTCCCAGAAAACGCAGCATGGTGGCCCATCCTGGCTATGTGGGGCTCCCTCTGATACCCCCTAAACCCTTTTACCACTTAGCATGTTGTCCAGAATTCCCAAGCTATGTGGCAGGAGCAGTCTACTTTGGGGGAGATTTCCTCCAAAAAATTCAAGGTGGATTGGACTGGATCTTTCTGCCCTTCCAAATACCGGTCACCACCACCTCTGTTGCCACCACTGCCATGTCGGACCTCTCCTGAACATCTTTCCCCAAAGTATGATTTCCAGAACTCCTGAGCATGTGTGGCAGTAGCAGTCTACATTTGGAAACATTTTTTTTTTAATTTTAAGGTGGGTTGGATTGGGTCTCTGCCTCTACCAAATACTGACCACTGCTGCTGCTGCCACTGCCATCTCAGTTCTCTTCTGAACACCTTATTCACAAAGCATGTTGTCTCAAATTCCCAAGCATGTGTGGCAGTAGCATTCTACCTTTGGGGTGGTTTCTTCAAAAGATCAAGGTGTATTGAATCAGATCTCTGCCTCTCCCTAATACTGGCCACCACCATTGCTGCTGTCTCCACCATGTCAATTCTCTCCCAAACATTTTTCCCACATGGCATGTTGTCCAGAATTCCTGAGCATGTGCAGTGGTAGCAATTTACCTTTGGGGCTATTTCTTCAAAATATCAAGGTAGATTTCTGCCTCTCCCAAATACTAGCTGTTGCCACTGCCACCACCATCACCGCCGCTGCCGTTGCTGCCACCAATTGGATAGGATCTCTGCCTTTTCGAAATACTGGTCTCTGCTGTCCCTGCCGCCTCCGCCTTCCTCCTGGTTCTCCACTGAGCTCCTTCCTTACATGGTATGAAGTCCAGAATTCTCAAGCATGTGTGGCAGGAGCAGTCCCCCTCCCCAGAAATTTCTTTTTTTTTTTTTTTTTCAAAAGTTCAAGGTGGATTGGTTAGGATTTGTCTACATCTCTAGAATCCTGGTTCCTGCCACCACTATCTTAGCCCCTCTCCAATATTTTTGAGAAGGAAGTATGTGTGTTTTGAAGAGGCTGTGAGATCGAGCACTCAACAACAATGAATTTTATCTCCCCTCCAAGAGCGGAGGCCCACAGCCTCACCGCGTAGAACAGGCTCTGCTGTTCTGAGCACACCATGGCCCCTGGTGCAGCATAGAGGAGCATGGAGGCCAGGTGTGCTGAGCTCCACTGGACACATAGCTGGGCTTCCCATCCAGCTCTGCTGGCTCCCTCCACTACACCCAGATCATTTTTATTACAAGGTATATTGTTAAGAGTTCCCCAGCATGTGTTGCTGAAGCGGTCTTTTCTCTAATCTCTTCTGGGATGTTCTTCCAAAATTCACTTTTCTTGAGTGGCAGGAGCCTCCTTGTCATCTTGCTTCTAATTCTGCCATTATCCACTCCCTCTCCTGTATTCTAGATAGGAAGTCATGGCTGTAAATGTCTCCTCAAGTTTTCCCGCTCAGATATTAAACCAAAATCTGATGTCCAGGGCTTCTCTGCAGAATGTCTGTCCTTTTTGGCAGCCACCATCTTCCCAGTATCTCAGGAATATATTATGTTTTCTAAAGCCCCAAATATGTTCAAATTTATTAAATATTCTGGGGTTACTTAAATTAAATCTTTATTTTCTAAATTAAGGATATATAAACACACCGATACACAGAGAAAGACACACATTCAGACACAAAAGCTTTCACAATGATTATCATCATTCTATAATAAATGAATAAATAAATGATTTCATATACAAATTAAATTTATAATGGTATTCATAAATATATAAATTTTCTAGTTTTGCTAAAATTTTTTAGTATTTTGCCATTGCATTTCTATGTCTACAAAGGAAGAGGAGTTATATTTCATGATTATATTAAAAGTGAATGATCATTTTTTTATTTCTGTTGTTTTATAGTTTTTGATTGATAGCAGAGATAAGAAAAGAGAAAAATACCTTCACCGTAACATGATTCCATTGCCTTTCCACCTTATTTCCTTCAAGCCAATTTTCATTAAAGAGAGAATATTATTATTGTTGTTTCTTTCCCTTATGTGTTTATCATCCCAAACATTTATTGTGGATAAAGTGTATCTGTAAAACCAAATGAAAGTGTTTCACAGTTCAACTTCAATTCATATGATACTTAATTTAACAATTGAAATAGCAAACTTTATAAATTAGTGGGACTAAAAACTAGTTGAAGAAAAAGTATAATTTTTCTAACCTTTGTTATGTTGCATTCTGATAAATTCCTTCAAATCCACTATCGTTGGCCTTTCATACCTATATATTCATCATCTCTAAGTTCAATCTATCATAGATCAAAAGTGTTAAAATTACCTCTATACTAAACAGATGCAGATATTTTCCATCATTATTCTCTAAACAAAACAATATAGCAACTATTTACATATCATTCTTTATTTCATTAGGTATTACAAGTATTATAGAGCTGCTTTAAAGTATAAAGGAGGATGTGGACAGGGTATATCCAAATCTTACACCTTTTGTTTTTAATAAGAGACTAATTTTTCTCATTTTGTGTATCCATGGAAGGTCCTGGAACTACTCTGCTACAGATACCACAGTATAACTGCATTTCCTAAATTTCTTAAAATAATTTGAGAATTATAATTCAGCTGTCTAGTGTGAATTAAAGAAATACTGGCTAATTTTCTTAATATTACAAATTTGGTAGATAATGTATTCCACAGAGAGTACAAAAATTCAGGTATGGTTTCAGATGTTAACTAGTTACAATCAAATTTTTACATATTTAAATCAGAATATGTATGCTTGTTAGATATAAATTCTATCAGAAATTTAGTGAGCAAATGATTCTGTGTGACTCTAATGGAATTGTGTAAGTTGAAACAAGTGTTTTAGAGCCCCATATGAGCTGGGCATGGTGGCGTATGCTTGTAATTCCGGTACTTGGGAGGCTAAGACAGGAGGATCCCAGGTTCATGGCCAGCCTCAGCCACTTAGTCTTTCCAAAACTTAGTGAGAGTATATTTCAAAATAAAGAATAAAAAGTATGGCTGGGGGTATAGCTCAGAGGTAGAATGCCCCTGGGTTCAATCCTCAATACTGAAAAAAGAACTTCATACGTATCATAACAATAAGATCAAAACTATATCTTCCTAGATCAATACTGCAAAAAACTACCATATAACCCAGATATACCACTCATCAGTATCTTTTAAAAAATACTATAGCGATATAAGCATATCCATGTGTAAAGTAGCATAATTCATAAGAGCCAAATTATGGAGCTAAGTTAGTGTCTGTCAACATATGAATGGATAAAAAGTCTTATACATGCATTATAAATTTTACTCAACCATTACAAAAAACAAAACTGTCATTTGCAGAAAAATGGATGAAACTAGAGAATATTATTCTAAGTGAGGTCATCCAGTTGCAGAAACTCAAGTGTCATATGTTTACTCTCTTATGTGGTACATAGGAAATATGGAAAAGAAAGGACTTTAGAGAAGTAGAGAGAGGGACCAGTAGAATAGTGGAAGTGGTTTGAGGGTGGGAGATGGGCAATTAATTAAAGAAATTAATTAAAGAATTAATGAAAGAAACCATTCAAATAATGCTATGTCCACATATAAAACTATCACTACAATCTCACTAGCATGTGTGCAGTGGTGGAGAATTACAGGAAACAGGATTGAATTCAGAGGAAAATACACTAATTGTTTTGTGCATGTATGTTCGTATCACCTTGAACCTGACTATGATGTATAATTACAATGCACCAATAGAAGTATAAAAATAGCCTACAGTGATTCAAATAACAATAATTTTCAAGGTTGCCATGTCCCACACTCTAACCTTCCTACATCAGGGTAGTCATAACTCGTTCATTCACCAAAAAAAGAGAACCCTAATTCTACCAGAGACATCCTTACATTGAAACAGGCTCAATATTTCTTAAGTTACACAGCTCACTCTGATACATAAATGTTTTATATTAAATGCTGAATCAATAAAAGTAATAAAACAACTCAATAAAGTTGCCAATTGGCAATGACCAATAAACTCATAAACGGGTGCCACATGGAGATAGTAATACAGACTCTTCTGTATGACTAAATGTTCAAAGATTTAGCACCAAACACCAAGGAGAATCTGGAGCAATTATAAAACTCATACATTAACTACTGTGAATTTGCAATGACATAACTTCGAAAAATTTGAAAATTTTTAACAAAATTAAACAAACCCCTATCCTATAACCTCATTGACATCAACCTTAGGTATAAATAAAAAATAAATGAATATCTATATCTATATATCATACAAAAATGTTAAAAAAAGTTTTAGTTATAGTATAAAAATTACAAAACCCCTATTTTTAAAAGAAGGATTAATTAAATTTGACCATATTTATATAATGAAATGCTACTGAGTAACAAAAAAGTAATGTACTGATATAGGAAAATGGTTGAACCTCATAAATTTGTTGAATGAAAGAAGCCATATATGAGAAATTACAGATTTTATGAGTGCATTTATACAATGTTCAAGAACAGACAAAATTTACTATGATAATAAAATAATAGTTGCTTACAACTTGGCGAAGATTTACTGGAAGGGAGCATTGAGATAGGTATAGGTGATGACTAGACTGATTATTTTGATTTCTGTGTTGATTATGTAGGCATATACCAACACTTTCTGAATCCTGCACTTAGCACGATCGAACTGTATTCTTTGCCATATCTATCTTATAAAACAAAAAAACACAGGAGAAGGAGAGAGGGGTAGAAAATGGGGTGGAAATTGGGGAAGGGCTAATTGAGTGACGTGTGCATGTATGCCTCTACCATCTTTTACTCCATTAAGATATGTGACTGCAATGCACCAATAAAAATAATTCAAAAAATCACTTAAGCAATTAATAGATTGATATCAATGCAAGTATAGTCATGTACTGCTTGACAACATTTTATTTGATATTTTGTTTAAGCACATATACAAGTGTGTCAACTAAGATTTCAATGTCCCGTGATTTCATAGGCATCTTTGTGTAAGGACATTTCATGATATTTACACACTGATGAAATCATCCAAGGACACAATTCTCAGAACTATCCCCATTGTTAAGCAACGTATGAGTACATATCATAAATAAAAATTAAGCTGAAGGTACAAAGTAACAAAATATGAATAATTATTTTGAAGAAATCCAGGTATATTTTACTTTTAAGAGGAGAGCTTAAAACCAAAGGTGAGAGAAAGTTGAAAAAAGACAAAAGCAATATGCCACAAGTAAATATCAATTTACTAAATTTATTAAGAATAAAATAAGCTTACTTTTTCATAAAAACGATAGATCTTAAGGCTAAGGATATTACTACACTATAAAAGAACATTTTATAATAAAGCAAATTCCAATCACTTAAGAAAAATTTAGTTAGAAATACACAAACCATTCTATGCAATTTTAATACTTTATTGGTGCATTATAGTCTCACATCATAATGTAGTTCATAGTGATGCTGACACACACACAGAGCACTTGTTGGCTTTGCCCCAGCTTCCTCCTCATGCCTCTCTTCCCCACAGGGTACTGAGACTGACATTGGTGTTCTCACATATCTATATTATAGTGGTAGTGATTCCTTCATTGATTCTTCCCTCCTCACACCCTTTCCCTAGACCTACTCCCTGATTCCACTGTAGTCTGTCCTCCAGTATTTGGAGTCCCTCTGGCATCTTAATTACTCCCTAGCTTTCACATATAAGATAAAATATATAACCCTTCATTTATTGTGACTGCATAATCTCACTCAAAATAATGTTTTCCAGATTCATCCATTTCCCTGCAGAGGACGTAATTTTATTCTTTTTTTATGACTGAGCAGAATTCCCTTTTGTGTATAGCCCATAATTTTGTAGTTCATTCATGTTGTTGAACACCTAAGTTGGTTCCACAGTTTGATTATTGTGAATTGTGCTGCTATAAACATGGATATGTATGTATCATTATAATATTATGATTTCAGTCCTATTAGAATGATAACCAGAAGTCATATAGCTAGTTAATATGCTGGATCTGTTCCACATTTTTTGAAAAATCAACATATCATTCTTTATAGTGGCTGTGCTAATTCCAATTCCATCAACAATGCAGATTTCTTATTTCCTCATATCCTTAGTGGTATTTATTTTTGTTTGATTTCTTGATGGCTCAGCAGTGGCCATTCTGCTTGGGATTAGATGGATTTTCAGTGCTGGTATTTTTTGTCTGTTTGTTTTTTGATACTAGGGATGGAACCCAGGGGCATTCTACCCCATCCCTATTTTTTATTGTTTATTGTTTATTTTAAAACAAAGCCTCACTGAGTTGCGAAGGGCCTCACTAAGTAGCTGAGGCTGTCCTTGAACTGGGATCCTCTTATCTCAGCCTCCCAAATGCTGGGATTACAAGCCTGCACCACCAAGCCTGGCTCCCAGTGTCACTTTTATTTACATCTTCCTGATTGCTAAGTATGCTGAACACTTTTTCATGTATTTTTTTGTCATTTGTATTTATTCTTTTGTGAAGCGTCTATTTAATTCAATTATCCATTTATGGATTGGGTTATTTGTTAATTTAGTGTTGTTCTTTAAATTCTTTGTATATTCTATGTATTAATCATCTATCAGAGGAATAGCTGGAAAAGATCTTCTCCCATTCTTTAGGCTCTTTCTTTACACTGTTATTGTTTTCCTTTGATGAGCAAAAACTGGACTGTTTGGCTGGCTCGTCTGAGGAGTCATACTCTAAAGATATTTGAGTGTGAAGAGAAGGATGTGATTGCTTTTGATGATGGTTCTCTGATCACTGGCTCAGCAGTGGCTTCTCTTTTGCTAGAGTTTCTCTCTTAAGAGTCACTGGGTCCCAGCAGCCACCAGCCTGTTGAGGGACCAAGATGGTACCACCTCTGCTCTTTGCTCACCAGATGAGATGTGTGGAGATTTTCCCCATCCTCTGCTTTCTATGCTGTGTGTCCAATTACAACGTGATTTAACTGTCTTTCTTTTGTTGATTTCTGACTGCTTTCTTCTTTTGCCAGAAATAGTCTTCTCGCTGCTTGAGTTCTGAGTCTCAGAGCAACCAAAGTACTGTCTTCCTCTATTGTGCCATCAACTCTCCCATGTATTTTTAATAGGAAATAACTGAAAAATGGATGTATACGTGTATAGTATATTCAATTGTGAAGTGTAGAAATGCAGTTTCTGGAAGTCTGGGGATGGAATTAGTTGTGGGAGATTTTCTCACAAATCATCTTATCTGACTGTATAATTGATCTATGAGATATTTTAAGCAAATCTGTACATGATGGCAATATCCCTTTTGTGGCTGCCCTGTGCCTTCATGTTATTTGTACTACAAAACAGCAGTTTCTTCTTCACTTATATTTTGACCAACTGATTGAATGAATCCACATTTGTAGCTAAATTAATTATTACAAATTTTATCCTCATTATCATTTTTAAATAATTCTAAAATATATTTTAGTTACCAGGATATAAGTATATATTTGTCCTACAAAATAAGAAGAGAAATAAATAAGAGGAAGAAAAGAGAAAAGCCTTATATCTACAAATAGAAAAAAATAGAAATAGAAAACTTTAACTTCAAAACTACTGTACTGATATTTTTTTAACCTAGATTAGGTGAAAATGAAACCACTTAAATAAAAATTTCAATCTATTTTTCTAATTTGTTTTCATTTGATTCTATTTGGTTTACAGGATATCTTTATTTGTTTCCTGTTGGCTCTATAAATAACCTGTCATAAGAAATTATTATCTTGATAGGGAAATCTTTTATAAAGCAATATTTTAAGATAATTCAAAAAGTTGTCTCAATTTTTTTTCTTATACTAAGCATGTGAGGTGTGTGTGTGTGTGTGTGTGTGTGTGTGTGTGTGTGTGTGTGTATCTCACTGGGGATTGAATTCAGAGGTATTCTACTTCTGAGCTACATCCTAAATCCAATTGTATTTTTTCCATTGTAATTTTATTTTAATCAGAATCTCACTAAGTTGCTGAGAGCCTTGTTTAGTTTCTGAGGCTGGCCTCAAAACTGTGGTCCTTTTCTCTTATCCTCCTAAGTATTGGAATTATAGGCATGTGCCACTATTCCAACCTAAGCCTATGTTTGATCTGCATATTATTTCTACTAGTAGAAGAAATAGAATGGATCACTTGGTATAATCTAAGTAGTTGTTGTATAGACATGGTTTTAATATGTATGAGGTATATGGAAAATTAAAAACAATTACTTATCTTCAGTATTCAATGCATCTATGTTCTAATATTGATATCAAGCCCCATTTCTAAGCCAACAAAGATGTAGTTCATCAACTTCCAAGAAAGGATTAGTGGTGAATAAGAACATAAAAATTAAGAGTGGTAAAAATTTGATATAATAAAATCCATAGTACTGTACATAGAGAAAGTTGATCATTTTATAATAAGCTGTGTGGTTATTTTGTTCTGCTATAGAACAGACACTCATCTTCAAAAAAATGCAATAAGGAAGTTTTGCTTTGATGAAGAGGACTGTAAATATGAAAAGTAAAATTTGATGATGACTCTTTTTATGGAGAAATTTAAGTCTTTGATGACATAGTATTTTTGGACTTTCTGCATGTTTTGAAGATGCTTTTGATTCTTGCTCACCAAGACATGAGAAAAGTTAAAAATTAGGGCAGAAATACTTTTCAATATAAAATGGGTTTCATGTGCCATAGTTTTTAAGTTCTGTAAATATAAACTAGAAACACTAGAATGGGGGTTATTATTTTAATGATTATATTTTTTCTGGATTATTATTAATGACAATTATGACTTAGTCTAATTTTAAACACCTAAGAAATATTTAAATAGAAAACTAGAGTATTCTGTAGAATAAAAAAGTCACAGTACATAGAACTCAAGCTTTACAATGTTCTTGAACTTTCATTTGTTCTAGAAACTCATTAATATTATTTCTTATAATAGTGGTGTCTGTAGGAGCACTACACAGTTAATGGCTTGGTTACATTTGAAAATCATATCCAATTTTCTTTAGTATTTTTGATGCAAGGGAATTAATACCATACCTTAGTGAAAGTAATTCCCTAAATGATTTACAAAAATGTAGCTAGAAATAATATTTCAGAAATATAATCACAAATACATAGGAAATATGGAACTAAAGGTATTTTATTGCATATAAAATATATTATAAATACTTCATGCTGTTTTTATATAATTATATACTAACTATATTTGAAGATATGTCAGGATTTTCAAGAGTGTAGAAAGATATCTACTAAAATCTTATATTCAAGTACAAAGATATCTACTAAAATATGATTGCTAATTATGTTGAACATTTTTTCATATATTTATTGGCCATTTGAATTTCTTCTTTAGTGAAGTGTCTATTTAGTTCACTTGACCTTTTAAAATTGTTCTATTGGTACATTGTAGTCATACATCTTAATGGGGTACAAGATGGTGGAGGCATACATGCACACACCACCCAATTAGTCCTTACCCAATTTTTATCCATTCCCTTCCCCTCCCTCCTTCTCACCTTTGGCTTAGTGATTGACATTGGTATGTTTGTTAAAGTAAATCATATGCATTAGAGAATTTCCCTCTTCCTCCCTCCCATTCCCTCAGTTAGGTCACCTTATTTTCTCATTTATAGTATCTCTTTCTTTGTCTAAGGTTCCTCTTATGATCCATTTTCTCCCTAGCTTCCACATATTAAGGAAAGCATCTAATTTCTTGTTTTTTGTGACTGATTAATCTCACTTAGCATTTTGATTGGGTTGTTTTCTTAGGAGTGAGTTTCCTGAGTTCTCTTTATATACTTGATATTAATACTCTATCAGAATAGTTGGCAAATTTTTCTCTCATTCTATCATCTCTCTATTGAGGTTCTGGATAGTTTTCTTTGCTGTACAGAAGCTCGTCAGTTTAATATAATCTCATGTATTGATTCTGCTTTTAATTTTTTATGCCTTTGGTTGCTTGTTGAGAAAGTTTTTACCTGTGTCTATGTGTTGCAGTGTTGGACCTATGCCCTCTTCAAAGAGCTACAATGTCCTGGTCTAATTTCCAGTCTTTGGTCCATATTGATTTGACTCTTGTCAGGGTGAGGATATGGGGTTTATTTCCATTTCTCTGAATATGGTTAACCAGTTTTGTCAACACCATTTGTTGAAGAAGACATCTCTTTTTCCAGTGTATGTTTTTGGTCCCTTTGTCAAAATCAATTTGCTATAAATGTGAAGATTTGTTTCTGAGTCTTCTATTCTGCTTCATTGGTCTATGTGTTTGTTTTTGTGCCAATAGCATGCTGTTTTTATTAGTATGGTTTGTAGTATAGTTTGAAGTCAGGTATTGTGATGCCTCCTGCATGGCTCTTATTGCTGAGAACTACTTTGGCTATTCGGGTTTTTTGTTGTTTCAAATGAATTTAAGGACTGAATTTTCTATGTCAATGAGGAATGATTTTAGTAACAATGGGTATCACATTGAATTTGTATATCACTCTTGGAATAAGGACCATTTTGATGACATTTATTCTGCCTATCCAAGAACATTAAAGATCTTTCCATCTCCTAAAGTCTTCTTTGACCTCTTTTTTTCAATATCTTATATTTTTTGTAAAGGTCTTTTACCGCCTTTGGTTAGGTTTATTTCTAAAGTATTGGATTTTTTGTGGAATATTCTAAGTGGAAGTATTTTCTGGATTTATTTTTCTGTAGATTTATGGTTGGCATACCAAAAGCTTCTGAGTTTTAAGATTGATTTTGTATCCAGGTACTTTGCTGAATTTGTTTATTTCCATAAGCTTTATGGTTGAGTTTTTTGGGTCTTCTAAATATAGTATTATGTCATTTGCAAATAAAGGTAGTTTTAGTTCTTCATTTTCTATTTTTACTACTTTGATTCTCTTCTCTTGCCTTATTGCTCTGACTAGAGTACCAAGTACTATAATGAAAATAAATGATAATGGACATCCTTGTCTTGTTCTTGTTTTGGGAGGAATTCTCTCAGTTTTTTCCCAATTAATTGGTTTGTGGGCTTATTGTATATTGTCTTTATGATTTTGAGGTATGTTTCTTCTATTCTGATTTTCTGCAGGGCTTTTAGCATAACTGGATGTTAGATTTTGTGAAATACTTTTTCAGTATCTATTGAAATGATCATGTGATTTTTTCTTTGGCTTTGTTTATGTAATGAATTACATGGATTGTTTTTCATATATTGAACTAGCCTTAGATTTTACCTAACTCCAATTAGAATGACAATCATTCAAAACATAAACAGCAACAAATGCTGGTGAGGGTGTGGAGAAGTGGGAACACTATTTTGTTGTTGGTGTAATTTCAAATTAGTGAAACACTTTGAAAAACAATATGGAAGGTCCTCAGAAGACCTGAAACCAACCTACCATATGATCCAGCAATACCACTTCTGGGTATCTTCCAAGATTGGAAATCAAAATACCAAACTAATGCATACATATCTATGTTCATAGCCACACAATTATGAAAAATATAAAACCAGCAAAAATTTCCATCAGCAAATGAAAGGATTACAAAACTATGGAATATGTACATAATGAAATTTTACTCAGCCATAAAAAAGAATATATTTATGTCATTTGTGGGAAAATGAATGGATGGAACTGAAGAACATTATGCTAAGTGAAACCAGTCAGTCACAGAAAGTGAAAAATCAAATTTTCTCTCAAATATGTGGAAGCTAGGGAGAAAAACCATCAAAGGAGGAACTCTAGATAAAGGAGAAATTATAGATAAGCAAATAAGGTGAACTAACTGGAGAGGGAAATTCCATAATTTACATGTTGTACATTAAGAAATATATCAAAGTCAACCAGTAAGCAAAACATGAGAAGAAGAGAGGGTGAAGGAATTGGGTGGAAACTGGGGAAGGACTATATAAGTGTCGTGTTCAAGTATGCCTCTATCATCTTGTACTCCATTAAGATGTATAACTACAATGCACCAGTACAAATGAAGAAAAATTTAAAATAAAAAAATTCCTTCTTTTACATGATATATATTCTTTATTCATCAATAAACATTCAATCCCATTTTTCTATGTATGCACATATATTATTTATATTTCCAGAAAATCCAGAATGCACAGTGGGGTATAATTTGAGGGTAATTTGATAAAAAAGCTATTTACAAAGATGTGATCAGGCAAAAATCACATTGAATGCTATTGCATGAAATAGTTAATAATAGAATTTCATTAAGACCCTTGGATCTGAAGTGATGAGGTTTAAGGTATTATTTTGCAAGTTAGTTACATTATTGTATCATAAAGTAAAAAATGCCTGTAAGGAGAGAGACATCTGACAAGATCTTAAATATTTCTTGGAAGAGATGTGCCAGGGAAGAAGCTGGTATAATAAATACCTTAAATTAACTCTCTACCCTTAGATTAACTCTCTACCCCACTCTCTACTGCCAGGAGGCCAGATCCATCATCAAACCTAAAGACAAGAAAAATGTTATGAAGTCCATAAGTTTGAGACTCTCAGAACACAGAGAAGTAAAAATATGTGTGTGTTTGTATGTGTGTTAATGGGGATTTAACCAAGGGCTGTTCCGCTTCTAAGCTATATCTTCAATTGTGTTTTACCTTTTATTTTGAAAAAGAATCTTGCCCTGACTCTGAAATGGGTTAAGATAACTTAACACAGGAGCTCACTCATTCTTTCTTAATATTATTATCTCACCCATCAACAATAGTGAGATGATCAGATGGCATATGCAGACACTGACCAAGGTGGTAAAAACAAATTGAACATCCCAGCAGCCAAATTCAATTTGATATTGGTAGAATATAGGGTGTATTTATATAATGAAAAATGTGAGTTTAAACAGGTAGGATACAAAAGATGATCCCAAATTTTAACAAACTTTGCATAGTTTTAAAATTTTATTCTTTACACAAGAGGAAATTATTATTACATAAGAGAGTAAAAGCAGAATTCACATTTTAGAAATGTCCTCATGTTTGCAGTGAATTGAAGAGGCCAGTAGTTGTAATGGGGAGAATTTGAAAGTATATAAACAAATTCAAGGAGAAGCTAACAATTATGAGAGATAAGTGTTGGTCAAAGGAGATGTGAATGAATGAAACTTTGGAGTAAGGCTTAGTGACACTAGATAAACTGGTAACACCTAGAAAAAAATGATCCTGATGTTCTCGCTTGTATTTCAAGTTTTCAAGATGGTATTTACACCATTGTTCTGCTAATAAAAGTATTTTTTCTTTATGTTACCAAAAATTTTACTTCTGATTATTTGATGACATATATACCAAGTTATATATTATCTTTAGGCTAAAAAGAGTAGCAAATTTTATGGTTTATTTGACATTATTTTGTTTATACTATTCAAAAACCATCTCTAAACTCAAGGACCAACCACATCTCAGTGAAAGCAAGTTTAATCCCTCAGTGCTCCAGGCTCTCAAAATACCTTGTACATCTACTCTTACCATGGCTCTAATATTACTGCACTATTATTTACTTTCTATTTTTTTCCCAGCAAAAGAATGATTTTTCTAGTATTTTATTTTACTAACCTTTGACTAAGATTCAGTAGAGCATATGTCTACCTTAATCTGGATTTTGGAATCGCACAACTATGGCTTTTATATTTACTGATGGATTAAATTGTCTATGTTTCAACTCAGTTAGAAATTAAGATAACAGCACCTCCTACTATGCTGTGGATATAGTAAAATAATGTATTTTAAGACTTACATAAACTAATGAACTAATATTATGTAACTAATTAATTGACTAGGATAATTACTACTCTACTTATTGAGCATATATACTCAATGAAAAGTGTTAATGAATAATGTAAGCTATATTAATATTTATTACATGCCAGACATACATAAAAGTGCTTTACATGCTCTAATACATTTAAGCCTTACAGAAAGCCTAGAGGGTTGTTTGTTGGCTGGTTTGTTGTCTGGTTTTTATGCTGAGAATCAAACCCAGGGCCCTATGCACACTACACAAAAGCTTTACCACTAAGCTACATCCACAGTCCACTACTATTTTTATACCAGTGTTACAAATTAGAAAACAGATGAAAATTGATGACATTACTTGTTGAAAATTTGCATTGCCTGCTACCTGAAAAGCAAAAATTAGGCTATTTATTACCTCTGTAGATGAAAAAAATAGGTTAAATTCTTTGTTTTTGTATAGTTTTTAAAAATTAAAATTTTCTATAAAAAACAAAAATTGATATAATTCATGAACAAGTGCATTCAAGAAAGTGCCTATTTTCATCAATAAAGTATTTTTATACAAATCTCTCTGCCTAGTACATGGTAAAAGGAATGGACTATTTAATAAATGAGTGCATATTCATAATTTGTACATGCAGCTAATTTTTAATAGTTTTGAATGATTATTATTATAAACAAGAGCAGCAACAACAAAATCAAACCATATGTCAAAAAATGTTATCAAGCATTATAGACTGAGAATAACGTGAGGGTTGGGAAGATGGTAAAAATATAGTACAGAAAGATTGGAACAAATTTTTTATCTCTCCTGCCCCAATGACTACTTGATGTTTTAGTCAGCAATCTCATTGCTGTGACCCCCCCAAAATCTAATTTAATGAAAAAAATGATTTGCTTATACTTTTAGAGATTTCAGGGGTTCAGCTCATGTCTCTGTGATTACATAGGTGGAGCTCAGGTCATGGCAGCAAGAGGCAAACAGGGACTGAGCAAGTAAATCCTCTACACTCGGATCATGGAAGCTGAAAGCAAGAGAATAAGCAAGGCCACACCACCAAGGACCTGCCTCCAGCATGTTGTCATGAGGTTGAGAAAGACATTCTAAATCAAACCACAATACTTCTCTGATTTTCAAACTTACTGCTTGGGTTCTGTTACATAAAGTACTCATACTATTATTGCTATTGTTATTAATTACTACTGGGGATTGAATACAGAGGCATTTTATCTCCAAACTATACTACCATTTCTTTTTTTTTTATTTATTTTGAAACAGGGTCTCACTAAATTGCTGAAGCTGACCTTGGATTTGTGATCCTCCCATCTTAGCCTCCCAAATACTGAGATAATAGGTTTGATCCACCATACCTAGCTAAAATATTTATATTATTGAATGTTCATGCCAAGATTTAACATGACTAACATTCTTGGAAGAAAACATGATGGAAATATTTATCAAAAGTTTGTAAGCCAGGTGTGATTATGCATGCTTGTAATCCTAGTATTTGGGAGACTGAAACAGGAAGATGGAGGTTTGCAGACAGCCTTAGTTAGTCAGTGAGTCTCTTTTCAACTCAGTGAAACTCTGTTTCAAAATAAAGACCAAAAATAGGGCTAAGGGTGTAGCTCAGAGGGAAAATGTCCTTGAGTTTTATCCCCAGTACCTCAAAAAAAAAAAAAAAGTCTATACAATTTGGCCTTTTAGCAAGGATAAGCAAATGAATAATTGCTTAATATAAAACCTCAAATTTATTTAAATACATTTGGATTTTCTAATAATGACAACTGGTTTGTGGGCTTTTCTATTATATTTTGAGCTAAGAAAACAAGGAAGATAAGTTTTATCTAATCTTTTTTTATGCATTCAGTTAAGGTGGTTAACAGAATATATGTGTGAGCACAGATTAAAATTTTGTGAACATTTGGCACTAGGAGGTACCAGATTTCCAACTTGGTAGAAATAAATATTCAGTGCATGAGCATTCTACACCTCCATAGGAGACACTAATAGAAAGTAATGTTCAGTACATCCTCTTGGACATAAGAAAGATCACATCATGCACTGATTATATTACTGTTTCCATGATCTAGGCAGCTTTTTTGTTTTGTTTTATTTAGTTTAGTTTTGTTTTGTTTAGAGTAGTTAAAATGATGTTAATAAGTTTTACTTTAGACTCCAAACGTTATATTTATCTTGAACTTGGGCACAAGTCTTTATATCCACTGTCAACAAATTTCATTGTAAAGTTTTCACAAACTAAAATTTTGACAAACTAAAACACACTGTTTTTAGTTTGGTTATTGGTAGTTTCCTTCCTTCCATAAAAAATAGTGGAAAATTATCTTTCATATTTTTTTGCCCCAAACATTCACTATAGCAAACATACAGTCAGCACAATTTTAATTCATGACCAATTTTGCCTAAACAGCTATTCAGTCTAATTGATGCTTTGATTGAAATTATAAATACAAGTAATTTATGACTTGAATTAAAACTAAGCAACATCAATTTGAGTTGTAAACATGAGAATTTGGCCAAATTTCAGTGCTGCTTTCATTTGGGCTTATCATCAAATGAGGTAACAAGTTAGTGTAAAGGATATTTAAAAGACACAAGAGAGTACATAGCTAGCTATTCACTGTCTCTCCTCATGGAGATAAGTCACAAATTGGACAGTTCTTACAGCCTTTTCAATGCTCACACCTTTACAAGTCACAAAATGCTTAAAAACTGTGGACTTATTTCCCTCACCTTAGACTATGAGGCCTCCTATATTAGTTCTCAAGTTGAACCATTGCTAGGCAAGTTTTGCAATATCAAATAAATACTTCAGTATTCCATATTTTCCACAACACTGGGCCCAGAACAACCAAAAATAGTCGACACTGTACCAGGGGTCTAAAACGTGTTTGTTTCATAGGTAGCTATATTATATTCATCAATTTTATATAGGAGATTCTGGGATCAGAATAGTCTTTCCATTTTACTTAATAAGAAATTATAAAATAAGATAGTGTAATTTCACAATGAGCTATGAAGCAAACTGCACTAGATATGAAACAAAAAAGCTGCTCCTGGCTCATCATGGGACAATCTAATTAGATTGTCAGAGCACTTCTTTTTTGTACAGTAGGGGTAATCATATAGTTTACTTTATATCCCCTATTAATTTCTGGAAAGGACATATTCCATCACTATTATAAATGAAGCCCTTTTAAAATTCCAAAGTGTGTTTATTTGTGCTAAATTGGCTATTATTGCCTCAGTGAAAATGAATGCTTTAGTTCTATGTATAAGTATCATTTCTGCCCCTAGGATATTAGAATTAATTTAATATGATTGTCAAATTTAGCAAACCTTAGCAGTGGTCTTTGCAATACTCTTTCTTTTCTACTCCACATCTTCCTTAAGGTAATTTTTTTTTTGTCAAAGACAAATTAACTGCATTTGTGTGGAATCTATTTCTGGACTCTATCTTTTATTTCATTAAAATATTTTCCTCTTATTTCAGCAATACTATACCAGCATGCTTTCTATAGTTTTATCTAGAAATTAAAGTTGGGCAGTGGCAATCTTATATCTTTATTTTTTATTTTTTTTCTATTCTTGTGACCTTTCATATGAACTGGATAATCAGTTTGACAATATCTACATATTACATTTCTGGGATTTGATTGGAATAAAAAAGTTATCTGTTTTATGGCAAAATATCAGAAACCTTGGTAGATATTCAAATGAGCTTGAGAGTGTTTGCTACTATTGAAAAAAGGCTTTCACAAATGTCCACTAGAACAAGTTGATTGAAAGTATAGCTCAAATTTACAAACTTACTTGCTTTGTGACTTGATCTCCCTAATACTGATAGACAGATGCTGAGGTCTACAACTATAGTAATGTATTTGTCTAGTACACCTTGTAATTTGTTTTTTATTTTTTGACTTAGTATTTTCAAAATTATTTTAGGTGAATATATATCATGATTGTTTTGTGTTCTTAAAGAATTGTCTTCTTTACCATTATACTTTTTGTATATATAATAGTATATAATATACTTCTTTGTCCAGAATAACTTCTATGTCTAAAGTCCACTTCCTATTAAATTAATAGAGTTAATCCAGGTTTCTTTATATTAGTATTAGCATGCTATCTCCAAGTCTGAAATGTTAGTTTATATGTGCACTTATATTTAAAGTTGGTTTTGTATAGACAACATATATTTAGGTCTTGTTGAGTCTTTTCCTTTAAAAATAGTTATTTCTCAATTTTAAATGGATACATAATTTTATATATTTATGAGTTACCATCTGTTTTCAATAAATGCATACATCTGTCTTAACATTTATTTTTTATTTTTGTGTATATAATCTGATAGAATTTAATTTAATTGAGCTATATAGCTATTCATACTTAAAGTGACTATTAATAAAGCTACATTAATGTCAATTATATATGTAATTTATTTTTGTAAGTTGCCTTTGTTCTTTATTTGTGTTTGTCTTCCATGTGTTTCTTGTTTTGTCTGACTTTAACTGAGCATTTTATATACTACAGGCTGTCTTTTAACATACTACTTTATTTTTATAATTATTTTATTTGTTTTTAGTTCAAGTCAGTGATTGCCTTAGAGTGTGCAAAATCCATTTATTAGTAATCCATGCTCACTAACCAAAATTTTGTACTACTTCATGGATTGTACATGAACCCTATAACTAACACAGTATTTCCAATTTCTCCTTCCCATTCATTATAACACTGCTATTACTGTGGTTTTACTGATCCATAACCAATAATCACCAAATAAATTGTTACTTTGTTATTCTCTGTCTGTCTCTGTCTGTCTCTGTCTGTCTGTCTGTCTGTCTGTCTGTCTGTCTGTCTCTCTCTCTCTCTCTCTCTCTCTCTCTCTTTCTGTGTGTGTGTGTGTGTGTGTGTGTATGTGTGTATTTGGGAATTGAAATGAGGCCATTCTACCTCTGACCCTCAGTCTCATTTTTATTTTGAAACAGTGTCTTGTTAGGTTATTGAGAATCTCAGTGGTTGCTGAGGCTGTTTTCAAACTTGTGATCCTCCTGTCTCAGCCTCTCTGGTACAGGGATTATAAGCATATGCCACTATACCTGGCAATTGTTATTTTATTTATTTATTTATTTATTTATTTATTTA
Source organism: Muscardinus avellanarius (assembly GCF_963383645.1). NCBI lineage: Eukaryota > Metazoa > Chordata > Mammalia > Rodentia > Gliridae > Muscardinus > Muscardinus avellanarius. The sequence continues at coordinate 32,627,289 of NC_137799.1, forward strand.
TTTATTTATTTATTTTTGGTGGTACTGGGGTTCCTAGAAGCCCTTCTGCCTCCGTGCTACACTTCCAGACCTACTTTTATACTTTTTTAACTTCGGAAACAGGGTTTCTTAAGCCAGCGCGGCCTGCGCGATCCTCCTGTCTCTGCCTCCCAAGCGTGGGGATTATAATCGTGTGCCACCACACCCAGCTAATTGTTGTTAATTTTAATACTCTTTTGCTAGTTAAAATACTAAGAAATGAAAATTTTATTTTACCTTTATTATTCCTTCCATAACACTTTTTTTCTTTTCCTATGTGCATCTGAACTGAGTTATATACATTTTTCCCCTCTGAAAAACTTCAAACAAAATTTTTTTTTGCAAGAGAATTTTACTAAAAATTCTCCAAAAATTTTTTTTCTGGGGAAAAATTTTGTATCTCTCCAATATTTTTAAGGATAATTTTGCTAAATACAGAATCTAGCTTGATGGTTTGGGGAGATTTGTTTTTCTTCAAAATTTAAAATTTCATTATACTTTTTTCATACTTGCTGACTTCACAAGAAAGTTCGATTTAATTCCTGACTTTGTCTTCCTATAGGTTAGGTGTATTCTTTGGCTCTTTTCAAGATTTATTTTTTCTTGATTTTTGTTGTTTTAATAGGATGGGCCTCGGTGTAGATCCATCATGACTGTCTATTAACTTTTGCATCAACATTAGGATTACTTTAATCTTAAACTATTATGAATAATTCTGCCATGAATATTTACTTGCAAATGTCCATTTATACATTTTTCAGAACTGCGATACTTTCAGTACTTTTTTATTTTTATGTGGGTCATATTGGAAAAGGCATGCATTCACACCGTGCTTAGTGCCCTCCACCTCATCTTGCTTCCCCTTTCTCCTTTCCCAACAGTGAGTGTCCAGGTTGACCATGCTACATTCACACTTATGCACATAGTAAAATGTAGCTCCTCCCTTAGTCAATCTCAGCCTTTTTCCTTTCCTACCCTTCCTTTCTAGCTTTGCTGAGGTTTCCCCTTCATTCTAGAGTCACTCTGATATCCTGAATACTCCATAGTTTGGGCTTATTAGAGAAAAAATATGCCCCTTCTCTTTCTGTGCTTGGCTGATTTCACTTCACATAATGCTCTCCAGGTCTTTCCATCTTCCTGCAAATATGATGTGCATCCCAGGTCATGAATGACAGGGGAGACTGGTATGATTTAATCCAGACCCTGGAAGAAAACAATTTCCAACCAAAACTGCTATATCCAGCAAGGTCATTATTCAAAATTGATGGAGAAATAAGTGTTTCAAGATATGCAGGATATTAAAAAATTCATGAATACAAAGCCAACACTAGAGAAAATACTTAAAGAAATTAAAGAAATAAACCATAAAGAAAAAAAGGAAATTTCAGAACCATAGACTATCAGTACTTTATAATTGTGTGTAACTCCATATCTGCTGCTAAATTTTCCAGTATTTGTTGACTTAACAGCATAAATCTTTGTGGCTATTAATTTTATTAAAAACACACTGGAAAACTGTGAAATTAATGTTTTATTTTTAAGTGATTAAGTTGCAGTTTGACTATTTCTTTATTCTGTTTTTTCTTTTTTATTTGTGTAAAATGTACATGAATTATAATAAGCAAAGGGTGAAATAATCCTGCCAAATTTGTATTTCTGATTTTCCAATAAAATTACATCACTTTTCTTATTTACTATTTATTAAACTACATAATATTGATTTTATCAAACTACATATTGTCATATAATGAAAACTAATTATGTTTTAAAACCACAGAAAAGAGTTCAGAAAACAACCTGGGAAAACACTTTTAGCAATGTAATTTGTAGTTAATTCCTGGAGAATAATCCATTTATTCACATATCTGAAGTAGATGCCTCCTTCAGCTATATTTCTCTAGAAAATTTCTTTTGTCATCAGATATATTTGTGCACTGCCAAGCTTATAATGCAAAGCAGCTTTTCTTCTTGTAAAAATAAGCATATTCAGCTTACCATACCTTACAGAACCACCCAATTTCCTAATGTTCATCCTTAAAGAAACAAGTTGGAGTAGATACTATTTCAAATTCAATAGAAACAAGAAAAATACCACTGTAAGCATGGATTTTTTTTAAGCAACACACAGAGCTCACAATAAAATAAAGTTTTAGATGCACAATTTAAATCTCTTATCTTTCTTATGGGTTCACTTTTCCTTTTAGTGCAAATGCCCACTTATAATTATATACTTTCAATATACCTGCATTTTTTAGTAATACTGCAAGAAATAATTAAGATGGAATCTGGCTTCAAAGCCTTCAGTTTATTAGATGGCATCTGAAAACTTGCTTTCTGTGCAATATATATGTAAAAAAAAAACACTAAAGTAACATTTACTATGCTGTAATTCACTTTTTAGTTTGCATGGTCTACTAGACTGTGAGAACTATGAGGGCAAGAACCATAGCTCTTTAATGATCTATTCCCACCATTCAGCATGGTGCTTTTCACAGTATGTGCCCCATAAATGGTTCTTGAATCATTGAAAGAATTATGACTAGAGGGTAAATTCCACTGCACCATGTATTTCACTGGACTTTCTCCTCTGAGCAATTGGAAGCCATACATTTGTTGAAATCTATACAAGAGTTAGTTCTTCTTTAAATGTAGTCAATCTTAAGATTTTAATAAATCTTTGTTCTTATTTATTAATGAGGGGATTAATTGGGTCTTGCTGCTTATATAGTTTCTTTTTTTAATCTGAAAAATGTGAATAGGACATGAGATACTGGTTAAGTCATATAGCTGTAATAAACATTTAGATGAAATACATAAACAACAAAACCCAATTATTATCTGACAGGCATTATGTACTCAATACTTTTTTCTTCTACAACTGGTACTAACAAAAATTTGTCTCCAATTAATTTTATTCCAAAATTTATTGATTTTTTTGTGTTGACATGACTGAATATTGAGATATCCAGATATCTGGCCCCAGGTTAACTGTAGGTGTACCTAAGAGGATATTTCTGTAAGAGATTTACATTGACATCATAGACTGAGTAAGCTTATTTACTTTCCCCAGTGTGAGTGTGCATAATCCAATTTATTGAGAGCCTGGATATAACAGAAAAGTGGAGGAACAAAAGATTGACCCTTTCTCTGCTTGACTCCAGGAGTTGGGACATTAATCTTCTGTTGACCTTGTTGCTCCTTGTTTTCAGGCCTTTGGACTCTTACTGAAATCTGCACCATTAGTTCTCTAGCTTTCAGGCTTTTGAACTATATATCACTGGCTCTTCTGAGTTTCTAGTACTAATGCTTTATGCTTTATATTCTCTCTCTCTCTCTCTCTCTCTCTCTCTCTCTCTCTCTCTCTGATTTATTCTTTGAGCAGTTAGGATGAGAGAGAAGAGAGACTGACAGATTCAAAGTGGTCATAGAATAGCAAGTATACATAACTTTAAAAAAATAGTCTATATGGTGATATACCTGTCTTTTGTACAAAACAACATAAATATCTTTAGATGATAATGTGGTAGATTTTAAGGCTTTATCTATTAATTTAGCTAGTAAACTTAATATTCACTTATAACCTGGCAAAATATTCTCAATAGTTCAAGGTTTGAATCATTTTCTAGAGCTTGCTAAGAAAAGTCAATGAATTTGTTCAAATGTATTTATTTCTAATGATTTATTCTACCTCATTTGCCTGAAAATGTGATAAAAACAGCAATATAATTCTTAGTAAAAACAAAACCTGTGCTAAGTCTTTGATTCCTTTTATTTCTCATTGCTATGTATTTGTTATGTTTGTCTACTCTCTTTTCAGTAAGAATACTGAGTCACCTTGTTCTACGGAAATGATAGATGAGTAGAAGTTTGCTTTCTTATCCATTATTGGACACGGATATACATAAGTTTCCCCTTTTGGAGCACATTGGTGTAAAGATCAATACAGTACTTAAATCGGCTGCCCCATCAGCATCATCAATTGAGTTTATGAAGGAGTTACCTATGCCTTATGGTGCAAATGCTAACCAAAACTAATCTAAGTCCAATTACAGTCCACTGAATAAAGGTTTCTCACTTATCACTAGATTAAGAGCCTGATTAGGTCCAGTCCATGATGTAATATGGAAACAAATGGGCATTTCTGACTTCATTTACCCAGCCTTAGATAAAAAACACTATTTACCATAAAGAAAATTTAACACTTGGTGTATTAAAAATCTTCATCTTGACAAAACAGAATTATAGATTTTCAGTATTAAAAAAACCTTGAGAAGTTGTTTAGTCTAAAAACACAATACTTGAGTTTCTAAAGTAACCAGCTCTAATGCAATACTTGAGTCACTAAAAGTATCATCTACCCATATTATTTTCCTCACTCAGAATGACTTGCCATAGCATCTGTCCCCACGTGAATGTTTTGGGGTAATATGGCAGAGGAGAGGGCACTTTTGAGTTATCCAAATAACTAAATCTTGTAAAGGGGCACAGGAGACCTACCCTGGAATTCACATTCTATGTCAGCCACAGCAGAAGAGTAAATCTCTGGACGATGTGGATCAGAGTTTCTCTAAATGCCAGAAGTTTGATGTAAAGTTGTGAAACAGTGAAGATCAGTGTGCATGATACGCTAAATAGAAATGAAATCTGACTAAATTAACAAAGGAGTGGCATTGACTTTAAGATGTGGTCTAATAAAATCTAGCGGTAAGCTAGCATGTGGCAGAATAAATATTTAACAATAATTAATAATTTTTATTAATTATAAATCTGTAATTTGAGTCCTTTTTGGTATAGTTATAATTTTCTCAAGTAGTCTGATTGTAAAGTAAAAAATAGCTACTGAGTTCCAATTCACAAAAGATTATCACTTTCATTATGAACAATATTAAAAATGTTTATCAGATGTACATTGAAAGCAGTATCTATTTATAACCCAAAGAACTGGTATGACATAGCAAGATAAATGTTCTTTAAAGAGTAAATTTTAAAGAGTTTTGCTTTATGTAAATTATATTACAAGAGCTTTCTTTGCATATAACAGCACTGAATCCATTAGAAAAAGAGGTAAAAGAATTCAATAGGAGCTTTTCAGGCTTTATTCCATTAGCAATGCATTTGTCACAAAAACTGTGGCTTTGCAATTCGTGTGCCTATAACATTGTCTTATAAATAAAGATTCTGTCATCTAAATGCACTTTATAATGTGGACAAATAGATATTTAAAATAATGGAATTAACTTGTGGTACTGAGAGAAAACAATTGAAGGCATTACCTATGTTATACATGTATTTAATGGATTCTGTTATTAGCGGAAAAATAAGCTATTTGCATTGTCTTTTTGAAAAAACTACTATTTTCTGATCCTGTGTGATCCACCACTGGCCCAAAGTATAATTATAGGACTTAGACTTAGCTAGATGAGACCACTTTTCATTAGTCAGAATAGACACTCAAAAATATGTACTACATTATTAAATATTTTAAGTATAAACATATACTGAATTTTTAATGTGACAAATATTTACATTAATTACTTCTAAACATTTTGTACATTCTGATATTCAAAAATGCAATACAAAATTTGGGAAAATATTACCCAGCTTAAGGTTCCAAAACAGGTTCTATTTAATATCAATTCTCAGAACCATTAGGATTTCTACAAGGTTGTTAAGTATGCTTTGTTTTTAGGGACTTAGAGATTCTCATCAGTAGGATTTCTATTTTTTTTTCTTTTTTACCATTCTCCTAGATTCTCATAAAAATCTTCAACAACAGTAGCACAGTTTCAGTATACTGACCTAATTACTAAATAACAAATCTATTGTATTATTTTTGATGATGCTGTTCAGGGCTTTTTCAAGAATTGTTCACCATTGTAGAAAATCATTTCACCTTGTGTTAATGCACTTAGGAACTAGCTACTAGTGCACAGAGTTGCCAACTTAATATAATATGTCCTATCTACCTGCATTTTAATAGTAGTATTCCAAGAGAACCTGCTTATATTTGAGCATCCAATTGCTTCTCTGACTTTTTTAGAATGGTAATGCTAAGGATGTAGGTATTAAAAAACAAAATGTTTTATTAAAATATTATTTCCTCCTATTTATTCTTTGTATTAAGTTTGAGAAATTACATTGACTTTTTTATACAAGTAAGCTGTATTATCTATGGATTTTATTACAAGAAGTAAAATATTAAAGGGGGGTACTGTGCCTGATAAAGTTGAAAATCAGTGGCCTAAGAGATTCAAAGAAGGCTGTATTAGTCCATTTTATTTTCCAAAATATTGTACATTTCCCTAAGGATCTAATTTATCAAACTAATCAAAGTTGCTGCAAGAAGGTAAACATGATTCAGATTACAATAGATACAGTAAGTATCGAATGAATAAAAATAATGAAAGCAATGCTAAAGGTTACAGAAGGATGAGTTTTGCCCATGAAAATTATGATCAGTTAATATAAGACAGTTATTAAGTGTATAATATTTTAAATCTTCAAGAAATTTGACAAAGAAATATGACAAAGAAAATAATTGTAAAATAAGGAGGATAGTGATGTAAAATATACAGTGCTGGATTGGGGTAACAAAGGTACACATTTTAGATTTTCTTTTTGTCTAGATTTTAAAAAGTGAAGAAGAGTCATTCTTTGTATCTCAAACACAGGAAGGAACAAATAATTCTAGATAAGAATTAGAATTAACCTCTGGCCCATTGCTCATTCTTATAAAAGCTATGAATTCATATTTATTGACAGTGTTTTAGTTGGCATTCTCACCATTATGGTTGAAACACTTGATACTCAAAACTTTGAGGAAGAATTTCATTTCTTTACAGTTCTGGAGATTTCAATCCATGTTAGGTGGGTTTCCAAACAGGAGACAAGAATAGAAGTCCTCAAAGAATATGAAAGGTAGCAGAGAGAGTGGGTAAAAGATTATTAGTGGCATGGAGGGAAGCTGCAGCTACCCTGCCTCCAGCTCGAAACATGACCGCTTTATCTAACACTTGAGGTATTGAAGACATTTAAATCCCAAGAGTAATAGTCATCCCTGATGTCCTTTTTTTCAGTACTGCCTCCAGAAAACAGAGCTTGCTACAGCAAGTTTTTGTCTGATTTTTTTTGTCTTTTATTGATTGATTGAAAAGAATAAGAAGTGATGATTTTCTTTTCTATGACAATGTATCTCAATAAAGTAGAGTAAAACTTTGTTTTTGGTTGCAAGGAAAAAAGTAAAATTTTAAAAATATACATGTTTGTGAAACAGTAAAAAGTGCTGAAACTAAAGCTATGATATGGATGCCATGCTAACTTCTAGGTTAAGAAAAAGTTCACATGGCTGCTCAGAGCTGATTCTGGAACTGTCCTTTGTATACTAATGACTTTTCCTTTTCCTTTATTAAAAAGATGGAACATAGCTATTAAAAAAAGACCTACAAAAATGCCCTGGAAGGGCTATAAAATTAAAAATCTATCTGTGTATCCATGGATATGAATGATAAAATGAGTATTTCAAATTGTAAAATATTTGTAAATTTTATTTCCTTTTAAATTTGCTGAAATTAGATGTGATAATATGTAATTAATTTTTATACTTACTAATAAACCTCTATTTTATTGTGATAAGACTATGGGAATTGCAGAAAGGCAAATATATGGATTTGCATGAGTGCAGAGTTATTCAATCTGCTGATCTGCAAGGTAGAGGCAAACAATATACAAAAATGTCCACATCCAAAGAAATCCAAACAGCAATATGTACAATGGGCTTCACATTCTGTATCTCACGTAAATATGACAAGTAAGAACTCAAGCATTGCCTCTTTGGGTGGAAAGAATTAGTTTTTCTTCTTCGCTGCAAAAAACATTATATGTGTACTAGCTAAATTACTGCAGCTTAATATTCTGCAATAGACATCCACTTCGTCCATTCCATTCCCCGTGAAAACAATTACCTAGAAGAATAAAAAAAGTCTAGTAGAAGTTTGGCTATGTGAGTCCTTCATGTTGCATGTGAATTTTCTTCTTTCTTTTTAGCTTATGTGTCAAAAATTTGAATGATTTCTATATGAGATTGCTATTATCATCCATAAATCTGAGCCCCTCAGATTTATTTTTTTTTAGCTCCTGAATCATTCTATATACATAAAGTTATGGTGGAATGATATGTGAGGTAGAGAATAACATTTGGGCTAAAACAATGAAAGAAGAAAAATGAAATTAAAATAAAATTAGAAAATATATAGGAAAAAAGAAAGAGCTATAGTGTAAAATTTTCATAGATCTTCATCTTAGATCAGAAAAAATATAGAGGTACTGTTTTTTGTTTTATTTTGCTTTCTGTAACACAAAACTATATGACAAAGAAAAATATTAAATTCAACTCTACAAGGCTGTCTTAGTTTCTCATTAATTACCAAGAGACTCACTTAGTATTTCACCAAGCTGTGAACGCCATGTACGTGTATCCCTGCACAACATTACTTTTAAGTTGAAGAAAATAGTATCATTTTTCTATCTTTATTTCTGTGTTCCTTCCATCCAGTACTTTTATTCCCATATCAGGACTTATGAATTGTGAAAATGTTATTTTTAGGAAGAAAAAATAAGTGAATGGCAGCTGTAGTAAGTCTTTATTATTTTGTTGGAAATATTTCTAGCGCAGAAGTCAGTTTTTCTATGCCTTTGAGTTAAAAGCTGAATGGCAGTTTGGTAACAAGTGGAAAGGACATTAGAGGGCACCCTCGCCCAACTTTCCAACCAGTTAAGAACCCTGAGTGGACTGGGCAGAAAGATACAGTTTCTAGATGTATGCTTCTCTTTCATGTGTAAATATTACTTAACTCCTGTAAAGCACTAAGAGGAAAGCAGTAAGAGATCACTCATGGGCTAAGAGCATCACTGCGGGTAGAAACTTTCCAGTAGTTCCTGCCAGAGAGTCACCAAACAGCAAGACTTTCTCATGCATCATGGCGCACTGTCCTAACATCTCTTTGGCCCTTTCACACATAGCTGTCTTAATAAATCCCAAATAAGTCAAAGTCACAACTATATGATATTAAAACATATTCTTCAATGGCTTCAAAATGTCCTTCAAAGAGACTTCTCTCCCTGGCCTTCATATTTCCTTCACATACTCTGTGGGGAATGGTGGAGGGTTATTTATTAATGAGGCCTTTTGCCCCAGGAACTTGTAATCTCTTTGTATCTGAATGAATTTATTTAATCATTCCCCTCAATTGATGGGGTGTGCAAATGTTAAACTGGGGTTAAACGATGCCATTAGCAGATGGCACTGACACAGACATGTTTTACAGCCCCTGATGTAGCTCTTAAGCCCATGAGTGATCTACAGCAAAGCAGTAAATAACATTTACATGATGTCTTTGAATAGGTCACAACATAGTCAGAGAATGACAAATGGAGATGAGCCATCACCTAGTTAGTATCCAGAAATGATCCTCTGCAGGGCTAATTCATCTGCCCACAGACAAATAGCAGAATTTTCTTCTTTCTACTTCTCAAGTGCTGACACATTTATCTTGAATGTGAAAAGTTCTGCGATTGCATTTTAAGAGTCGAAGGAAAGACATTCAGTTAAAAAAAATGATAGCCTCATATATGTTGCCTGGTACATACATTATTGCTTTGGAGCCTTCCCTAGTCCACACCTCATTGATTCCATTTGTACATTATACATGGTACTAACTCTTGACATATTGAATCTAGAAGAATGATCCTGAACATAAGCAACCTGAAAGAGCCCTGTGCCTTCCTAATACTTTAGATACAATTCTCATTTTCAAAGGCACTTTTTAAGATTATTATATTGTTTTCCAGATTTATTTTAGTCAAGCTCTAACCTTAATATTAATTATCAACCTCACACCTGTAATCTCAGTACTTGGAAGGCTGAGACCTCAAGTAACTTAGCAAGAAGCTCTCAACAATTAAGCAAGATCTTGTTTCAACATTTAAAAAGATAAAAAGAGTTACAGGCGAGGGCTAGCTCAGATGTAGAATGCCCCTGGGTTCAATCCCCAATATCAAAAACAAAACAAATTAATTACCAAATAAAAAAATATTGACCTAATCAGTCTCATCACTAAATATTCCCTAAAATAAAGAGATTTACACATATACAATTAAATTTTTATATTACACACATACGCCTATCTTGTAGATTTGACAAGACACTTAGCATAACTAAAAATAGATATCAACTTCATATTTGCTCCAAATTAAATTTTCCTATCTAAAAATAGATGAAACAATAAAATTGATTTTTGTTGTTCCCTGTTATTTTTTAATATAAATTTCCACATAAAATCAATGTTTTACATTACAACATATGCTCCATGATAATTGCTATAGAGTGTGATCTCTAGTTAAAACATTTGTTATTTATGCAGTACATATTGCTCAGAAAGAATCCCCTTTGGACTCGTTCAACATTATTAAACCACTTAATCTACTTGAGACCAATTATAAGAGAAAATCCTTGGAGAAGCATCTAAGAAATAATGCTTCATATAGGCAAGGATATTTTTCTAATAGTCAAATGCAAATCATGGGTTGGGTAATAAAGAGGGAAATGAAAACCCTCTTTCATCAATTTTTAATATACAACTAGGATAATCTGGTAGTTTTTATTAACAAAATTATTTTTATTATCTCCATAATATGTAATATGAGCAGCATGATGTAGTAGAAAGAATGTAGACTCGTTAGTCAAATAGTTTTGAGTTATAATTCCAATATGAATTAAGTTTTTCATCGCAGCCTCAGTATTATTATTTGTAAAAATTCAAACAGAACTAGAATTATGGTGAATATTAAGTAGTTATTAAAAATAAAGGATTTCACAGTGCCTAGACTCAGCAATGATTTAAATAATGTAGCTGTACCCTACAAATTATGACTACCTGATGTTTTCAAATATATATCTCTTTTATTGCACAATCCCATTTAAATTGTTTCCTAGATTACTCATTCTCAAAACTATTAAATTTGCAACCAAGTATTTTAAAAGTGTAATCTTTGACTAAATCGTTAGGCATAGGAATAATATGTAATATACACGTAAAAGAAAAATGTAATATTTATATTGACCAAGAACATAATAATAGTATACATAAGCCAAGTATAAGTTCATATCACTTATTCTTTTTCATTTTCATGAAGTTACAAAACTTATACATAAATTTGAATTTCATCACTATTTCTATTTAAGAAATATATTTTAATGTTTGCTTTTTGAGTATATGTGTGTGTGTCTCTATCTGCCTATGAAATGAGTACACATTTTGGATTAAACAAAGCATCCTGCTACTATTAAGCCTTATAAACAATTCGCCATATTTTCATATGACTGAATATTATTTTGAAGTATGTTAGAGTTTAAATTAGTTTCTTGAGAGTTTAACTACAGGTGGGACAATTCCTATACTCTCACCTACCAGAATGAATTTTTGATATGAATGGGAATCAGTTTGGACACATTGAATATTTAAAAAATAATTTGTATGTATTTTTCAAGTGTAAGATTGTCAAAGACAAAATGCACCAAACAATTAAGATGTTCTTAATCAGGCTATTGCAACGTGGAGCATGTTCATTAGTGCAGAACATCTTAAGGAAAATGGAGGGGAGTCTGGAGCTTTATAGAAGTAGGAAAATAAGCTGAGGAAGAGTCATATGGGGGATTGGAGCTTTTGGCAGTTTCTGGAGCATAAAGACATGTTTTAGCTACCACACTTTTTCTAAAGTACAAGACTTAAATAAAATAAAACGTCTTAAGTCTTCTCAACACATACATAAAAAGATAACCTTCCAGGTATGGTGGTGTGTGCCTGTAATTCCATCCCTTGGGACACTGAGACAAGAGAATCACAAGTTTGAGGCCAGCTTCAAGAATTCCAAGAATCTAAGCAAATTTGCAAGACTATTTCAAAATAAAAATGGGGCTAGGGAGTGTAGAATGCCCCTGTGTTAAGTGAGAAAGAATGAGAGAAGAGAGAGAGAGAGAGAGAGAGAGAGAGAGAGAGAGAGAGAGAGAGAGAGAGAGAGAGAGATACTATAAATCTGTGGCATTGACAAAATCTAATCTAGGTGGTATTGATAAAGTAGATGTTGCTCTTAATTTAGCACTGAGACATCGGGAATCAGTATTAATTATGTTTGTAACTCAACTCATCAATGCAGTGCAGTCTCATCATGTAAACTTTAAGTCCATGGTGTCACACTCTCCCACAAGATAGCAAGACTTAGCTCTTTTTCCAGAATTCTCATTCCTGTGCATTATTTCAAGGACATTTTCATAGATAGAAGAGAATTTCTTGTTTCATTTAAATTAACACAAGTCTATATAATGGTTTTCAATCTAATATCATCTAACTCTGCCTGCCATGCCTCTTCATCCACAGACCTCTGCCTGAGCCACTCCCAATTACTCCACAGTCATAAAAACACCATTAACTTTGCCAAGATATCAACACCACCATGACACCACTGTCACAAGCACAGGACTTTTCCTCAATTAACTTTCCATAGATTTTAGTATAATGAAACATTTGACAAAAGCTGACTCAAACCTCAGGGAAAGTAAAATCATGTTATTGGAGGATAACTTTAAACTGTTGCACTTATATGATTTTCTCTTCACTGAAAGCTACACCCGCTAAATATCTGAGTCCTTCATGTGAACACATGTCCCAATAGGTATTCTGTTCTCATTTTTAATCAGATTTATCAAGGGTCTTTGCCTGCAAAAAAATAAAGATGAAATTATGTGAAAACACACACACACACACACACACACACACTCACACACACACTTCTCAGCCTTGAATAGATGTTTCAGATAAATAGGTATGACACATTTAAAGCACTTACAGGCAAATTACTCTGATGTAGCCCCATATGTGATCCATATGGCTCAAATTTCTATTCTTAGATTTCTCCATTTCAAGGATAATTCAGACCTATATTAGGATATGCTCGAGTACACAATGTGTTATCACAAATCCTAAATCCCAAAATTTTATTGTAAAAGGTAATTCTCACTTAAGTTTCACGTCCTTTATGGTCACCTCTGGATTCCATTGCATATCCTGCTCCTTGTGTAAACCAGGCTGACAGTGTTGTCATCAACCAGAACGAAACTGCTTTCCAGAGAGAGAGAATGAAAAAAAAATCTCTGAGAAATTTCACCCAGAACAAATCCATATCAACTCTGTTCATATTGCTGTGGTCAAAACAACTCGCGAGGTCTTGCTAATTTGAAGGGGTCTGTCAAACCAGAAGTTGCCTTGGCCAAGTTTTAAACAGGAAAAGAGAACTTTATCAAAGGCTATTGAAATAGCAGAAAGAAGCCAGAGCTGGGTCTGAGCTCAACTCCACTGAAACAAAGCACTGGGGAGTGTTTTTAAAAAGCAGGATAAGAGATCACAGGCCATCTGTTTGCTAATTGGCTTTACCCAGAGGAAAAGTAAACTTTCTCTTATCTCGCTAGACAGGACATAATTTTACAACTGGCCACAAGGCACCTGCCCTACTTAGAAGTAAGGCTCCTACCCTTGGGTCGAAACTGGAAAAGAAGAGCCCTAGAGTTCACAGGTCCTTAAGAAAGACATTCCTGATCTGCAAAACTGTAAGAAGCTTTTTAAAACATTTACATGTCAAAGAAAAAGTGAAGCAATTAACAATTACAAGTTTTCTAAAGTAGATGTTTTAAGAGAAGTCAGGAGCCCAGAAGCAGAATAAAAATGTGTCTGTATATTAGTCAAGCAAAGTAGAATGTCTTGGTGAGGTCAGACAGTTGAATTCCTAATATTGGTCTGAGAGGGGAACTGAATCTTATATACGTACACAAATCGGTAGCCACCACTACCAAAATCTCTTCTCTGTTATCTTTTGATACCTCTCATTAATAGTGAAGAGTTTCTGCTAGCTTCAGTGGTAAGAGACCCCCTAAAGGGTGGGGAAGCCTATTCTTATGGGACTCTAACTTGCTTCATCTTCTGGCAGTGATCAGCCCTTTCTTCACTGGTTGTACTGAGAATAGAATCCTTGATAAATCTGACCTAAAGTCACCTGGCTCTCTGTCAACAGTATCCAGCTCAAAGAAGCCATAGGATGTTTCTCTCATTCTGGTAGAAATGATTCCTAGATTTTTATTTAATGTCTCAAGGGAACAGATCCATTCCTGAAAAACAATATAAACAAGTGCTTCAATTATTATGGCAAAGGGAATCATTTAGGCCAAATCCTGTGCCAGTGTTACCACCCCGTCTTGGACAGTTTTAGTCTAGTTCCAGTATACTATTTTCATAAAAACCTACTTAATAAGTAAAAATAGACTGTCATTTCTATTTTTAACCCCATAAATCCCAGCAAGAGGAAGGACATTCAGAGGCTAATTAAGGTGTGAAAGGCTAATTAAGAACTTGTCAGCTCTGTCCATGCTTATGCAAATGTGCAAGTATGACTGAGAATTGTTTACTATATAATATATTCTAAGCATATAGCTTAGAAACCAACAGCTATTTCAAGAGCACAAGCTCATCTGAATTAGTAAGATATTTGTCATCCAGCCTTAGGGAGGTTTAATGCCTGAGTTCACTCCCTCCCTGAATTCCCTACTGGCAAGCTCTATATAGTATTTGTTAGTTGCATTTAAAGGAAACTATCTCTGTCAATAGAACTTGACCAGGGAGGGATGTGTCCTTCCAGGTGAGGACAGGACAGTGACCTCTGAGGTCACTATTATTTTTATATGTTCTACATATTAGAGGATGGTATAATACAGCTAGAGATGTCAGTAACTCTGGAAATGTAGACTCTCTAGAATTGCTAATATTGTGAAATTAGGGTTTATTACCTCTCTAAGAAAAATTTTCATTCTATATATTTTCTTAATATACAGTATATACAAGCACACGCTTGTAATCCCCGGGCTTGGGAGGCTGAGACAGGAGGATCACACGGGTTCGAAGCCAGCCTCAGCTACTTAGTGAGACTTTCAGCAACTTAGTGAGACCCTGTTTCCAAATAAAATATACAGAAAGGTCTGGGAGTATAGCCCAGAAGTAGGAAGACTCCCCCTGTACCACTAGTACCACCAGGTACTCCCAGTACCACCAAAAAATAAAAATAAATAAAATAGGAAAAAAAATTAAAGGGAGAAAGAAGAAAGAAAACTTTGAACATAAGTCAAAATTTTTTAAGTGGGCAACATGGAACATGAATTTATTCTTGCCTTCCTAAAAATATGCCATAATATCCTAGTCCCACTAAAAATATTCTGTTCCATGTTGAATACTTACATATATTGAATACCTAGTACTCAGCTGAATGGGATCACAACACATATCTCTAACACTGTCTCTGATTAAGCAAACCTTGGCATGCCCTTCACAACAATAACCACAACAATTTATCACGGGCAATCTGATGAATACTCCTTTCTCTAGCACCTCTTCTTACCAACCCTCAGAAGAGATGTAGGGTCCAAAGTTCAACCTAACTGTATTTTCTCTGCAATACATCAGCCTTCCTTGGAGTGCCAAAGTATCATGTGACCAGAAAACTACAGCTAGAATAATGATCATTATATTAACAGTGTCCTCATCTGTTGAGAACCTGTGATTGGTTTCTAATGCTATTTGGTCTTTTTCTTCCACATGATGGCTAGAGATTAATTTATGTGCTCCTATGAAAGGGTCCAAATATTCCTTTATGATTTTTAACTGCTTAACTAGGAATCAGGTTGATGCCCAGCCTTTTGGTCATGAAATACTTATTCCAGATGAGAGTCCGAAGTACCAGAAGCCCTCCATTCTGTACTGAAGATGACAAACTTAGCCCTTAAGACTGTCAGGAAAAAACAAAAGCCCACTGCCTACTTCAAGTTTAAAAGCTGTCAGATGATTATTTTACGTGACTCTACTGGGACAGAACAAAGTGGGCTGCAGTAACTCTTCCCTGATCAGGCTTCTGATTCAGGCAATAGAGGTTTTGCATATTTTATTTGAACGTTTCAATTTTATATCTTCATTTTTTTTAGATAAACCAGCATTTTATGCAAGTGTTTTGTAATTTATGTAAATCTGTCCTAAATTTTTCATGCTATTTCTCAAGAGTTACAAAAAAGAGGGAGAAGAGAATGAGATTTTTTTTTTCTCACAACCTCAATCCACTCAAAAATTTCACAGAGAAATAGGAGAAACATCCTTCATTAAAAAATGGTTTGGACAAGCTAGCCTGAGCATTTTCTAACTTGCTCAGATAGCAAATCCATGGAGTTTTATAAATAAATTCACACCAGAAAACATTCACATTAAACCAGCCAAGAGTTTTTTTACCATTCATAACTCAACTGTAATCAAACTAGACTTTGAGTGATTAAGTTCTGTTTAGAAGAGGTAAAAAAACTGGTTAGAAAAAAATCGGTTCTTAATTTTTAAAAGGTATCTACCTTTAACTATTGCTGGAATTTATTTTAGAGGTATTCTAGAAAAGTTTCAAGACAGATATGCAACAATGTTTGTTGCTGCATTTATTATAATAGTTAAATGGTTATATTAATTATATAGTAGATAATACTATAATATTGTTTGATAACCCTGACTAAACAATGTTTCATTTATTATTTAGTAGCTCAAATTAATCCACATATGTCAGGTGTTTAGTATCAGAAACTATGTTCTTAACCCTCATGCCTTTCTGACCCTCCAGTGTACAATTAGTGTGCATATTCAAAACTTCCAAGACAACACAGCATTAGTACTTGGGGAAAAGGTATTATAGTTATTGACTAAATAAAAACAACAAAAAAAGCCGGGCGTGGTGGCACATTCTTGTAATCCCTGCGCTTGGGAGGCAGAGACAGGAGGATTGCACAGGTTCGAAGCCAGCGGCGCTGGCTTAAGAGACCCTGTTTCTAAATAAAAATATTAAAAATAGGTCTGGGATTATAGCCCAGAGGTAGAAGGGCTTCCAGAAACCCAGTACCACCAAAAAAAAAAAAACCCACAAAAAAACAACAAAAAATATAATTCAGTTTACCTGTGCATAATCATAAAGAAGATGATAATTCTCCCACTCATGATGGCTACAGATTCTTAGAAATGGAGTTAATAAGAAAAAGGAGTAATCTTCCCAGTAACTCCCCATATATATTTATTTATATAAGTCTGTCCTAAAATGTTCATGCTATGTATATATGTACATATGTATATAAGATACATATGTGTGTGTGTATGTGTGTGTGTGTGATTTCTATTATTTATTGTTGCATTGTAGTCATACATCTTAATGGAGTACCACATGGTAGAGGCATACATACACACATCACCCAAGTAGTCCTTACCCAATTCTTTCCCCATTTCCTATACCTTCCTCCTCATGTTTGGCTCAGTGATTGACATTGCTATGTTACTTTCTTTTCTACCTCTGGGCTATGCTCCCAGAGACCTATTTTTTATATTTTTATTTGGAAACAGGGTCTCCTAAGGTAGCAACACTGGCTTCGAACCTGCACAATCCTCCTGTCTCCACCTCCCAAGTGCAGGAATTACAAATGTGTGCCACCATGCCTGGCGCTATGTTTCTTATTGTACATCTTGTACATTAGGAAATGTTCCACTTCCTACCTTCCATCCCCCTCAGTTAGGTCACCTTATTTACACATCTACAGTGTCTCCTTCTTCGTCTAGAGATCCTCCTATGACTCATTTTTCCCTTGCTTCTGCATATTAAGGAGAGCATCTGATTCCTTATTTTTTGTGACTGCCTAATCTCACTTAGCATAATGTCCTCCAGTTCCATCCATTTCCCTGTAAATGATGTAACTGTGTTTTTCTTTATGGCTGAGTAAATTTCCATTATGTACATAGCCATAATTTTGTAATCCATTCATCTGTTGGACATCTTGGCTGGTTCCATAGTTTGGCAATGGTGAATTGTACAATTATGAATATAGATATGCATGCATTAGTATGCTAGTGTGGTTTCAATTCCATTTGGGTAGATACCCACAAGTGGTATTGCTGGATCATAAGGTAGGTTTGTTCCCATTATTCTTAGGATCCTTCATATTGTTTTCCAAAGTGGTTGTACTAATTTGCAATCCCACCAACAATGTAGTATAGTTTCCACTTCTCCATGTTCTTGCCAAAATTGGTATTTATGTTTTGAATGATTGCCATTCTAGTTGGAGTTAGGTGAAATCCCAGAGTAGTTTTGATTTGCATCTCTCTGATTGCTTATGATGTTTAACATGTTTTCATGCATTTATTGACCATTTGAATTTCTTTTTTTGTGGAGTGTTTATTTAGTTAACTTGCCAATTTTTTGATTGGGTTATTTGTTCTCTTAATGCTGAGTTTCTTGAATTATCCGTATATTTTACGTCTTAGTGCTCTTTTGGAGGAAGAGTTGGCAAAAATCTTCTCCCATTCTGTTGGCTCTCAGTTGAGGTTCTTGATAATTTATTTTGATGTATAGGAGCTCTTCACTTTAATGCAATTCCACATATTCATCAGCCTTTTATCTTCTTGTGCCTTTTGGGTAATGTTGAGAAAGTGTTTATTTGTGCCTGCCTATGTGTTGCACTGTTGGATCTATAGCCTGAGGAGCCTCAACATCTCTGGTCTAATTTCCAAGTCTTTGATTCATCCTGAATTGACTCTTCTACAGGGTGAGAAAGTGGAATTTATTTCCATTTTTCTGCATATGGTTAACCAGTTTTGGCAAGACCATTTGTTGAACACGCTATTGTTTTTCCAGTGTGTGTTTTGGCCCCTTTGTCAAAAATCAGTTGCCTGGATAGTTTATTGGATAGTTTTTCTGAAAAATCCAGATTAATGGATCCCTCAAATAGCAGTGTCTTGTGTGTTGCAACCCAGTTATTGAGGAACCAAAGCCTTGATATTGATAGGAAGGTATTATAAAAGAAAACATGAATCTCCTTTAGTAAGTTGAAAGACTGAATGTAATTTCAGTGTTTTTGAGAAAAAAATTTTGGTTGATATATAACATGCCACCTTAAATATAATACATGGAAAGATTGTTTTAAACTTTTTTATGTGTTGTAATTCTTTTAGAGAAAATTTCATTTAGTAAAATTTATTAGAAAGGTATTATTGAAATAAAATTTAAAAAATAAAATTACCACAATGATTAAGAAAGTTTCACAGTGAATGGAGGTCTAAGTTCCCACCATAAAAGTTGAGCATATTGAGAATCATCTCAAGAAAACTCAATAGTGGATTCTGAGTTTACAAGAAATTGTGACCTACTAATATTGTTCCCACCTGCCTTACATTCACACACACACACACACACACACACACACACACACACACACACACTCACACACTAATTTATTAACTAAATTATTGATATTTGCACCCAAGGTGACAGAATTTTTTAAATGAGGTAATTTAGTAATAGTGCCTTAGTTTGATTATGGTTGAAAATGTGGTTGGATTATAATTCCACACTGGTTTTCAGAGAACAAATTAGAGCACAAAATGCTCATAAGTAGTTGAAATCAGGAAAGGATTGATAGGTTAATTATAAATGTTCAGTCCAAACTATTAATGATCAACCACTCTTGAAAGGAGTCATGAATTTATACAGTTAATTAATTAATCCAATAGTCATTTAAACCTCCTCCCTGGTTATCTATATGTGTTACATAGTTTTTTCTTTCAGTCCATCAGCTAACAGAAGTAGGGACATGCTAACAAATTGGCACTCATATCCTTAATATACAAGAAAAATTCAACACCAATAGATGTGATCTTCATGCCACTGATATAATGTTTATAATAATTATAGAATACCCCTTTTCCCCCCTCCCAGAAAAGAGAAAAATATAATGAATGAACTGTTAGAATAATCAATTAATTCACAGGTTTCAAGATAAAATATCAAAAGATCAAAATTTAACTTCTAAACTAATAACTACTAATTTAAAAATTAGTAGAAAATAAGAAATTTTAATTTGCAACCTCTTTGATAGATAAAATCCTAAAGTGTACAATAAAGCTTTTTATATCTTCAAAATATTTTTTCAAAATTACATTTTCAGTTTTGAGTGATTTTCTTATATATGAATGATGAAAGGTGTGTGTGTGTGTGTGTGTGTGTGTGTGTGTGTGTGTGTGTGTTATCCCTAGAAAAATAAAATATTCAGTTAAAAAAAAGATATTGCATATTCTCCTTCCCACAATATAGGGAGTTTCTACCTTTTATATCACAGTGTGATCATCTGTGTATGTGTGTCTCACTAGGCATTGAACTCCAGAGGCATTCTACCTCAGAGCAATATCTCCTGCACTATTTGTTTTATATTTTTATTTGGAAACTGGGTCTTGCTAGATTGATGAGAGCCTCACTACTTGCCGAGACTGTCCTTGAATGTGTTATCCTCCTGTCTCAGCCTCCCAAGTGCTGAAATTACAAGTGTGCGCCACTACGGATGGCTTTAAAACTTCTAATATAAAATGAAGTTATTCATTTATCTCTGTTATCTGCAAAACTAGTCTTAAAGTTTTAACTTTGTTAATAAGTTAGGGTAAAATATTATTGATTTTAATTTCTAAAGTTTGATAATTGTGAGATTGAACATTTTCATGTTTAGGTATAATTTGTATTTATTTTTCAGAATTACCTAAGTGTACTTTTGATATTTTTTCTACTACCTAATATGAATTCTTTCACAGGTTACAAATATTAAAGCTTGTTTCTCATAAGGTGGAAGGTATTTTCCAATTTATTGTTTTCCAAATTATTTCTATTTATACCACTTCTTATTCATAGCACTTTACATTTTTATAAAATAATTTATAAAAGTAATGAATCAAGTAATTCCATAGAAAGTAACAACAAAAAACAATTTCCTGAAAAATCACCAGTTGACTTTTTTATACAGTTTGATTCTGATTGATATCATTCTATCTCTATTTAAGCTAATAATGCCTCTATTTCTTTATTTATCAACTTTGGATAATAACTCCTCTTCCTATCATGCTGAGTGACAGTATAAGTCATATCTGTCCTTTTTCTTCCCCCTTTCCTCTTCTTAAAGATTGATAGTTACATTATTGCTTTTGCTTCCTTCACCATTGACCTTTGTTTCTTAAAATAATGACCTTTCTACCTCTATTTATTTTTCCATCAACTTTATTCAGTATCTCAACTCCCCTCCAGGTAAGATGAAAATATTAGCAATTCCCTGCTTTCTTCCAATTTTCACTCCCTTTTTATCTTCTGCTTTCTGACAGCTATATTTCTACTTTAACAAATTTATCAAAACATTGACCTGCACATGTGTTCTTTAATCTTTTAGCTTAAAATCATAATTATGTCTTCCATGTTTTCATGAAAACCAATCAGCAGAGTTTATTTTACCTATGTACAGAATAATACCTATGCTGCCTGGCTAAGTACTATGCTAATAATGTATCTTTCTCTCTGGTAATCTAAAAACAGAAAACTTTGGACATCAAGGTCATGATTTTGCTAGCTTAAAGCCATGATACATTTAGTTTGGCTACATTTGTACCATAACTTTTTATATGTGTTTTTGCATTTCCTAGAATTTCTAATATGTTTCCAAGTTAAATAATCACATGATTTTATAATATCTTGTGTGTTACATCTGTCTTCTTATTCATAGAAGGTATTATTTAGAATGAGTTAATTCTATTTTTTTTTTTTTTTTGGTGGTACTGGGGGTGGAACCCAGAGGCTTTCTATCTCCGGGCTATACTCCCAGACCTTTTTTATATTTTATTTGGAAACAGGGAGGGTCTCACTAAGTTGCTGAGAGCCTCACTAAGTAGCTGAGGCTGGCTTCGAACCCGTGCGATCTTCCTGTCTCAGCCTCCCAAGCGTGTGCCACCACACCCGGCTAGAATGAATTAATTCTAATGACATCTCTGGACTGGCTTTTCATTCTAAACTGCAATCCAAGCTACTTGCTCATTAGGCCTGTTGCAGTTCTATCATTACAAGTTTTCTTTCATTTTTTTTTCATGAACTATTTCCATTCTTTCTTAGATTTTTTATTTTATCACTTTAAAAATGCCTCTTGTGCTAATTTATTTGTAGTCTACTTCCTTTACTGCTTATGGCAGAGTAATCGAAAATGTGTAATCTGAAGGAAGCTATTCCATCTGCTAACTTTCTGACGTTGGGCAATTTTCTAATATATTTGTATTTGTAAACTGAAGGATTCCAATTTCCAGAAGGGCCTATTTCATAGGGCTGTAATGAGAATCAATCGTGTTAAAATTTATAATATACTTAGAAGAGGAGGTGTCATTTAGTACTATTTTTTCATATAAGGTTTATTAGATAAAAATTTAAAATGTCTTATATATAAGCCAGGGAGATGTGTTGGGCTAATTTCTGCATAAAATATAACAGTTCAAAGTTTGTTTTTATCCATATTCTATTCAAGCTTCATTTATTGGCTCTTTCTGACATTGCATATCCTTCATTGAGTTGTGCTTTCTTATTTATATGTGAGAATGGCAGTTTAGGATATCTATGTGGTCTCCACTGGTGACATTTGCCTTTTATTCTCAGGAAATGGTAAAAGTCCTGAGTCTCTTGTTAATACTATTTCAGTGGAAAAGAGAAAGAGGTGATATTGTCTAGTGAGAAAGAAATTGCTTTATTTCTATGTGGTGGCCACCAATACCATGAGCAGGAGTTGGCTTTTTGCCAGCTGGCAAGCATGTAAGACTCAGCTCCAAATGTGATCTCTGAAATTACCCTGCTGGGGTATTAGGATGCCCAATCTAGCCTTGAGTGCATTGAATTCTAGCCTTTCCTCTTGGATGTTGCTACTGAGAGTGGAGATGAGGCCATAGTTTTTATTCTATGTATTATGTCTTGGGTAGGGTGGTTAGAATCAAGATAATCAAAAGCATTACTATCTTCCTTGTTTGTCTGTTTTCCTAATCCTTTCCTAGAGATAAGGATCTTTGTTCTGTTAAGATTTTGTTTGTACATATGGGTATTTTGGGATTGTGAGTCTTCTTGTATTCCGCATGTAGATATATGAGGCAAAACTCAAATCCCAATAATTCGTTTCTGTGTATTTTTTGAGTCCTAATGCCTCCAGATGATCTACTTTCCTCTCTCTAATTTTAAGAGTCTTATTTTTTCAGTGTAATGTTTTATCTTTTTAATTATATGTATTGTGAAAAATAGGGTAAAGTTCATTATTCAGATTTTATTTTTATAATAAAATCAACAGTCTGGCCATGATGGCACAGATTTGTAATCTTAGTAGGCTGAGACAGAAGAATTAAAGGTTCAAGGCCAGCCTCAAAAACTCAGGAAGACTCTGTTTCAAAATAAAAAAAAAAAATCTGGGTGTATAGCTCAGAGGTAGAATATCCCTAGCCAGAACCAAAAAAATATAATTTTTTTTTTAAAAAAGCAACTTTGGGTTGTTGTCGTTTTGCAGTTCTGAGAATTAGACCTTACACATGCTAGACAAATACTCTACAAATGAGCTTCATACCCAGTCCAATTTCCATACTGAAATACGAATATGATAAAATTCTTCATTCAAAGCATTCCTCCAAGTTTACTTCCTTTTTTAATCAACTACTTCTGAAGAATCATTATCATACTTTAATTATAGCAAAACTGCTTGATTGTGTCCTAATATCTGATACTCCAACTCATCTTCCTACTAGATTTCTAATTTGACTAGGTATTTTTTTCTCTTCTCTATGTGCATGTATTTCACCAAAGCTACTCATAGGGGAAAAAAAGAATATATAAAGGCAGCCAGTATATACTGTTTATAGACATTCTTTTCTCTGTTACTTATTATCTTAAGCAGAAGCTTGTGATGATGCAAAATGTCAGATTAATCTCACTATATTTTGCAAAAAGAGAGGCTGGACTTAATTGGAATAGGGGATTGTTTTAGAGGCATGTAAAATTGACTGGCAGATTGGAATTCCAGTCAGGATTTGTGGTCTGGATCTGGCAAAGCTGGTAATTATATGTACAATCCCACCAGTAGCATAGGCTTCCAGTATACTTTGTAGTTTGAGACATTCTTCTTTGTAATGTATGACCTGAGGAATTGGCATCAACACAATATTCTCCAGGGAGTCAGAATTCATTGTCTTTCAACAGAAGATTTTTCTCTAATTGTTCTATACATGCAGCAAAGAAGCTTGGGGAATGGCTAACTGTTCTTGGGGGGCACACTAACAGATGAACAGCTGGAAGACAGTGTGACTCTGCAAGTACAACAGCAGGCTGGAGAACAAGGGACCAGAGCTTGAAATCCCATTTCCCACTGCAAAGGAGGAGTGACCTTGAACAAACTACTGTGCATCAACAGATAACAACACAGAAGTAGAGGTGAGGCACCATGTGCATTTAATGTACCTCCTACACCTTAAGGCTGTTTCCATAGAAACATGCATTCATTTGGAAACTTAAATGTGATTGCCTACACCAAATGTTTGTAGCATCTTATCCCTGTACAAGGATGTCTAGTCCTCATTTTGTGACAATAGAAGGCATTCTCCAAGGTTACCATGAAACTCTTTTGAAATTAAAGAAACAAATGCCAATTTAATTTAGTTTAAAATATAGAATAATGAAGTTAGAAAATCAGCAACCCCTAATTCAAGTCTAATTTTTATTGAAATATTAAAATAAATATGATCTGCTACAGACACAACCAGGCAGCCCGCCGGAGCCAGCGTGGGGTGCTGGCCCAAACCGTAATCCCTGGACCTGACTGACACCACCTTGGCAAAATAACCCCAAGAGGTTGAAAACGGACATAGAGCTCCAACATTTTTAGCAGCAAGCGGTGTCCGAGCCAGAAGCCTGTGTGCTCACCAAAGATGGGACCACAGTGGCACAGCAAGTCCTCCAGACACGTGGATCAAGGAAGCCAGGTATCTGAGTGCGATCAGAGAAGCTGCAGATCTTAATGTAAGCCCCAGGTCCAGTGCTAGCCCTGGGCGCCTGTCCCCCACCCCAGGTCTGAATGCATCCAGAGAAGCTGTGGGTCTTAGAGTGTGCCCCAGGTCTGGCATTAGCCCTGGGTGCCTGTTCCCCGCCCCAGGACCAAGCACTATCCTCGTGCACCCTGCTCGTGCCCCAGGACCCATGCTAGTTGTCTGCCACTCACACCCCTAGACTCGGTGCTCACTTTGTGCGCCTATCCTTTGCACTCTGCCAGAGGCAAGGCAATAACCTCTCGGGCCCTACCCGTTTCCCAGGATGGCGATAGCTATGTGCGCTCCACCCACAGCCTGAGACTGGGAGCTTGTCTTGGGCCCCAAGTCTGTGCCCAGGGTCCAGCACTAGACATGTATGCCTGCCCCACACCCTGGGACCTAGCACTACCCTCCTGGGGCCTGCCTGAGCTAGAGACCAGTGCTAGACCCTGAGATCCGCCTGCGCCCCCAGACCCATCAGCACCAGCCCCGCATCCCAAACCCACCACTGGCTGTCTGTGCCCGCCATGTGCCCCAAGACTCAGCGCAAGCCTAGAACACCCAGCCTGCACCCTGGGTCTGGCTCTACCCCTGGGCACCCTGCCCGAGCTCTGGACCAGGTGATAGGCATGTGCGCCCACCTGCACCCAGGTACAGTGATAGCTGTGCACCCAGCCTGCACCCTGGAACCTGGCAGCACTCTGGCAGAAATTGTGTGTGCCCCAGGACCCTACATTAACCCTTTGCCTGGGGTACATCTTGGGACCCCATGGGATAGCCCAGATAGAATTTCCAGAGACACAGGAAAAATCAAGATGCAATACCTGCACAGGGCCTCAAGGGGAGGTTCCAAGACTACTTTGGACATCCTCCACCCCTGTGGTAGGGAAGCACAGGCCTGAGTCAGGGGTGGAGAGTGCAGAGGCGCTGACTACAGGCTGGAAATATACAGAACCTGGAACTTGTACAGAATTTATTAACAGTGACACCAGATGCCCTGACACCTAAACCCAAAGTTGTCAGAGGCAAGAAAGGTGTCCAAACACCCAGAGAGTGGCTTAAGAAGCTGACAATAGAGTACAGAGCAAATTAAGAGATTTTGGATTATATTCTAAAAGCTACCACAGCAATCAGACATTCAAATTTTATGTGGACCCGACCCCATATTCATAAATTAGTAGGACTTTTGTTGTTGTTGTTGTTGTTGTTTTGTTCTTTTTTTTCTTTCTGTCTTTTTTTTGTTTTTTTATATATTTGATAGTTTGGTTTTCTGGTCTCACACAGTCACTTGTTCTTTTTATTTTATTTTATTCTTGACCTTTTTTCCTCTCTCTTACTCTTTTTCCCCTTTTTTTTCTTTTTACTCTTTTTTAAATTACATAAGAGTTAGCTTTTGTATCTTCTGTTGATACTTCATTTGTGTTTGTTTGCTCCTTCTCCCACCCCTCTTACAAAGTTCCCCATACTAACCTATTTACTCTCTTCCCTCAAAACTTTTTCCCATACTATATCTTCTTGTTAAACATTCAAAGTATTTCATATCTCCATACTTAAATACTCTACAAACTACAGGAGTCCTATTATTTAACTCTCTCTCATTCTCAACAAGATATTACCTTATCATACTTAAGTTCTTACTCAACCTAAACATATATTCTACCTAACTGGACTCAACACCCTGGCTCTTCCCACATCACCCAAACCTCAACATTGGAAAAAGCACTGCTAACCTGCTGATACCTCTAAATTCCTAATAATTGGATTAGACATAATACTCACAAACAATGTGTAGACATCAGAAAAACAGGACTGAGAATGCTGAAAATACGAGAACCAGGAATAATGAAGAAGCAACAGAAATCACGAATACTGACCTATAAGAAATGCAAGAAGGGGAGCTCAGAATCTTAATTTACAATATGATGAAAGGCTTTAAAACAAGTCTACAGAAAATGAAAGAGGAAATAGAAACACTAAGAAAAAATCAGAAAGAGGTCTGTAATTAAATGAAAGAGTCAATAAATGAAATGAAGATAGCAATAGAAATTCTGGAAGATTGAATGAAATGGAAAGTAGAATACCACTGTTAGAAGACAGTTCATTCAAAACCAAATACACAATCAAGAGCATATAGAAGTCAGTACAGCAACAAAACCTAAACATCCAACAAATATGGGACAATATGAAACATCCTAACTTACAGATAAAAGGTATTGAAGAAAGGATAGAGGTACAGACCAAGGACATCCATATTCTCTTCAAAGAAATAATTTCAGAGAATTACCAAACATGGAAAGAGATTTGGATCTTCACAATCAGGAGAAATACAGAACACCAGTAAGAAAAGATCAAAGAAGAATGTCCCCACACCATATAATAATCAAAATGACCAGTATAGGCATCAAGGAAAGAATCTTAAAAGCAGTGAGAACAAAAGGATGGGTGACATATAGAGGCAAATAAATAAGAATCTCTCCAGACTATATATCCCAGGTCATGAATGACAGGAGAGACTGGTATGATGTTATCCAGACCCTGGAAGAAAACAACTTACAACCAAAACTGCTACATACAGCAAAACTATTATTCAAAACTGATGGATAAACTAAAGTATTTCAAGATAAACAGAACTTCAAAAAATTCATGAATTCTAAGCCAACACTAGAGAAAATGCTTAATGAAATAAACCATAAAGAAGAAAAAAGAAGCAGACTCCAGAACCAGAGAAGAGATAAAGTTGATCAGCAGGGCATCTAAGTAATGAAGAAATCATATTATATCCAACAGAAGATAGAACACAAAATGAAAGGGAACAAACAACATATTTTAATAATAACACTGAACGTCAAAGGACTTAACTCATCAATCAAAAGACAGACTGGCAATGTGGATTAAAATATATAATCTAAATATATGATGTTTGCAAGAAACTCACCTTACAGCAAAAACATTCACAGACTGAAAGTGAAAGGATGGAAAAAGATATAATATGCCAATGGGGACCAAAAATGGGCAGGAGTAGCAACACTGATATTCAACAAAACAGACTTTAAGCTAAAACACATCAGAAGAAACAAAGAAGGGTACTTCCTTATCTTAAAAGGAACAATCCACCAAGAAGATATAATGATAGTAAATGTTTATGCCCAGAATGTGGGTGCAGCCACATTTGTAAAACAAACCCTCTTGGACACCAGATCTCAAATATACCCAGATACAATAATAGTGGGAGACTTCATTACACCTCTCACACCACTGGATAGACCTTGAAGGCAAAATATGAGTAAAGACTATTCAGAACTCATGAAAACTATAAACCAAATGGACATAATTGACATATACAGAATATTTCAAACAAGAACAACCGAATACACATTCTTCTCAGCAGCCCTTTGCACCTTCTCCAAAATAGATCACATCTTGGGACCCAAAGCAAGCACCAACAAATTGAAAAGATGTAATATAATTCCCTGCATCTTTTGAGACCATGATGAAATGAAAGTAGAAATCAACAACAGGAAACCTAAAAGAAACTATTTAAATACATAGAGATTGAATGATACACTATTGAATGATGAATGGGTTAGATGGAAATTAAGGGAGAAAAAAAGAAATTTTTGGAATTAAATGAAAATTTAAAAAAACTTACCAATATCTATGGGACACTTTGAAGGCAGTGTTGAGGGGAAAGTTCATAGCATTGAGTGCCCACATAAGAAGAACAGAAAGTTACCAAGCAAACAACATAATGACACAACTCAAGGACCTAGAAAGACTGCAACAGTCTAATCCCAAAGCCAGAAGAAGGCAGAAAATTATTAAAATCAGGGCAGAAATAAATGAAATAGAGAACAAAAAAAAATTCAAAGAATTCAAAGAATCAACAAAACAAAAAGCTGGTTCTTTGAGAAGATTAATAGGATTGACAAACCCCTGGCCAACCTAATCAAAAGAGAGAATCAACTCAAATTATTAAAATCAGAAATGAAAAAGGAGACATCATCACAGACAGAGGGGAAATTCAAAGGATTATCAGAAACTATTTTGAGAATTTATACTCCAACAGACTGAGAAACATGGAAGAAATGGATATATTTCTAAGCACATATAACCTAAACTGAACCAAGAGGACATAGCAAGCCTAAACCAACCAATAGCAAACAAAGAAATAGAAACAGCAATAAAAATTCTGCCATCAAAGAAAATCCCAGGCCCTGATGGCTTTCCAGCTGAATTCTACAAAACTTTCAGTGAAGAACTAATACCAATACTTCACAACTTGTTTCAGAAAATTGAAAGAGATGGAATTCTCCCAAATTCCTTCTATGAGGCCAGTATCACATTAATCCCCAAACCAAATAAAGATACTTTAAGAAAGAAAAACTACAGACCAATATTCTTAATGAACATAGATCCAAAAATTCTAAACAAAATACTAGCTATACGGACTCAAAACTATATCAAGAGATTTGAACACCATGACCAAGTTGGTTTCATCCCAGAAAAGCAAGGATGGTTCAATATATGCAAATCAATACATGTTATTCACCACATAAATAGAACTAAGAACAACAACCACATGATCATATCAATAGATGCTGAAAAGGCATTCGAAAAAATCCAACACCCATTTATGTTAAACACACTGCAGAAAATTGGAATAGAAGGAACATATTTCAACATCATTATGGCTATATATAATAAATCCAAAGCCTTCATCATATTGAATGGTGAAAAACTGCAAGAATTCCCTTTAAAATCAGGCTCAAGACAAAGATGCCCATTATCACAACTCCTTTTCAATATAGTCCTTGAGACTCTTGCCACAGCAATAAGACAAGAGAAGGAAATCAAAGAAATTCAAATAGTAAGAGAGGAATTAAAACTATCCTTATTTGCAGATGATATGACTTTTATCTAGACAATCCAATGAACTCAACCAAAAGACTTCTGGAATTGATTGACAAATTCAGCAAAGTTGCAGGATTCAAAATCAACCTAAAGAAATCAGTTGCTTTTCTTTATGCCAAAAAGGAATCCACAATGACAGAAATAAGGAAACTATTCCATTTACTATAACCTCTAAACCAATAAAATACCTAGGAATAAACCTAACCAAAGATGTAAAAGACCTCTAGAGAAAAAACTACAGAACATTAAATAAATTGAAGAACTTGGAAGATGGAAATATCTTCCTTGCTCATGGATAGGCAGAATAAATATCATCAAAATGGCCATTCTGCCAAAAGTGATCTATAGATTCAATGCAATTCACATTAAAATGCCAAATGTATTTCTCATAGACCTGGAAAAATCAGTTATGAATTTTGTATGGAGAAAGAAAAGACCCAGAATAGCCAAAGCAATTCTCAGCAACAAGAACTAGGCAGGAGGCATCACAATCCCAGACATCAAATTATACTATAGAGCAATCATAGTTAAAACAGCATGGTATTGGCACAACAAAAGGCAGACTGACCAGTGGAACAGAGTAGAAGATATAGAAACAAACCCAGACATCTATAGTCAATTGATCTTTGACAAAGGATCCGAACTCAGATGCTGGAGAAAAGACAGCCTTTCAACAAATGGTGCTGGGAGAACTGGATAACCATTTGTAGAAAGTTGGATCTGAATCCTTACTTCTCACTATGCACAGGAATCAAATCGAGATGGATCAAAGATTTAGAAATTATACCAGAGACTGTGAAGTTATTAGAGAAAGGCATAGGTTCAATACACCAACATATAGGTACAGGCAGTCACTTTCTCAATAAGACTTCCAAAGCACAGGAAATTAAAGCAAGAATTAATAAGTGGAATCTCATCAAACTAAAAAGTTTCTTCTCATCAAAGGAAACCATCAAGAACCTACAGAGGAAGCCTACAAAATGGGAGAAGATCTTTACCAGCCACCACTCTGATAGGGAGCTAATATCCAGAATATACAAAGAGCTCAAGAAACTCTACACTAGCAAAACATACAACACAATCAAGAAATGGGCAACTAAACTGAATAGACACTTCACAAAAGAAGAGATACAAATGACCAAGAGATACATGAAAAGATGTTCAGCATCACTAGCCATCAGGGAGATGCAAATCAAAACTATGCTGAGATTCCATCTAACCCCAGAGTGGCAAGCATAAAGAAATCTTGGCAACCTAGCAAGAACTCATTTCAAAACAAAAAATAAAAAGGGCTGGGAGTGTAGCTCAGAGGTTAAATGCCCCTGAGTTCAATCCCTGGAACCAAAAATAAATAAATAAATAAATAAATAAATAAATAAATAAATAAATACTTATTGAACACAAGCATGAAGTAATGTTGAAATAATACATACACAGCTCTGAGAAGAGCTAAAAATCTGCTCTGTTCTGTTGCTGGGAGAAGGATCTCTAAGAAAGTTTTAACATGCCAGATATGGTAGCACATTCTTGTAATCCCAGCACTTGGGAGGCTGAGACTAAAGAATTGTACAGGCTCGAAGCCAGCCTTAGCTACTTAGTGAGGCTCTCAGCAACTTAGTGAGACCCTGTTTCCAAATAAAGTATAAAATACATCTGGGAGCAGAGCCCACAAGTAGAAAAGCCCCTAGGTTCTAACCACAGTACCACAAAAAAGAGAAAGTTTTAACATTAAATAAACGAACAGTAATGGAAGATATATTCCCTTCCAACACAAGAGAACACAATATGTATTTTAAAAGTGGGAGTGGATATATCCCATAATTTTGTAATCCGTTTATCTGTTAATGGATATTTTGGCTGATTCCATAGTTTGGCAATGGCGAATTGTGCAGCTATGAACATAGATAGGCATGCATTACTTCGATAGTTTGATTTCCTTTCTTTTGGGTAGATATCCAGAATTGGTATTGCTGGATGATATGGTAGGTTTGTTCTCATTCTTCTGAGGATCCTCCATACTATTTTCCAAAGTGATTGCACTAATTTATAATCCCACCAACAATATTTTAGAGTTCCCTGCTTTTCCACATCCTCACCAGTATCTGTTGTTGTTTGTGTTCTGAATGATTGCCATTCTAGTTGGGGTTAGGTGAAATCTCAGGGAAGTTTTGATTAGCATCTCTCTGATTGCTAATGATGGGATATGTACACAATGAAATTTTACTTGGCCATAAATAAAAACACAATTACATCGTTTACAGGAAAATGGATGGAATTAAAGGACATTATGCTAAATGAGATTAGTCAGTCACAAAAAATAAGAAATTAGATGTTCCTCCTAATATGTGGAAGCTAGGGAGAAAATGAGTCATAGAAGGAACTCTAGATGAAGAATGAGATTCTATAGATGAGTAAATAAGGCAACCTGAGAGGATGGGAGGAGGGAAGAAAAAATTCTCTAATGTACATGATGGACTTTAACAAACATATCAATATCATTCACCAAGCCAAAAATTAGAAAAAGAGAGGGGGAGGGAATGGGGTAGGAATTGGGTAAGGGCTAATTAGGTGATATGGGCATGTATGTCTCCATCATATTCTATCCCATTAAGATGTATGACTACAATGCACCAATAAAAAATTTTAAAAATAATGAATTAATTTTAACTGATAAAAAGAAGTGGGGTGGATTCATAGGGCATAGAAAACATCATTATATAAATTAAAGTAGAAAAACTGAGCACTTATATAGAAAAACTATTTACATTTGTAAAACAAGGCATAAAGAAACCAAAAATTGAAGCAATTCTATGTTTTGTGTGTTCAGTGAAAAATATAAAGACAACCATGACAGAAAAGATGGGAAATGAGTTAGTATAAACACATGCAGTGAAAATCCTGGCTAAGATAAAGACAAAAGTCTCTTTTATTATCCTAAAATAATTAGTGACCTTATTTTATTTCAGAAATCTGCATTCAGTCAATCAATGGATTTCATGGTCTTTTTGATGTTGCATAATCTGTTTCTATAGATTAAAGGGTCAGAACATTTTAAATCCAGTATTTGCCAACCTGGAAAAAAATTATAAAATTTTTAAGAAAAATATTAATCCAAGCTGGTTATGGTGGCACACACTTGTAATCCCAGTATCTGGGAGGCTGAGACAAGAGGATCATTATTTCTTGACCAACTTCAACTACTTAGTGAGTTCCTCCACAACTTAAAGACCCTATTTCAAAATAAAGAATAAAAATAGGAGCAGGAGTATAACTTGAAGGTAGAATGCCATTGGGTTCTATTCCCATTCTGCAAAAAAAGAAAAAAATAATTAGTCCAAAAATAACAGCATAAATATGTAGGAGAGAGGAACAGATATTTGTATTGAATAATGAAATATTCTAATATTATTAACAGGTGTTTCTATTAAAATAATAAAATATTTTAATATTCTGATCTAGAGAAGAAAGACAATATTGGGAACTGATGGCATGTTAATTCACAGTAGCCCTCATTACTCATTTTGGTTTTCTCAATTTAGACATTTTAAGACTCAGTCTTCTAAGTTATACTAAGCAAAGTTATCTTGTTGCCCATGGCACAAATGGTTGCCATGCCTTGTGTGGCATCTATTTTTTTCTAGTAATTTTAGATATTTGGCCCCTTTAACTACATTTTCAGTCCTATATTGATTTATGACTTTTATCCTGATCTTTGAAGGAGTATCTTAAACACCAACCACAGAAAACATAATCAATAAATATAAAATCACTTTTGTAGTATATTAATACTATCATGCAAATGTATAGTTAGCTTTGTTGGTATGTAGTGAAACTATTAGAATTTTGAAGGTTCTTTCATCTATCACTCATTCTAGAAGCCATATTTTATTAAATATTTACAGTCCTATTTTTCTTGACAGAATTTCTTGATGTCAATTGTCTATGTGCCTCATTATCTAGGCATTGATGGACATAATAAAATGGTAATAGAGAAGAGATGGTCAATTTGAAAAAGCATTTGGGTCAGCATTAAAAATAAGGCCAATTTCATATTTTTATCTCTTACCTGAAAGACACAACTATAATGTAACTTGTAGATATATTTGATTATTATGAATTTCAACCAGAAAAGTATTGGCAGGTGTCAGAGAAAAGGCTTCCATCTAATTCTAAAGTGTTTGCTGGCTGGCTTCTCAAGAAGAACAGTAAGCTTTGTTCTTTGCTGTACTCTGTTTTATAAGGATCAATGGAAGCTCTCACCCTGGGCATCCAGATTTCCCCCACATGGCATCATACCAAGCTAAGCTGTCACCAAGAATCCATTTCCAAGCCTGGGAAAATGATCACAGTGCCTGCTTTCCTAAGGCAGTACTGATACCACCATCTTTGTAAAACAATCAGAGGCCACCATAATTGACATCAGTGCATGTTATTACTATCCCCTAGGCTTTCATAAAACAATGTTATGCAGTGTAGATGCCCTGATAATAATAAAGCTTCAGATACAGATAACTATTCCCTTTTATGCTGTCATCACACTAACCTCAAGCTGTAAATTAATGAAAGCAGAAGCAAATCAAGTCAGAACTGGCTAAAGATTTAGACAAAAACAATAGTTACCTCAAAAGAAGGCACAGAAGATTAAAATCAAAGTCATCAGTGCATATTTATAGAAACCATGTGGTAACAGAGCATCATCCAGTTTATTAAAAAACACATCTGCATGAACTTATAATAAATGAGAATATTCAACAGTATAATTTGAATAAAATATCCACATTTAATTAAATTTGAAAAATTTAAAACCTTGCATAGCAGATTTCTGAGATTATAAAAATAATGGCTATAATGAAAAAATGAAGGTGAAGCCTGAGTTTTATATAATGGAGAAATTCTCATTTATTTTATAGTCTAGAAATAAGGACTCAAAGGAAATAGGCTCTTAAAATTTACAGCTTCCATGTTTAAGATTATTTTAAAACTCTATGTTATATTTGTTATAATCATTGCAATATTCTTGAGAAACTGTTCTTCACAGAATTCCTGCATTTATTTTAAATTCAAGGGCACTATTTGCCCTTCTATCTAGATTATCTTCTCAAGGACATTTGTATAGAGAACATTCATGGAAGACAGAAATAGTGTGCTCTTCCAGTGTAATGGGAAGTATGTTTACAATTTAGTGGAGCAAATTCAGGTCTCCATAGACCAGAGTTTTTCTCTTATGCAGCACAACCCACTATGTGTAAAAGCATTCATCCAAACTTATTTCTATCACCTCTGTGAATTCTTTATCTCTGACCCAGTAGTCTTGTGTTTCCCAGTATCCATGAATGGAGGCAGAGTAGCTCCTCGACCTAGAATAGGGTAAAATTTCAGATGTTCTGTTGTTTATAGTTATGGCAGGGAGAATGGGATATCAACCAAAAAAAAACTGGTTTTCTGGAAGAGAGATTACAAGGCTTTATTCCAAATGGTAGGCTGGGGAAAGAGAAGTAGAAGTAAAGGTTTCTCACTCTAACACCTGTGTATGAAGGCTGAGCAGTGAGTGTCGCAAGTGAAATAAGCTGCCAAAGTGGTGCCATGATTGCCGCTCACTTTCCTTCTGATGGGAAGAGAAAGGGCTCTTATGATGACAATTGGAAACAGGCAGCCTGGGTAGAACCAAAGAAAACAGTAAATCTCCTGGCCCAAGGAGTCTCTCAACCTAAAATAAATGAGGTCAGCAATCAAGACCTTCCTATACAATAGGAATAAATTCCTTAATTTCTAGATGTACCAGTAGCTCTTAGATGTAAAAGTAAATGCATTGCATACAAAGAGCCCATCTCACTTCCAGGCTACTTTTTCCCATCTATGTTGCCCTCACTCTCTACCTGACAGTACAAGGATAAGTAGGGGTAAAACAGTGATCTCTTTGTCACCAGGAAAGGAAAATGGTTATACATATCTATTCATATATTCTGGCAATTTCAGGGAAGGGAAGGATTCGAATTTTTAATGGCTATGTTATATATAGGAATCCTACTCACCTTTCTATGGGAGAAAGAGGTGCTCAATTTCAACTATGTTCATTGAGAAAAACATTCAATAAAATTGGAACATAAAATAAAGATGTAGGTTGGGCTTTTTGGACTGATTTCTTTTAATCTGAATGTATCCAAGAAATTTCTGTTTTTATGATTATATTTTTTTATGCCACAAGTATCCGAGGGAATTATTTCCATCAGAAAGAGTTAAATGTAGAGAAGTGTTAGTGTAACAAACTCTACTGATATGCCAGGCAAAAATTCAGTGCAAGTGTCTGTATATCCAAACACCCATATCTTTCATAATAGCAATGATATCTTATTGACCAAGATATCAGAACATGAGCCTCACAACCATGAAAAAAATGTTAGCCAACAACTGCTAGCAAAAGTGGCTTGACAATCACAGCAAAAAAAAAAAAAAAAAAAAAAAAAAAGGTATTGGGTGAGGTGGCACAAGCTTGTAATCCCAGTACTTGAAAGGCTGAGACAGAAAGATATGGGTTTGCAGCCAGCCTCAGCTACTAGTGAGGCCCTCTGCAACTTGGTGAAATTTGTTTCAAAATAAAGAATAAAACAATAAGGAATGGGCTGGGGATATACCTCGGTGGTAGAATGTCCCTAGGTTTGATTCCCAGCAACACACACACACACACACACACACACACACACACACACACACTGGCCAAAAATAGTTCCATAAAAACACATGGTCAGATTCACAACTAAGGGTCTCCTATAGTCAAGGAAATACTGTTACCTGTTCAGCAATGACAATTAAAAAGTAGATCTAAGATCTTACAGGCTTTTAATTTTGGGGGTATTTGAAGAAATCATGAGCTTCACATGAACATTCTACTTGGTTCTCTGTAGCTAGGCTAAAATTCTAGGAAGCATTTTTGTGTTGGGGACAAACCATTAGGTTGCCATAGTAGTTGTCCAGTTAGCTCTGGTTCACTACCTTGGGGACCAACAACCCTAAAGATTCTTTAGAACTACCAATCTCACAGACTGATGATCTGGTAGGTGGAAATTTCTGGAAAAAGAACAATTTTCACCAAGATCAGTCCTTTAGAGTTTTGGACTACTTTCCCCTAGACATTCGTACCAGCTAAACCCAGTTTCAAATGCATCTGTTATCTTTCTACTGGGCTCTAGACAAAACTGTTCAACTGATTCATAAATACTTATGACTCAAGCTTGAAATTCCATGGAATGCATCAACTAAGGAGGTAAAATAGCAAATTAGAGCCAGCCTTGACCTAGCAAAAAGCCATTTAAAAAAAGAAGAATAAAATAGAAGGGGGGAAGAGGAAGAGAGGGATTGAGGGAAAGAAGGAAGGGACTTCTGAAACTGGGGCAAACATTACTCCCTGTTCCAACTACTGAAGCAAAGAATACAGCTCAGCAGGGCTCTTAATTCTCAGAGGTTCCTTTAAATGCCTGGACAATTTTGTTGATATTTCAGCTTGAGCTGAAACCCAGTGGTATCTGCAAGACTTCTGCAGTTAAACCTAATACAAGCTATTCAAAACTGAAAACGAACATGCTTGTTCTACTCAGTAGGAATAAACTAAAGGCTTTTCTCAAAACACAATCAAATAGCCACATCATTGAACCATTTTTTTAAATAGTATTTTTCTGACAGGCCATTGGCAATGGCTTATCTATTTGGTCTACCACTTATTGATTGGCAGACTAGAGCAATCCTTTTTCAACAATGAATAGTTGAATCAAATCATGGTGTTGATTGAACCATTTGCACCACTCATGTAAATGTCTACAGTAAGACTCTGTTTCCTGATGATACCCACATCATTCAGAATGCCACAATCACAGCATAGATTCATCAGCACAATGAAGAAGTAAAAAGGTAATGGGAAGATGTGGTAGAAATACCAAACTTCCTGATAATTAACAAGATTATACCACTGCGAGTCAACAAGATGTTTGCAAGACTGGAAATGGGCCATAAATGGACACTATCAAAATCCCTGGAAACTACCTCAACCAAAAAGGGTGAATAAGTTACCTCAATTGGGTATGACTCCTCAAAATAAAGCACTTCCAAGTTAGACAATTCAAAATAAAAATCAACATGGTTTGGATGTTATTGGACCCCAGACTGAGAGAAAAACTCAAGTAAAAATATAAAACCCTAAAGATGCCAGCTCTAAAAGATTTACCACTTTAGAAACCCTCCCTTTTTGATATTTTCTTTCTCTCTTTCTGATCTTGTGGACTCTGGGAGAAGATGGTATGTAACTGATGGCACCTGGTCAGGGTTGCTCCTGGGTAGCAACCAGAAGGCATCCACTGGACATCAGAGCCAGCCTAGGTCCCTAGGTGTAATCTGCAACTCTCTTCAGTATATCATGTAGATTTTGGGAGAAAGCATTGTGCAATTGACCACACTCTGCTAGTCCACTCCTGAGTAGGGAACAGAAGGCAGCTGTGCTGGATGGCAGAACCCCTACTGCCCACAAGGGTGATCTTCTTCTTTTACTCTCTTGCTTTCTTTACAATACACTCCCTGCTCCCACATCTGATGTTTTGGGGTGTCATTTCTCACTCTGTCAAACATGAACCCAGTAATGAAACCATCAGAATCAATAACAGATGAAGAAATATATCTACCATCATAGACATGACACAAAAAACAGAACTCTATTTCTTCTATAGAGAATACCACTGCATTAATAAACTTAGAACTCCTGTCAGGATATGAATAATGTTCCTTTGAAAGAAGGCAAACTGCATCAGTCATTGCTTCTAGAGTCTTCTATGGAACAAACCACATCAGATTTTTGACCCATTCTGGGGCTACCTGAAGACCTCTCTACTGATCAAAGTAGCTTCTTTAAAACGTGGACTGAGATAATTTCTACCTTTCTTGATATCTTCGTTGTCCTGGTCTGACTGAATCCAAGTACCTTAACGACAGATACCTTTATTCTCTTTTCTTAGGTCATTTGCTTTAGTTAATTATTGTAAAATTTTCTTTTAAAAATTGTTTGTCTTGAGATACATTTTTTATTTTTATGAAAATCTCTTGTCAGTTTTACAAAACATGACTTTCTTCTCAAGAACTTGAGGGTCAGTCCTATAAAATGTAACCACTAAAAAAAAAAAGCTTCCTATCTTCCAATGTCTTACATAAAGTAGAAGCCTCATTGGTGAAACCCTTGATGAAGTTGTAAAATTACTTTTATGAATATAAAAGAAAGTTTCATTTGAGCAAGTCACCTGGCCAACACTACTGGCCTAAAAATCGATCCACTCCAGCTCTTCAAAGCTCTCTGGTCTTTTTTTTAGTGGAGTTGATTCAAAATGTTCTATTTCTCCACCTATAGCTATAGACTTCAGTAAACTATTATTTACCTATTTAATCTTGTACACTGCAATTTTTACCTCCAAAGCACAGTAGACATTTCTTCAGGTTAAGATTTGCATCCTCCAGCTTGATCAACTGATTACAGCCATACCCTGTGGTGCTAGAAACTTATCTGTGCCTTTTGTTTGAATTTCCAGACCATTTGCATTCTGAAAATGGTGAGAAAACAAACAATGGACTAGTCCTTATGCTATTCCATGAAATTCTTCTGTTCCTTATTCACAGACAATGATATTACATTGTGTTGGAATGAAGACCTTGAATTCTAAAACAAACAAAAATCCCGACTCTTACTTATTTATTTCTTCCTGGTTAACATACCACACACTTAGTAAAGCAGTTTAGCTACTGAATATGGCTGTCTCAGAAAGATCCACCTCTGCTAGGCCACTTCCTGAATAATGATCAGGACAGAAAGGGTGGGTTTAGCCAGGTGTGGTGGTGCATGCTTGTAATCCTAGTACTTGTGAGGCTGAGACAGGAGGATTGCCAGTATTGGGCAAACATCAGAAACTTGTGAGGCCCTCCACCACTTAGGGAGGCCCTGTTTTAAATTTTAAAAAAATTGAGAGAAGGAGAAAATGACAATGGAGAGACACAGTACATCTCACTAGTTGAAGCAAATTAAGTTAACTACTGAGAAGGCAGCGACATAATAAACAAAATTAAACCCAGCTTACAACCCTAAACAGACTCAGGAACTACAGGAGAAGAAATCCAGTAATTCTGACCTGCAAGATTCACCACAACACTAAAAAATCACAAGCGAGCTACAGATGTGGGCGGCTGCAGGTGCCATAATGGGCTGCCAGCCCAAAGAGAGTCTTTGGGCACACCAGTCCAAGAATTGCATAAAAAAAAAAAAAAAAACAAGAGTCTGAAAGTGGCCATAGACCTCCAACATCTTAAGCTGTGAGCTCACCTGAGCACCTGAACAGCACCATTTGCTCACCAGAAGTAGCACCCGCAGAGGCATAGGGAGACCTTCAGGGAACTGGAACTGGACCTGCTAACCCTGTGCACAGAGAATCAGCGGGATATGGAAGAGCATCCAGCCCTTCAGAGCCCGAGACTGGGCTGCCAGGTAACAGCATAAGCTCACATGAGCCACAGGACCCAGCGGGCACACAGAGAGTGCCACCAAACACAGCAGTAACTGTGGGTGCCAGTATGCACCTAGGGGGGCAAGTTCAACACCAGGGACACAGAGGGTGCTTAAGGTGCTATACCTGCACACGGCCACAGGGGGTTGCTCCAAGCAAATACGAGACATTGGAATATACTCCAGAAACTATCACAGCGCAGACATTCAGAAATTATGCTGGCCCCCTCTATGTTTGAAAAGTAGTAGGGAAATCCATGTACATTTATGATGATTTAGAGGATTTTGATGAATATCTGCTGGATTTTGTCTGTAATACCATCTGCTGTCTGAACACCACCACACTTAAGATATATTTTAGTAGACAGGGCCCAAAAAACAACATGAAGTTTTTATTATATGTCTTTTGTTCTGTCATAACTATTTTAACCAGGTGGTGTCGCCCTGTCTCCAGGCAGTGCTATCACTAGGCGCAAAGGTCAAGATCCCTCCTAGCCCTGGCTCTACTGTAATGATTAGAATGAAGGTCAAAGATAGGGAGGAATTCTGCATTTGTAATTGCGGTAGCTGGGATGCTTCCACAGTATCTGAATTCTGACTAGATTTACATCTTTGTGCAAAGCTGAGGGTGTTTAGAGGCTCAGACAAATTACTAGAAAATTTTCCACGGACTCAGTTTCTCCCATAGTCCTGATCTTACATCACTGGAGCAATTCGTGTGGAAAGTTAAAAGAATCATTACCAAAAGAATAATAGTTATGAAAGAATATCTAAGAGTGGGGGAGTACTTTGGCCAAAGCAATGCTCCCTCGGGGCTCCTCCTTGAGGGAGCTCCTCCTTGAGATGCACAGCAGTCATGCGTCATGCGTGGGGGTACATGCAGACATCAAGGAAAGTGGGCAGTGGCATTAAAGAAAGAAATTTAAGAAGACTTTGGAAGATGGAAATATCTCCCATGCACATGGATAGGAAGAATAAATATCATCACAATGACCATTATGCCAAAGGTGATCTATAGATTCAATACAATTCCTATTAAAATACAAACAACATTCTTCATAGACCTAGAAAAATCAATCATGAACTTTATATGGAGAAAGAAAGGACCCAGAATATCCAAAGCAATTCTCAGCAATAAGAATTATGCAATTACAATCCCAGACTTCAAATTATAGTATAGATCAATAGAAGTAAAAAACAGCATGGTATTGGCACAATAAAAGGAATACTGACTAGTGGAACAGAATAGAAGGTACAGAAACAAATCCACACACCTATAGTCAATTAATCTTTGAAAAGTGGCCAAATGCATACATTACCTCTCATTGTGCACAGGAATCAACTCACGATGGATTACAGACTTAGAAATTAGACCAGAGACAGACTGTGAAGTTATTAGAGGAGGGCATAGGATCAACACTACAACATATAGGTACACGCAGTAACTTTCCCAACAAAACCCCCAAAGCACAGCAAATTTAGGTAAGAATTAACAAGTAGAATAGCATCAAACTAAAAAGTTTCTTCTCATCAAAGGAAACCATCAATAACCTAGAGAGGAAGCCTATAGAATGGAAGAATATCTTTACCAGCCACTACTCTGATAGGGGGCAAATATCCAGAATATAAAAAGAGCTCAAAATTCTACACTAGCAAAACAAACAATCCAGTCATGAAATGGGCAATTGAACTGAATAGACACTTTTAAAAAGAGATACAAATGGCCAATAGATACATGAAAAGATGTTCTACATCATTAGCCATCAGTGAGATGCAAATCAAAACTACACTGAGATTCCATCTAACCCCAGTCAGATTGGTAAGCATAAAGAAATCAAATAACAACAAATGTTGCTGAGGATGCGGGGAAGGAGGAACACTTTTACACTGTTGGTGGGAGTATGAACTAGTTCAGCCACAATGGAGATCTGTGGGGAGATTCCTTAGAAAACTGGGAATAGAACCAACATATGATCCACCTCTACCAGTCCTGGGTATTTTTCCAAAGGTTTTGAAATTAGAGAACTACAGTAACATATGCATACCTACTTTCATAGCAGCACAATTTGTAATAGCCAAAATATGGAACCAACCCAGGTCTCCATCAACAGATGAAGGGATTGCAAAATTATGGGAAATACACACAATGGAATTCTACTCAGCAATAAAGAACAAAATCATGTAATTCACAAGAAGTTGGGAAGACCTGGAAAATATTATGTTAAGTCAGATTAGCCAAGCACAGAAAGAGAAGGGATATATGTTTTATCTAATGTGCTCAAGATAGGGAATATTAGGAATACCAGAGGAACTCCATATAATAAAGAGGAAACATCCAAAACCAGAAAGGAAGGGTAGGGGAGAAAGAAAGGTGAAGTTAATTAATGGAAAAGCTTTTAAAGAAGTGATCTTATTATCTCTGTCTCTCCGAATAGTTACTGGCTTGTATTTTCTATATTGTGCTTAAGTAGAATCATTCACCAAGGGTATGTTTACAAACCATAGTCACTACTTATCTTGAAATATATTTCATAGAGTTGCCAGTGTGCGAATATAGTGTGATTGCAAATAAGTTTTTTAAATATATAGAATATGTTCTTTTAATTTGATTTGTGCTAATTGTTGGAGCACTTTCTCTTTAAGGAATTTCTAGCAGAAACAAGACTGGCTGAGCCTCAGGACCAACTGCTTGGAAGGGTGAACTGAGTGATATTTTGTCTTAAGTTAAAAATTAAATAAGTGCTAGGGATATGGTTCAGTTGCAGAATGCCATTGGATTCAATTCCCAGAATTGCAGAAAAAAAGAATATATCATAACATTATAGCTAATGGGTTGAGACACACTATTTGGCAGTAGAGAGAGATCAACATCACTGGGACTCTGGAAGATGACTCCTCAGATTCTGGATAAGACAAGAAACAAATGATATACATTTTTTTTTTTTGCCATTTAGAAAGGATCTTGGAGAAATTCCCATTAAAGAAAACATGCTGGTGGGGCTTTCCAAAACTATTGCACACTTATTCACTG
Source organism: Muscardinus avellanarius (assembly GCF_963383645.1). Taxonomy (NCBI): domain Eukaryota; kingdom Metazoa; phylum Chordata; class Mammalia; order Rodentia; family Gliridae; genus Muscardinus; species Muscardinus avellanarius. Next base: position 32,670,781 of record NC_137799.1, read on the forward strand.
ACTAGTGGTTCTGCCAAATTCCAACAGACTATTCTGATGATGAGTTGATTGCCATTATCCTTAACAACATACCAAGAAGTCTTGTAACTGCAAGAGTTGGACTTGAGTTCTTTCACTTTTTTACTTCTAAAAACTTGTCAACATCTGTTAAAATTCTTTTAAGTGGGATGGATAAATGTAGCCCAACTTGTGTAGTATAAAAATATAACAAATTAAACTGATTGCTCTTCAGTAGTGTATCCAAAATAAGGAATAAATTCAAGTGTTAAAACTGAACTAGGAAACAAATTCAACCCTACCATGTGTTTAAGAAGCAATATTGGAGTAAATGCCAAACTGTGATGTTCCAATTTATTTAGACTCCCTTTATGGGTCTTGATAAATATAAGCAATATTTTCTCTCTGGGGATACCATGTGCAACCAGGACTTTGTGTAGAACCAAATATTTGCTTTTCTTCTGAAAATATATTGATTTGTACCTTAAGTATGAGTATATGAGATCTTTAAATATTTAAGGAACAGCAATACTGGGTCATGTAGTTAGTAGATTATTTGTAATAAATAAAATAGAGTTTTAAGTTATCTAAAGGGTTAACTGTCTTATTTCTCTGCATTGCATAAAAAGTTATCTTTTAAGTAGATTTCATACAGCTGGCAAAGGTGGCATTAGATATGGCCTTAATCTTAAATAGTCCATGACATCACAGAGGTCCTATAAAGCTTTCTGGCTAACCTCAACTCATTAGTCAGATTTGTGTCTAAAAAACTGAGTCCCTAGATTTATTTTTTTTTTTTCTGAGAGAAAGCAGAAGGTATACAATTGCTGGAGGTACCCTGCTGTGCCAGGATTAATATTTCAGGACAAGAAGAAAGGTCAGAGCAGAATTGCTGTTTGGAGTTCTATGGTATTAAAGGAGTTAAAGATTTACCATCTCAAAATACACTGCCTTGGTCAACATTCTTGCTGATATAATCCAAGACAGCTGACCACACAACTTAGAGGAAGGAAGATTTATTTACTCACAATTTTTTGGAGATCTCAGAGTTTCAGTCCTTGTGATGTTGGGTTAAATCTGCAGAGCTCAAGTCATAGCAGTGGGAAGCAGAGAGAGGGAGAGAGAATGTGCTCAGCTCTCTCATCATGGTGACCAGAAGCAAGAGAGAACAAAAAAGCAAGGGGCTTTAAAGACACAAGTACAATCCCTAAGGCCACACTCTAACAGACTCACTGCTTCCCAGCCCAAAGCCACACCCCACTTGCCAGTCAATCTATTCCAATAAATTTATCCACTGAGATTATAACCCTTATGACTTATTACATAAAGCCTAAACTTAAATACATCAGCTCTTCAGGGGATGTTACATATCTAACCATAGCATATACCATATTTGTGTACTGATTATTTTAAGTTAAAATTACTCATATAACTTAAATTTCAAAAAAGACCACTTAATCTGTCTTTCCTCAACTTTGGGGGAGATGCCCTTCACACACCAAGGCTGCAAAATAGCCTTGATAAACAACCACTGGTATTTGGGCCTCTGATTAACCTAAATAACTAAAACCTTAAGTAATCTCTTTTTTTTTTCTATTGGGTTATATAATTCCTTCACTTATATATCACTTAATAGCATTCCTAGAATTTACTACCACAGTTCAAGTACCTATTTGTCCTGTTATCCTTCACAAATTTATTATTTATTTACAAAATGCAAAACTATTATGCTCTGTTTAAGTATTTCCTCATTTACATATAAAATTAAGTAAGTATAATGAACCATTTTGTTTCTCTCTTGTTAATCAGCTCTTATATAAGATGGTTTCTTAGATTCAGCCAAAAAGTCCACATAAAAACAAAAGGAGAAGACCTCTCTTTTTCTTATAGTTTACTCTTATTATTTTGGGGGGTGGAGGATTTATTTGGCCCAGTGGGTTCAGTACTGAGGGTGAAGGATCAGAGCCACCCTCTGGTCATTACTGCAGGTTTGCCTCATCCTGTTGCTTGGATTTCTGTTGACAGTAGTCCTAATTAAATGCTATATGAGGCATTGTGAGTGCAGTTGGTCCCAGCTTCTGTCAGATTGTTTAATTAAAATGGACAAAGGAGTAGTGTATTAATAAGAAAATTGGTCTAAAGGAAAAATGGTTCAGAAAAGGGTAGATATTATTGTGAGACAGTTCTACACAGATCTCTTGTGCTTTTGTATAGCTTGCAAGCAAAAACACAGACTGGCATCTATTATAGACAATCGTTTTAAGAACATTTGTTTAACAAACAATCAGAGAGTGTCTTTTAGAACCAAGATCAGGAATACTTTCTGAATATTATCATAAAGTTATTGTATTTTTGTAGAACAAATGAAGGGATTTTCACTGTCCATTAGAAAATATTTGGGCTTTTTAGGTTTGTGGCCTTTCTTCTATTTTGTATTTCATTGAACATGTTGAAATCATGGTGTTTTCATCCATCAATATACATAAAGGTTTGAGAAATTGGCTATTATCAATGCTGTGGGTAATAAATTATTTTTATCTCTGATCGGAAATCTCAGGGTTTTTTTTTTGCCAGAATTCTTAATACAATGACAGAATAATTTAGCAGTTTGTAAATAGAGAAAAAATACAAACCATTCACAGTTCCTGATAATTGTGGCACAAAATACAATAAAAAATTTAAAATGGGAGTCAAATAAATGAATTTATTTAATAGTTAATGTTAGTATTGAGTAACTGACAGTGTTTTGACAAACCATTTAAAGACATTTGATATTTATAACATGGAAAGTTATATTGGCATATGAGCTAGAACTATTTTAAGAAATATCACATATCTATTATTCAGTAATTTAAATTTTGAATAGTTTTAAAATGCCATATCCTCCTGGTCATCCATAACAAAATAATTTCTGTGACCTGTGTTAACTCAGATTGGCAGTTTTGAGGAGAATTTTGAAATTATATTTGGGCCTCTCTGGAAACACTGCCATGTTTATGGGAATGGAGCCTCATATGACAGATATTTCAATCTTTGGGAAAGTATTCATCTGATTTTGAGAAATGTATCAAAATAAAGTTGGTCTGAGCTTTCAAATGATTTAATTCATTTTATTATAGTCTCACTTAAGCACAAACAGAGAAGTAGTTATAGTTATTCCGTGCATGTGTCTCTTGTAGGAGTTTACTGGTATTGCCTTAAAGACTTATCATAGACCAGGTTTAAGCTAAAACATTAGAAAGTTATTTCCACATATTTATGGAGGCTGGAATTCCAAGATCAATGTCAGCAGGTTTGTTTTTATTCTAGGCCTGTAGATGGCGCTGAATTCTTTGTACTTTAACTTGCCTTTCTTAGTGTTTGTGTCCTCATCTCTTCTTACAGAGACATGGCCTTTTGGATTAGGATCCACCTCATAGCCAACTTTAACATATATTTTCATTAAGGACCTTATATCCAAATACAACATGCTTTATGTTATAAAGCATGGGAGGTTAAGGCATCAATATACAAATTTTGGAGGAATAATTTCTATAGATAATAGGTCTTAAACAATTAACAAAGCTGAGTATAACTACTTGAGAGGCTGAGATAGAGAGATCTCAGATTTGAGGCCAGTCTCTGCCACTTATCAAGACCCTCAGCAACCTACCCAGACCCTGTTTCAATCAATCAATCAGTCAATAAATGGCTGGAGGTATATCTCTGGGATAGGATGACCTTGAGTTCAATACCCAATACTGTTAGAGGAGAGACAGAGAAGAGAGAGAGAGAAGGAAAGAGAGAGAAACAGACACAGAGAGAGACAGATTGAAAGACAGAGAGACAGAGAGAGACAGAGATAAATGAATAAATGAATTAAACAACCCAAACTAGATTTTATGAATTAGATTTAAGTGATATAAAAAATAATATATTGTATCTAGGTGTGGTGGCACATGCTTGTAATCCCAGCATTGGGGATGCTGAGACAGAATGATTTGGGTTCACAGACAGCTTCAGCTACTTAGTGAGGCCCTCTGCAACTTAGTGAGACCCTGTTTCAAATAAAGAATAAAAAATAGGATAGGGGGTATAGCTCAGAGGTAGAATGCCTCTGGGTTCCATCCTCAGACCCACAATAATAAAAGAAAAATAACATATTTTATCAGTTAATTTAATATCATTCCTATGGTACATAAAAGGATAAAGTCTAAACTGACTGTAACTTTGTCTTATTTAATCCCTGCAACTTTGTCTTATTTAATTCCATTTTGTCATAGAAAAAGTAAATGATATAAATTGATAGAGATTACTATTTATTGTTATTAAATATATTAAGAATATTTTGCAACAAATTAAAAACCATGTTATATCTGCATGTTCTGTTTTGTTCAAATAAATTTTTATGCACATTTAAGGCACAGGGCCTGATGTTCTGGACCACATATAGATAATAAGATGTCATTATAGTGAACCAAATTAACATAGCCATCTCACATACTTATCCACCTTTATGATTTTTGTTTTATTTGTGACAAGAACAGCTAAAACTGACCATTTAGCATGATGTCAAACACAACACAATTTTATTATTTGGCCTCATATTGTACATTGGATCTCTAAACTTGTTCATTCTACATATCTACTACTTTGTACCCTTTCATTAAAACCTATATGTTTTAACATAACACATAGATTTTTTCCCCATATATAAACCTGGTGACAAGTACAGGAAGATATTTGTACCTTTGTTTCCCAAATAAAGCAAAAGAGAATATTGGTCAGATGAATGGCATGAGAGGCACACATTTATGTTCTGAAGGAAACAATGAAGTGGATCATCTCCATATGACCATCCACATGGGCATTTCAAGATGGTCTTAAAGATTTTTTTTAGCTTTCATTTTTTTTAACTGAGCATCTAGTTACATTTATTTATGGGATTCACTTTGTTTGTGGGATGATGGTAAAATTATTCTGTACCTCTTCTCTCTCAGCCATCTTCTAGGAATTGAGGTCAGCCCTAGTATCCAAACTATGAAGAATTCTAGAATTTTATGAAGAATTAGAAACCATTTAAGAATTCTCTCCTTGACAGAGAGGTATAAAGAATATGAATAACACTTGGATACCACTTGCCATTGATATCAGGAGAGAATAAAGGGGAAACTGTGGGTCTTTCCTATTATACTAAAATTTAATTCCAATGGAAAAAAAAATATTCCAAATACAGACTGGCCAAGAAAGGGTAGAGTCCTAATTTGATTAAGTTTACAGCAACAATAACAATGATGAAGTCAACACTATAGATAGGTAGGTAGATAGGTGATAGATAGATGATAGATAGGTAGATAAATGATATTTTCCTCCTGCCCCCAGAAAGTGTCGTGCTTTCTCCTTCTTAAAATGAAAAAAAGCGGCGGGCGGGGCACGCCTAATGGGGCCCGGGTCGCGGGACTCTGGGCCCCTGCCGAACTGCGCGTAGCACGCCAGACCCCTGGAGAAACCGGACCCAGTAAGACGCTGGGTTCTGGGCGGGGGTCGCGGGCTGGGCACGCCAGATGGGGCCCGGGTCGCGGGACTCTGGGCCCCTGCCGAACTGCGCGTAGCACGCCAGACCCCTGGAGAAACCAGACCCAGTAAGACGCTGGGTTCTGGGCAGGGGTCGCGGGCTGGGCACGCCAGATGGGGCCCGGGTCGCGGGACTCTGGGCCCCAGACCGAACTGCGCATAGCACGCCAGACCCCTGGAGAAACCAGGCCAAGTAAGACGCTGGGTTCTGGGCTGGGGTCGCGGGCTGGGCACGCCTAATGGGGCCCGGGTCGCGGGACTCTGGGCCCCTGCCGAACTGCGCGTAGCACGCCAGATCCCTGGAGAAACCAGGCCCAGTAAGACGCTGGGTTCTGGGCAGGGGTCGCGCGCGGCGCACAAAAGCCGGGGCCTGGGTCGCGGGACCCTGGGCCCCGGGCCGAACTGCGCGTAGCACGCCAGACCCCTGGAGAAACCAGGCCCAGTAAGACGCTGGGTTCTGGGCGGGGGTCGCGGGCGGGGCACGCCTAATGGGGCCCGGGTCGCGGGACTCTGGGCCCCTGCCGAACTGCGCGTAGCACGCCAGACCCCTGGAGAAACCAGACCCAGTAAGACGCTGGGTTCTGGGCAGGGGTCGCGGGCTGGGCACGACAGATGGGGCCCGGGTCGCGGGACTCTGGGCCCCAGGCCGAACTGCGAGTAGCACGCCAGACCCCTGGAGAAACAAGGCCCAGTAAGACGCTGGGTTCTGGGCGGGGGTCTAGCACAGGGCACGCCAGCTGGGGCCCGGATCGCGGGACTCTGGGTCCCGGCCGAACTGCGAGTAGCACGCCAGACCCCTGGAGAAACCGGGCCCAGAACAGAAAAAGATAAAGAAAAATATCGGAGAGGTGGTAAGAAAGCCGTTATGGATGCCAGGACACTGGAGATGCAGACAAAACTTATCTAAATGCACTGGAACTTATGGAAAAATTCGCCGTGAAAGAGGACTGCTATTTCTCTATATTGTTAAGAATCTCAGACAGCACATATAAGGAGAGAGTTTAGCGGAGACCAAGGAGAAATGCGGTGTTGAAAGAGTTCTTCGCAATGGTGGTAGAGACTTGTATTCAGGAGAAGCAGAAACCGGATCTTACCAACTTTATTTTTTTGGAGAAATTACACCAAATGTCGAATGCTACCATCACGCATGCTTAGGAACACTGGACAACATTCAGAGTGGAAAAAGAGCCTGGGAAGGATTTGAAACGGTGGAGGCAGTGGCAATGCCAGTGGCCAATATTCGGGGGAGGCAGAGATCTGATACATTACAACTGGAACCTTTGAAATACTAACCACAGAGACAGTGATCGGAACCTGCTGAGGGGTTAGGCGGGCGCCGGGGCCAGTGGCCGACATCGGAGCTTGCTGTGAGGCAGGGCCACTACTGAGGCCTCCGTGGCGGGATTGTAACCTGCAGAGGGGTTAGACCGATCCTGGGGCCAGCGAGGCCGGCATTGGAGCCTGCCATGATGCAAGGCTTGTGCTAGGGCCTCCGAGGTCGGGTCCGGAACATGCTGAGGGGTTAGGCCGATGCTGGGGTCAGCGAGGCCGGATTCGGAGCCTGCCGTGAGGCAAGGCCAGTGTTGGGGCCCCCGAGGATGGGACCGGACCCTGCTGAGGGGTTAGGCCGGTGCTGGGGCCAGCGAGGCTGGCATCAGAGCCTGCCATGAGGCAAGGCCGGTACTTGGGCCTCTGAGGCCAGGATAAGAGCCTGCCGAGGGGTTAGACCGGTGCTGGGGCCTCCGAGGCCAGGATAAGAGCCTGCTGAGGGGTTAGGCCGCTGCTGGGGGCAGCGAGGCCGGCATCGGAGCCTGCCTTGAGGCAAGGCCGGTACTGGGGCCTCTGAGGCCGGGATCGGAGCCTGCCGAGGGGTTAGGCCGCTGCTGGGGCCAGTGAGGCCGGCATCGGAGCCTGCCGTGAGGCAAGGCCGGTACTGGGGCCTCCGAGGCCAGGATAAGAGCCTGCTGAGGGGTTAGGCCGGTGCTGGGGCCAGCGAGGCCGGCATCGGAGCCTGCCTTGAGGCAAGGCCGGTACTGGGGCCTCGAGGCCAGGATAAGAGCCTGCCGAGGGGTTAGGCCGGTGCTGGGGCCAGCGAGGCCGGCATCGGAGCCTGCCGTGAGGCACGGCCGGTACTGGGGCCTCCGAGGCCAGGATAAGAGCTTGCCGAGGGGTTAGGCCGGTGCTGGGGCCAACGAGGCCGGCAGCAGAGCCTGCCGTGAGGCATGACCAGTGCTGGGGCCTCCGAGGCCGGGATCGGAGCATGCCGAGGGGTTAGGCCAGTGCTGGGGCCAGCGAGGCCGGCATCGGAGCCTGCCATGAGGCAAGGCCGGTACTGGGGCCTCCGAGGCCAGGATAAGAGCCTGCCAAGGGGCTAGGCCGGTGCTGGGGCCAGCGAGGCCGGCATCGGAGCCTGCCTTGAGGCATGACCAGTGCTGGGGCCTCCGAGGCTGGGATCGGAGCCTGCCGAGGGGTTAGGCCGCTGCTGGGGCCAGCGAGGCCGGCATCGGAGCCTGCCATGAGGCAAGGCCGGTACTGGGGCCTCCGAGGCCTGGATAAGAGCCTGCCGAGGGGTTAGGCCAGTGCTGGGGCCAGCGAGGCCGGCATCGGAGCCTGCCTTGAGGCAAGGCCGGTACTGGGGCCTCTAGGCCAGGATAAGAGCCTGCTGAGGGGTTAGGCCGGTGCTGGGGCCAGCGAGGCCGGCATCGGAGCCTGCTGTGAGGCAAGGCCGGTACTGGGGCCTCCGAGGCCAGGATAAGAGCTTGCCGAGGGGTTAGGCCGGTGCTGGGGCCAACGAGGCCGGCATCGGAGCCTGCCTTGAGGCATGACCAGTGCTGGGGCCTCCGAGGCCGGGATCGGAGCCTGCCGAGGGGTTAGGCCGCTGCTGGGGCCAGCGAGGCCGGCATCGGAGCCTGCCGTGAGGCAAGGCCGGTACTGGGGCCTCCGAGGCCAGGACAAGAGCCTGCCGAGGGGTTAGGCCGGTGCTGGGGCCAGCGAGGCCGGCATCGGAGCCTGCCGTGAGGCAAGGCCAGTACTGGGGCCTCCGAGGCCAGGATAAGAGCTTGCCGAGGGGTTAGGCCGGTGCTGGGGCCAACGAGGCCGGCATCGGAGCCTGCCGTGAGGCATGACCAGTGCTGGGGCCTCCGAGGCCGGGATCGGAGCATGCCAAGGGGTTAGGCCGGTGCTGGGGCCAGCGAGGCCGGCATCGGAGCCTGCCGTGAGGCAAGGCCGGTACTGGGGCCTCCGAGGCCAGGATAAGAGCCTGCCAAGGGGCTAGGACGGTGCTGGGGCCAGCGAGGCCGGCATCGGAGCCTGCCGTGAGGCAAGGCCAGTACTGGGGCCTCCGAGGCCAGGATAAGAGCCTGCCAAGGGGTTAGGCCGGTGCTGGGGCCAGCGAGGCCGGCATCGGAGCCTTCCTTGAGGCATGACCAGTGCTGGGGCCTCCGAGGCCGGGATCGGAGCCTGCCGAGGGGTTAGGCCGCTGCTGGGGCCAGCGAGGCCGGCATCGGAGCCTGCCGTGAGGCAAGGCCGGTACTGGGGCCTCCGAGGCCAGGATAAGAGCTTGCCGAGGGGTTAGGCCGGTGCTGGGGCCACGAGGCCGGCAGCGGAGCCTGCCGTGAGGCATGACCAGTGCTGGGGCCTCCGAGGCCAGGATCGGAGCATGCCGAGGGGTTAGGCCGGTGCTGGGGCCAGCGAGGCCGGCATTGGAGCCTGCCGTGAGGCAAGGCCAGTACTGGGGCCTCCGAGGCCAGGATAAGAGCCTGCCAAGGGGTTAGGTCGGTGCTGGGGCCAGCGAGGCCGGCATCGGAGCCTGCCTTGAGGCATGACCAGTGCTGGGGCCTCCGAGGCCGGGATCGGAGCCTGCCGAGGGGTTAGGCCGCTGCTGGGGCCAGCGAGGCCGGCATCGGAGCCTGCCGTGAGGCAAGGCCGGTACTGGGGCCTCCGAGGCCAGGACAAGAGCCTGCCGAGGGGTTAGGCCGGTGCTGGGGCCAGCGAGGCCGGCATCGGAGCCTGCCGTGAGGCAAGGCCAGTACTGGGGCCTCCGAGGCCAGGATAAGAGCTTGCCGAGGGGTTAGGCCGGTGCTGGGGCCAACGAGGCCGGAATCGGAGCATGCCGTGAGGCATGACCAGTGCTGGGGCCTCCGAGGCCGGGATAAGAGCTTGCCGAGGGGTTAGGCCGGTGCTGGGGCCAGCGAGGCCGGCATCGGAGCCTGCCGTGAGGCAAGGCCAGTACTGGGGCCTCCGAGGCCAGGATAAGAGCTTGCCGAGGGGTTAGGCCGGTGCTGGGGCCAACGAGGCCGGCATCGGAGCCTGCCGTGAGGCATGACCAGTGCTGGGGCCTCCGAGGCCGGGATCGGAGCATGCCAAGGGGTTAGGCCGGTGCTGGGGCCAGCGAGGCCGGCATCGGAGCCTGCCGTGAGGCAAGGCCGGTACTGGGGCCTCCGAGGCCAGGATAAGAGCCTGCCAAGGGGCTAGGACGGTGCTGGGGCCAGCGAGGCCGGCATCGGAGCCTGCCGTGAGGCAAGGCCAGTACTGGGGCCTCCGAGGCCAGGATAAGAGCCTGCCAAGGGGTTAGGCCGGTGCTGGGGCCAGCGAGGCCGGCATCGGAGCCTTCCTTGAGGCATGACCAGTGCTGGGGCCTCCGAGGCCGGGATCGGAGCCTGCCGAGGGGTTAGGCCGCTGCTGGGGCCAGCGAGGCCGGCATCGGAGCCTGCCGTGAGGCAAGGCCGGTACTGGGGCCTCCGAGGCCAGGATAAGAGCTTGCCGAGGGGTTAGGCCGGTGCTGGGGCCACGAGGCCGGCAGCGGAGCCTGCCGTGAGGCATGACCAGTGCTGGGGCCTCCGAGGCCAGGATCGGAGCATGCCGAGGGGTTAGGCCGGTGCTGGGGCCAGCGAGGCCGGCATTGGAGCCTGCCGTGAGGCAAGGCCAGTACTGGGGCCTCCGAGGCCAGGATAAGAGCCTGCCAAGGGGTTAGGTCGGTGCTGGGGCCAGCGAGGCCGGCATCGGAGCCTGCCTTGAGGCATGACCAGTGCTGGGGCCTCCGAGGCCGGGATCGGAGCCTGCCGAGGGGTTAGGCCGCTGCTGGGGCCAGCGAGGCCGGCATCGGAGCCTGCCGTGAGGCAAGGCCGGTACTGGGGCCTCCGAGGCCAGGACAAGAGCCTGCCGAGGGGTTAGGCCGGTGCTGGGGCCAGCGAGGCCGGCATCGGAGCCTGCCGTGAGGCAAGGCCAGTACTGGGGCCTCCGAGGCCAGGATAAGAGCTTGCCGAGGGGTTAGGCCGGTGCTGGGGCCAACGAGGCCGGAATCGGAGCATGCCGTGAGGCATGACCAGTGCTGGGGCCTCCGAGGCCGGGATCGGAGCATGCCGAGGGGTTAGGCCGGTGCTGGGGCCAGCGAGGCCGGCATCGGAGCCTGCCGTGAGGCAAGGCCGGTACTGGGGCCTCCGAGGCCAGGATAAGAGCCTGCCAAGGGGCTAGGCCAGTGCTGGGGCCAGCGAGGCCGGCATCGGAGCCTGCCGCGAGGCAAGGCCAGTACTGGGGCCTCCGAGGCCAGGATAAGAGCCTGCCAAGGGGTTAGGCCGGTGCTGGGGCCAGCGAGGCCGGCATCGGAGCCTTCCTTGAGGCATGACCAGTGCTGGGGCCTCCGAGGCCGGGATCGGAGCCTGCCGAGGGGTTAGGCCGCTGCTGGGGCCAGCGAGGCCGGCATCGGAGCCTGCCGTGAGGCAAGGCCGGTACTGGGGCCTCCGAGGCCAGGATAAGAGCTTGCCGAGGGGTTAGGCCGGTGCTGGGGCCAGCGAGGCCGGCATCGGAGCCTGCCTTGAGGCAAGGCCGGTACTGGGGCCTCCGAGGCCAGGATAAGAGCTTGCCGAGGGGTTAGGCCGGTGCTGGGGCCAACGAGGCCGGCATCGGAGCCTGCCGTGAGGCATGACCAGTGCTGGGGCCTCCGAGGCCGGGATCGGAGCATGCCGAGGGGTTAGGCCGGTGCTGGGGCCAGCGAGGCCGGCATCGGAGCCTGCTGTGAGGCAAGGTCAGTACTGGGGCCTCCGAGGCCAGGATAAGAGCCTGCCAAGGGGTTAGGCCGGTGCTGGGGCCAGCGAGGCCGGCATCGGAGCCTGCCTTGAGGCATGACCAGTGCTGGGGCATCCGAGGCTGGGATCGGAGCCTGCCGAGGGGTTAGGCCGCTGCTGGGGCCAGCGAGGCCGGCATCGGAGCCTGCCGTGAGGCAAGGCCGGTATTGGGGCCTCTGAGGCCAGTTTAAGAGCCTGTCAAGGGGTTAGGCCGGTGCTGGGGCCAGTGAGGCCGGCATCGGAGCCTGCCGTGAGGCATTACCAGTGTTGGGGCCTCCGAGGCCGGGATTGGAATCCTGCCAACGGGTTAGACCGGTGCAGGGGCCAATGGCCAGCATCGGAGCCTGGCGTGAGGCAAGTTCACTCCTGCGGCCTCCAAGGTTGGGACCAAAGCCAGCTTAGGGGTTTGACCGGTTCAGGGGCCAGCGAGACCAGAACTGGGTCCTCCCATGAGGCAAGGCCGCTGCGTGAGCCAGCGAGATCTGGATCAGTCCACTGAGTAGCCAGGCCACTACTGGGACCATCAAGAGTGGGATTGGTACTTGCAACGCAGCATGCACAGAGAAATATCGCAGAAAATATAAATCAGACGCTTCTCTTAATCAGCAATAACTAGGAGGAAAAGGGCAACAGGAAGAGGTTGAGCTATAGAAAGGGCCCTATAGTGAAGCAACTAATGTGATCAATCAGAGGGTATGTAATACTGGAGGACGGAGCCTCTTTAAAATGCAGGAGGTACATAAACAAATATATCAAAGTAAATCACCAAAGAAGTGTGGGATGGAGGGAGGGGGAGGGAATGGGACGGTGGCTGGAGGAGGGCTAATTGGATGATGTGTGCTTGTATATCCTCTCAAGTCTTGTACTCCAATGTGATTGATATATGACTACAATGCACCAATTTAAAAAATAAATTAATTAATTAAAAAAAAAAAAAAAAAAAAAAAAAAAAAATGAAAAAAAGCTAAGGCACAGGAAGGTTTAGCAACTTTTATAATGTCAAAATTCTTCTGTGAATTTAAATTGAGACATTATAATTCAAAGCTACCCTTCATATCTTTCATACCAGGAGTCAGCAAACTTTTTCTTAAGTGCCAGATAGTAAATAATTTAACTATTTCAAGCCATAACTTTTCTGTGGCATCAAAAGAACTCTGCAATTTTAGCACTAAAGCCATCATAATGATATATAAATGAACAAACCTGCCTGGGCTCTAAAACATTTTATACATGTTCACTAAAATTTTATAAAATTTTTAGGTCACTAAATATTCTTTAAAATATTTTCAAACTTTTAAAAATATAAAAAGAGCGTGATTTTGTTTGAAGCACTCTCTCGTGTTACTCCTGGGTAACATGAGGCTGTAACTATCTTCTGTATTTCTATCTTTTTGTGTGTGTGTGTGGTACTGGGGATGGAACCCTTCTACCTCAGGCTACACTCCAAGACCTATTTTTACTTTTTTAAATGTAGAAACAGGGTTTCTTAAGCCAGCTAGGCTGGCTTCGAATCTGGGTGATCCTCCTGTCTCTGCCTCCCAAGCATGGAGATTACAAGCATGCGCCACCATGCCCAGCAGTATTTCTATCTTTTAAATAAACTCCTTTTTTAAATGTAAAAATGTAAAAATAAGTGTAAAAATAAAAACACCATTCTTTCATAATCATTAAAATAAATGATGAACTAAATTTGGCCCACTAATATAGTTTGTAAACCATTTTTCTACGCTATATATGTTGGTATTTGAATTTTTGTTTTGTTTTGGATTGATTTTTTTATCTGGTTTGTTACAAGTTCAGGATATTCACATGTCCTGTGTGATGCTCAATCAATTTTTTAAAATTTGAACTACCATAATTTTATGGTATAAAATATAATAGATATAAAACATAGTATAAAATTATAGTATAGTGAATCATGTATCATGACAACACTGGAGTTTTAGTTGGACTTAAACACTATTTAAAATTAAAGTTGTCTTTTTCCTCTTAATGCAAGACAGTAAAAAAAAATAACTGCGTGACACAAAATTTTAAAAACAAATTATATAGACTGGTGTGCACACTTGCAACTCCAATACTTGGAAGGCTAAAACATGAGAATTGCAGGTTTGAAGCCAGCCTCAGCAACTTAACAGAGCTCTCAGCAACTTAGCAAGACCTGGTTTCCAAAGAGAAAAAAATGACATAATATAAATAGTTCTATTTATATTCTGGATGTGGTTGCATACGCTTGTAATCCCAGCAATCCGGAGGCTGAGAAAGGATGTTCGAGCTTTAAGGACAGCCTTGGTTATTTACTGAGGCCCTTTGCAACTCAGTGACACCCTGTTTCAAAATAATGAATAAAAATTAGGGCTAGGGGTGTAGCTTGAATATAGAATGTTCCTGGGTTTCATCCTCAATACCGAAAAAAAAAAAAAAAATAGGAGCAGGGTTGTAGGTAAAGCTCAGAGGTAGACTGGCCCTTTTTAAATCCCCAGCACCATCAAAAAACAAAATTATATTAAAAACTATTGACAAAATATATCATGGTGTTTCCAAATATGGTTTCATTATCTTTATCATATTACAAGGCAACAACTAATAAAATAATAGCAAACATCTGAGGAATAAATACTTGAGTCTTAAAAAGCTACTGAAATGGTTCTATATAACTACTATTTTGCCTCTGCGCAGCATGCTATATAAAAATTAAAACGGCTTGTGTAAGGACAGAAATTACTGGCTTAATCAATATTTAAACTCTCATTTAATTGAATCTGCTGTAGCTAATATTCTTTCTTTAAGAATTACAATCAAACTAAAGACAAATGAAGTCCTGTCATGGAAGCGAATAGCCCCACTTCTAGCTCCAGCTTTGAATTTTAGCCTAAAGCAATTTAGTGAATCCTAGCATTTATGAACAAATGACCTCATACTAATGAGAGCATCAAAATGGAAAAAAACTTAAACAGTTACTATGAAATAGCTGTTTTCCAAGAGGATTGATCTTATAATCCATTTATGATGTGTGATGTATGGATTTTAAAAATATTGCCTATGTTTTGAAGAAAATTTACTCCATCTTTTCAGTATTTTTAATAATAGAAATATATAAAAATAACTACATTATCAATAGAATACTACATATTTATATAGAGAAAACCAAGCTATTTAGAAAAGCTTCAACCATGCACAACACATTAAAACACTTAAAACATAATATTTATATACTACATAAAATTTGCAAAACTCTTACACGTTAGCACTTAATTTCTTATAAAATCTAGGTAGGTTTACATCACAATTATTATTATAAAAGAATTTCATTTTTTCATTTTTCATATAAAGAAATAATATTCATGGTCATACAAAATGATACAGTGATTGAGCCATATAAAACAGCATCTTTCTGCTCCGTAAGCCTGTTCAAGATGTTTTTCAAGAGATAGACACAGCTCCCTAAAACCTGACCTAAGTTGACCTTGGGGAGCCTGCAGGAGCAAAAACCTCCAGTGATCAGAAGCTGAGGAAAGAGATCAAGGCCTCTGACCTCGGCTAGACATCATGAGTCTGAGCAACTGTTGTAAGACTAGAATTACTCACAAATTCTACCTGGATTGTGTACCAGGTGCAGACTCTGCCAAGACTTCCGATCACAACTGGTCAGCACTGTGTCTCTGTCCCCAGCTGCTTAAACTCCTTTGCTACCCACGGACTGGGAACACAAATTTGAGTGTGTCTTCTATCTCTCTATTGTTCAGCCTTCAGTAAAAGAGCTTTCATTTTGCAAAAATCTGGTGCTTGCTGGGCATGGTGGCACATGCTTGTAATCCCAGCATTCGGGAGGCTGAGACAGGAGGATCAGGGTTCACAGACAGCCTCAGCTACTTAGTGAGGCCTTTTGTAACTCAGTGAGACCCTATGTCAAAATAAAGATTAAAAAATAGGGCTAGGGGTATAGCTCGGAGGTAGAGTGCCCCTGGGTTCTATCCCCATTAACACACACACACACACACACACACACACATACACACACACATACATACACACACACACACAAACACACAAACACACACAAAAAAAACTGGTGCTACAGTATTGGCGTCTGTGTGTATCCAGCAGAAAACCCTTGACTGGCATCGTTTACATTAATTATAAGTTGTCTTGGTCCTTTCTCTTTGTCCTTCAAATTTTTCTTCTCAACTGTATCTTTATGGACTAAGACAAAGAGGTGCTTGAAGGGGAAAGACAACTGTCTTATAAATATAATCAGAGTTTGAGAGATATCAAATCAAGTCACTGAAATAATAATCTTTTTGACAACATATACATATGGCAAACCATCACATAGTCGCAATTAATTCATAAGAGTTTTGTTTTAATTTTTATTAAAAAATTAGAAAGATAAAAACCATATGATAAGTACATGAGCTTCAACAGCTTTTGGCCACTGTGACAAAAGACCTGAGGAAGTAAACTTAAGAGAAGAAAGGTTTGGTTTGTGTCTTGGTTTCAGAAGTTTCAGCCCATTGCCTTTTGTCCCAGTCACCATGGACATGTTCTGAAGCAGAAGTTCATGGTGGGCAGAGCGTTGCAAAGGAGAGTTCTTCACCTCATAGAAGTCAGGAGGATGAGAGAGAGAGGAGAGAGAGAGAGAGAGAGAGAGAGAGAGAGAGAGAGAGAGAGAGAGAGACAGAGAGAGAGAGAGAGAGAGAGAGAGAGAGAGAGAATGGGACAGGGACAGGGACAGATATGCCTTTCCAGGGCCAGCCTCCTGTGACCAATGCCCACCATCCAGGCTCAACTTCACAGTTTTATCACCTCCAACTAGTCGATTCAATTATGAATCAATCAATGGCTCAATACACTGATGAAGTCAGAATTCTCATGATCCAATCATGTCTCCCTAACCCCACCTGTGAACAACCTTGCATTGGGGACAAAGCCTTCTATGCAAGGAACTTTGGGAGACATTTCAAATTCAAACCACATCAAAATACAATACTTGTTTGTAAATTAGTTAATTGATTTTAAATTAAAAAGTAATAATGACACAATCTATCCCCAAAAATGGCTTCCCTAACCTTTCCTGTACTTTTCCTCTCACCTTTATATAAACTCATCAACAACTGCAGTTTTATTGTTCTCAGAAGAGAAATGGCATGCTGACATCCTGAATATTTTTAAGAGAAAACAAAAATAATTATTGTGCAGCATCGATCCATGCTAACTTGCTAAGTGGTTGTCAGTTTTTAAGTGATTAGATGTGATAAGATGAAATTTGCACATAGTTGCAACCTTTTCTTAAGGAGATCATTTTTCTCTTTCCAAGAAAGGTGACATTCTGTTGCTAAGGCAATATGATTATTTTATTTATTTCCATTACTAATTCATGGTCTTCATGTCACTATTTTTGATCCATGAGACATTTTACCTATTTTGTTTTTGTTAGTTTGACTGCCATCTATTTTTATTTACAATATTCTCCATTAAAATTCCAATAAAACTGAACCTGAGTTCATATTTCAAGGCTTAACTGTGGAAGAAAATATATTAAGAAGCTTTCGACTTTGGGGAATGTATTTTTTACTTTTTTATATAATTTTAACAATGTAATCAACTCTTCCTGTCCACAAATTATATTATTGTATGGTAAAGCTGGTGATTTCACTTCTTCTGAATTTGTTCACCCCTCTTGGCATGTTTCTGGTGGTTTCTTGTCTCTATTTCCACATATATATATATATATATATATATATATATATATATATATATATAATGTTACCTCCATTTTTCCATGTTATTATTGCCACCTGGTAACTTATGTTATAAAGGCCAAGGTTTAAGGGCAGCAATTCATTATACCAATATAAATTTAATCAAAACATATTGATACTGCTGGCAGGTGGCAGGTCATCAATAAAAATAACTGCCTCTGACAATATCAAGCAGCTCTTTTATGACATTTTATCCTAGCCAATTTTTACTTACCATTCTGTCAGTCACAAATGTTCTTTCTAGGAATAATAAATATGGATGCCCCATTCTAAGTGCTATTTTATTTAATAGCATTTTCTCCTTTATTTTTTATGGGTCCTTGGCTTTTGTTTTCAATTTTTATTTGAATAGACACACAAATCTGCATACAGTATATAATTTTGTTATTTGATGAAAGAGAGGAACTGAAAATATAAAAATATTTGTCAATTCACCTAAACTACTTGTGTGAAAAACCAAGCTATTAATTAAAGTGGTAGGATATTTGACACTAATGTACACAATTTGGTGTCAATTCAATCAGAAATGTCATTTTCATTTAGCAAATATTGTAAATTTTATTGGTTGGGTATCTTATCTCTTTTATCACCATCCTCTTTTCAGACAGGAAAAGGAACAGTAATATCACTTTTTCTTAGCATAATTAAATCAATGTAAATTTGTATCTTCCAATATAGCATAAATTTTAAAAAGTTTCATGCACCCCAAATTAAGGTCACAATCTGATTTTAGAAAATGGTGACCGACAGGAGCTAATAGCACAATTGTCCATTATATTTGTCCATAGCCCTAATAATATTTATTTTACCATTTGAGCTTTTGTTTAGTTTCCTTAATCTCAGAATATTTTCACCAGCCCTATGCCTATGAGTGTTTTCACAATCCCTATGAAACAGTATGTGAGGTTTGCTCAGTTCCAATTCATTCCCGCTATTGAAAAAAAAACTGTAATAATAAATGATACTATATTATGTTGGCAACACCACCTTTGTAGGAAAAAGCATCTAAGTAATTCACCCCTGTCATACATGGTTATGATGTTGCTTAATGGTGCCTCTCCACCTTGTATGATTTGGGTCAGATATACTCAGTTCTCAGGCAAAGAGACATTGTGAAATACATTTCAAATCAAATGCCATGGCTTCAAAATTTATGTTCTCACAAAATTCGTATGTTAAAAGTCCTCAACCCTAAGGTCCTGTTATGTGGTGGTGGCATTTTTGTAAGGTGAATAAATGATTGGGGCAGAAACCTCATAATTAGTATGAGTGCCTTATAAAAAAAAGTCTCAGAAGACACATTTATCCACTTTTGCCACATGAGGTTAGAGTAAGATGTGTAAGACAGTGGGGCTCACCAGAACTATATCTATCTTGATTATGGACTCCTTGGCCTCCCAAACTGTGAGAAATAAATTTCTATTTTTCACAAGTCAGTCTACGGCATTTTTGTTTTAGTAGTACCCAAGAACAAGGGCTCTGAGATATTACCTGAAAGGTAAAATATTTAAATCTACAAAACCAAAAATATATAGAACCTCCATAAGAAAAAAAATATAGACAATGGCACAGACAATTAAATTTCAGGGAACTTAAAAAGACAGTAGACAAAGATCATGGTTTTAAGTGTGTGGCTTTGGTGTGTCATGTATATTTTGCTGGTGGTAGTTTGGTTCATTTCTTTAACATACATAGCATCAAAGAGTTTAAAAAATTTTAAATGTGTATACAGTATTTGTAACATAACAGATATGCAGTGATAATCATCTGCACGGGTGGTTTCTTTGTTTTTATTATTCTTGATATTAACAGTGCCTCTGATAGAATTTACTATGCAGGTCTTTTATAATGTAGCTCTTCTATTAAAAATGTTGCATTCTCACAAAGAGAGGGATGCATGCCATGTTTCCAAGAAAAAAAAAATCAATCACAGAAATGAATATTCTGACCTAAAAATTCAGAATGGAATATCATTCAAAACGTATCTTTGGATATGTAATATTTGAAATCAGACAATTCCATAGTCTCTGATTGTGAGAAGTCTTTCAAAACTATAAAATGTGTTTTTGTTTTTCTCTCTTTCTAATATTACATCCTATTAGTACTCTATTTCTTCTCAGTTTCCATTCTTTTTTAAATCTTTTCATTTTACCCTATAGTGCATCTTCAATATTTCCATGGAACACTAATTGATTGTTACATAACTGAGTCAGTTTCTCTTATGTGGGGTCCAACACTTTTTCTACTTTTTAAACTTAACAGTACAAAGCACCCTGAACACTTGATGATTGTCCAGCTGCAAAACTAATCCCAGCCCTACGCCCTTTCTTTCTTTCATTTTCTTCTTTTTTTTTCTTATTGTATTAGAGATTGAACACAGAGAAATTCTAGAGCTACATCCCCAGTCACACTTTGTTTTTGTTTAGAAACATCTTGCTAGGTTGTTAAGTTTCACTAAGTTGTTGGAGTTTTCCTAGAACCCGTGATCCGCCTGTTTTAGCCTCCCAAGTACTGGGATTACAGGTGCATGGCACCATGCCTTTCTCTAAACTAAATTGCTTCAAACTTCATGTAAACTCTATAAACAAAGTACTCACTGAAAATGTAACTAAATAGAACATCCCTTGTACCATTTATATAGCAAAGATGCCCTGGAGCTTCCTTTGTATACAAGTTATTTGGACTGATTTTACATAATGTTTTGATCATTCTGGTGTTTAGTGTTTCTGTTTTGGAATCTCAACAGGTCCTGGATCAGGACAATTTCGAGTATTACCTGTGGGAACTCCCCTACTGCTACTTCTGAGGTGACTAGAGCCGCAGGTCTTACCTTATTTAGAGGACTGAAATCCCTTGTGTCAGCGCAAATATCAAAGATCATTTTATCTCCTGCAGATATAGGATAACTTTAGGATCCTCATAATTTTCTAATTTCACTTTGAACTAGTCCAATCTTACTTTGAACTAGTCCATTACTCTTTATATACCAATGTCGCATAAGAAAGCTAAGCAACAACCCCCCATCTGCTTCCACTCTGCTACCCTGAACTCCTGGACACTTTCCTCACTTCCATCTACCATTTATTAACAAGGGCACCATCTTGTGTGTTCCCTCTCCACTTCCTTTGCTGGTTTTACTAGTGACTTTTATAACTGTGTTCATGGCCTATCCAACACGGAAATATACTCAAGGCTTATATTCTTTTAATGAATGATCATCATATTCCATTTCAGTCATTCCTTTCCTAATGAGACAGGGCTTTCTTATCTCCTAGAACCATTCTGTGTGTGTGTGTGTGTGTGTGTGTGTGTGTGTGTGTGTGTGTGTGTGTGGTACTGGGGGTGGAACCCAGGGGCTTTTCTACCTCCAGGCTATACTCTCAAACCTATTTTATACTTTATTTGGAAACAGGTTCTCACTAAGTTGTAAGAGCTTCACTAAGTACCTGAGGCTGGCTTTGAACCTGTGTGATCCTCCTGTCTCGGCCTCCCAAGTGCTGGGATTACAAAAGCATGTGCCACCACGGCCAGCTTAGAACCATTCTATTTTTTAAAAATTAAAATTAAAACAATCCCATGCCCTTTCTGCAGCTTCAAATACTTCCAGTTTACCCTATCCTCCTGGAAAATTGTGTTCTTTAGCCTCATTATACTTTGCTACAGCCCTTTTCTTTCTTGATTTTATCTCAGACATCCAGATCTTTACTGTCATCAACTTCTTCTATCTGAACTAATGGTCTTATAATAGCCAGGAATGGTGGCACATGCGTGTAATCCCAAGACTTGGGAAGCTGAAACAGGAGAATCACAGGTTTGTAGCCAGCCTCAGAAACTTAGTGAGACCCTGTTTCCAAATTAAAAGTAAAGTAGGACTGGGAGTGTTAGCTCAGAGATAGGATGCCCCTGTGTTTCATCCCCAGTACCACACACACACACACACACACACACACACACACACACACACACACTCACACACTCACACACACAGTCATATAATTCCTTATTTAAGCTATTATTTAGCTGTTTACTAGAAGATTTTGCCACATGCTTTTTGTAGCTTACCAAGTACACAACACATCAATCCTGGATCAATCCAAACATTATGGCAAAAAGAAAACCTAGAAAACTAATATTAAAAAGAAAACATCTAGTGTAAGATAGAAACAGAAATAGACAATAAGGTTTTTACCTAACTATAACTGGGATGGATTTCACTGCCCAAAATAATAATAGGGGTCGGGTGTTTGGCACATGCCTGTACCCCTAGTACTTGGGAGGCCGAGAAAGGAGAATTAAAGGCTCCAGGCCAGCCTTAAAAATGTATCTAGATTCTCAGCAACCTAGAGAGTCCCTGTTTTAAAACAAGAAATAACAAAACAGGGCTGGGGGATGGGTGTAGCTTGGAGGTAGAACACCTTTGAATTTCATCTCCAGTAAATTAAAAAAAAAATGAAAAAAGAATAAGAAAAAAGATGAATTTTGATTCTAAATATGGAGTATATTGTAACATTACTATGCTTCTCACACTAAAGTTTCTAGCCATGACATAGAATAATGGCAACTTTAAAAAATAAATTATTAATATCAAGCCATATAGAAATCTATATAGTTTTTCTTTTAACAAACCCAGTAATAGTTTTAGAATTCATAGGAAATACCTTGAAATTTTTTTTCTAAATTATTGCTTTACACAACATTTAAACAAAATATTATTCAAATGTTTGCAAATAAACTATGTTGCTACCATATTCTACAAGGCATGTTGTATTCAAAGTTTCTACATAATTATCCAGGAGAATAATTAGTTGAAATATAAGTATTTCAACTCTTCGGTAATTGTGATACTCTTGCATATGTTAAATTCATTCTGTTTTGAAATAAATAATGTGTAGGAGGACATAGGTATGCTTAATCTAGATTTTAATTATTGAAATTACCAGGTGCTAAAATTTAAAACATTTTCAGAAATTGTTACTTTAAATATTTATTTTTTAAAACAATGCATAATCATTTGAAATGCAGTTGGTACTATGCTCTAACATTAAAATAATCATGTAATAAAAATTTAAGGAATAAGAAAACAATATTAAAAAAACACACACTATGATTGCATATTCTCATACACTTTAGGATAAGCAAAATAAGTAGTGTGACTGGTGTAGGTGAAATCCATTAAACGTATTAATGGAAAAAGAGGGAGATAATTTGTTAGCAAATTTCTAATGGGACGGAAAGAAGGGACTTCCTTGTTTACATACGAATTTTTTGACAATAATACTAAGTTATTACCCTTGTGTGTGTGTATGTGTCTGGTACTGGGAATCACAGCCACAGGCCTTAAGGAATGTATTTTAGTCAGGTATTGTAATTCCAATACTTGGGAAGTAGAGACAGGAAGATTGCAGGTTCAAATCCAGCCTCCCAAGTACTGGGATAAAAAGAATGCAACACTGTGCATAGAAAAAATATTACTGTTTGGGAAAGACAGAAGTAAAGCAATTTTTTAACTTGTGGAAGAAATTGGTAAGAATCTTCTTTGCTGAACTCTCCAAGCACAGTCCATTTCCATCTGGATGGAAAGAAAAAAGAAACAAAGAAAGCAACATCCACTTGTCATAGGAGTGGTAAGACCATCTTACCATTCCAAGTGATATTTATTAAGGAGTCATAGAACTCTATATTAAATATGGAATCATTTTCTCATTAGATATGTAGATACAGTATCAAATGGGCTGCATCATTGATCTTGGACAGAACTGCATTTTGTGATGTTCATAAATAGCCAGACACATAGAGTTAATGGGGCTGTTAGAACTCAAACACAAATTGCCAGAGTGGTCTCATGGAAAACATTCATGTTCTTGGAGAATATAAATATCACAGCAGCTGGTAATTACATGTGTACTTGTTTAAGAGCAATCTCTTCTAGAAGAAAAAAAAGTACAAGAACCCTGAGATCACTTTCAACTCTTTAAGATTCTGAGAATGATAAGTGACTTGTCCAAAACATATACTAACAATTCTAATGATGTTTTTATTTATTTTTTATTTTTTTTGCAGTACTAGGGATTGAACCGAAGGGTATTCTACTTCTGAGCTACACCCCCAGCCCTATTTTTTATTCTTTATTTTGAAACAGGGTCTCACTGCATTGCAAATGGCCGCACTACGTAGCTGAGGCTGTCCATGAACTGAGATCTTCCTGTCTCAAACTTCCAAATGCTGGGATTACAAGCATGTGCCACCACATCCAGCTAACGATGTTTTTTATTTTTAATTTAGTTCCAGGGTAAATATAATTTGGAATTAACAAAGATTGTCTTAGAAAGTAGCACCAGCTATTAAAAAGAATACTGTATTTGAAGAAAGCAACATGAAGTTTAGTTATATATACTTCAGTTATTAGCTACTATTTTCTATTTCTATTTACAAAACCATATCTTTTAAAGAAACATCACAGGATTACTTTTGTTATCAAATGCAATGATGTGTTTGATTTTTATAAACTATAAGATACTGTAGGAATACAGTATATCATCATTAGCTTTTTGATTAATAGTAAAAATGTAAAAGGAATTAACATTTTAATGCCTACATAGCATTAAGAAATCGGCATATATTATAGGCATGTGTCCCTATGCTGGGCTCATTTATTACCTTATCTACATCAGTTCAATTTTTTTATACTTGTTATATAGCAATGGAAAATATTTTTACACAGCATAAGTTCATCTGATAAAATATCCCTGAACATAAAATTAAAATAAAAATACTACATTTTCATATTCTTTTTTTTTTTTTTTTTTTTTGGTGGTACTGGGGTTCCTGGAAGCCCTTCTACCTCCGGGCTACACTCCCAGACCTATTTTTACGTTTTTATTTGGAAACAGGGTCTCTTAAGCCAGCGCGCGTGGCTGACTTCGAACCTGCGCGATCCTCCTGTCTCTGCCTCCCAAGCGCGGGGATTACAAGCGTGCGCCACCACGCCCGGCAGCATTTTCATATTCTTTTCAATAACCAAAGAGGTATGTTCCAATTTCTAGAGGACACAAGCATGCTTCTATCATTTTAGCTTGTGTTACTGTTTCTAGTGGTCTTTTTAACTTGTAAAAGAATGCCACTATGTAACAAGACTAATAGGAATAAACTTTCTGCCAAAGGAAAGAAAGACTATATTTAAAGATTTTCATTGCAAAAAAAAAATGCTTCTAAGAGTGGTAAACTGGAAGCTAATCCTATTCTCAATGAAGCTGTAAGTGTATCACAGAAGATCCAATTATTGGTACATCTACTTATTGGGATATTGCCAATATATTAAAATATAATTATGAGGAACTAATTGCAACAAGTGAAATGATTTTGTAAGATCAAATGAAAAAGAAAATACAAGGTTATATATCTGAGATGATGAAAATATAAATTTTCTTAATTGTAGCCATCTGTCAATTTTTATATAAACTTTTCTCCCATTTGCCATAGATTTCCCTTGTGTTTTTATTCAGGCCACAAATCTAATCTTTCTATGTTCATTATATATATATATAATATATATATATATATATATATATATTTAAGTAATTATTATTTATTTAAATTATAAATAATAAATTAAATAATATACTATATTACTATATATAATATATGATATAAGATATATAAGATATATATTATATTAACATTGTATTATAAACCTGAAATATTGTCAGCAATGATTTTTGTAAAATATTGTTTATCTGCCATAGAATAAGTGTCTCTTCTTATGTTGGTCTGTTGCTATAATCCACAAAGATAGGTGGCTAAAATTTCCAAAATTTATTGAGAATTTTGAGGATGGTCTACCACCTAACATATGCTATTTAGTATTCTTCAAAGAGATATGAATTCACCCTTCCAAGTAGTTGGTCCTGAGGCTCAGCCGGTCTTGTTCCTGCTAGAAATTCCTTAAAGAGAAACTGCTTCAACAATTAGCACAAACCAAATTAAAAGAACACATTCTATATATTTAAAAAACTTATTTACAATCACGCTATATTCGTACACTCTATGAAATATATTTCAAGATAAGTAGTGACTATGGTTTGTAAACATACCCTTGGTGAATGATTCTACTTAAGTACAATATAGAAAATACAAGCCAGTAACTCTTTGGAGAGACAGAGATCATTGCCAGGTGTGGTGGCACACACTTGGAATCCCCGTGCATCGCACAGGTCCGAAGCCAGCAGTGCTGGCTTAAGAGACCCTGTTTCCAAATAAAAAAGTATAAAAAAAATAGGTCTGGGAGTGTAGCCCGGAGGTAGAAGGGTTTCAAGGAAGCTCAGTACCACCAAAATAAATAAATAAATAAATAAAAATTAAAAAATAAAAAATAAAGCTTTTCCATTAATTAACCTCACCTTTCTTTCTCCCCTACCCTTCCTGTTTGGCTTTGGCTGTTTTCTCCTTACTATATAAAGTTCCTCTGGTATTCCTAATACTCCCTATGTTGAGTGTATTAGAGAAAACATATATCCCTTCTCTTTCTGTGCTTGGCTAAGTTGACATCTTCTTGTGAATTACATGATTTTGTTCTTTATTGTTGAGCAGAATTCCATTGTGTGTATTTCCCATAATTTTGCATCTGTTAATGTAGTTCTAGGGTGGTTCTATATTTGGGCTATTGCAAATTGTGATGCTATGAACATGGGTATGTATATGTCACTGAAGTTATCTGATTCTAACCCCTCTGGAAAGATACTCAGTAGTGGTATAGCTAGATCTTATGGTGGTTTCATCCAAGGAAAGCAAGGCTTTTTCAACATACACAAATCAATACAGGTTATTCACCCCCAAAACAGAACTGAGAACAAAAACCACATGATCATATCAATAGATGCTGTAAAAGCATTTGACAAAATCCAACACCCATTCTTGTTAAAAAAAAAACACTGCAGAAAATTAGAATAAAAAGAATATATCTGAATCTCATTTAGGCAATATAAAATAAACACAAAGTCACCATCATACTGAATGAGGACAAACTACAAGAATTCTCTCTAAACTCAGGAACAAGATAAGGATACTCACTATCATCACTACTTTTCAATATAGTTCTCGAGGCTTTTGCCACAGCAAGAAGACAAAAGAAGGATATCAAAGGAATTCAAATAGGAAAAGCAAAATTTTATTGTAGCATTTTGATTGTTGTTAATGGTATTTCTGGGTTTCTTGTTTCTTTAGTAATAAATTTAAGTTATATAAGGCAAAGAAAAAATGCAAACAAGCTGGGATCAGTTCACACTAGTAATCTTAGAGATTTGGAAAATTGAGACAAGAGAATGTCAGGTTTCAAGCCAGCCTGAGAAATTTAGCAAGACCCTATCCCAAAAATAAAATAAATAAGTAAACAACTAAATAAATAAACAAAAGAGCTGGAGATTAAGCTCAGTGATATATCTACGTTCGATTCAAGTACCACAATAAACAAATAAGTGAATAAAATAATAGCATAAACAAACAGAACGCAAACTAGAGAAAACAAACAAAAACAAGAAAATGCAGCATGTGTTTTTCCTCACGTTATGCTGTTCCTAACTAGTCAGCTTTTTCTTTCTTTTAAGTGTTTTCTTATGAAAGTTTCATATGATAAATTTAGAGCATTCAGATTTATTTAGTAGAAAAATAGGGCAAATTATTTATTTTATCTTCTAGGAAGTATAAGACTCTGAGAAATTAAGAAAAAAAATTAAGCCCAACACCAATCTCAAACCACCTAGTCAGAGTTAATGTGCATTTAAAAAAATATATGGTTAATTAGAGGAATAATTTTCAGCTTTAATTACTTATACCTCAAGGTCTGAGTACATCAGCCTAAAGACCTTGTTTATTCCTTGTAAATTTCAGCAGCCAGGATCCTGTATCTGATGCACCACTTGGAATGAGAACTTCTGTACACAAAACACATCTCCTCACCAACACCTGGTTATCTTTCTTCTAATAGCTAATGGCTCCATGTCTAATGGTTAATGGATCCATGTATTTTAGAAATCATCACTGATGAAATGTTTGTGTTATGAATCTCAATTTTGCTATCTAATATCAGAAATATTCTATATTTTCATTCTTACTCTTATTACCTTATAAAATCAGTTGTTTTGCAATTTAGTTGCACATGAATTGTTTATAAGTGTGAGATTAGGAAAGAAACAGAGATAAAGATTTAATTGAATATAATATCAGGGAAACCTATCATTGTACATACTTCTTTATAGACAGAAACTCATATACATACAGAAAAGAAAATTGACTTGTTCATATGTAAATTATAATTAAAATTTTTATGAGATTTATCTTCCATGTATACGATATTACTATATGCACATGCTATTATCTGCATAATTAATGTATGCCAGATTAATTTTCCTTAAATTCTATTTAGTTGCAACAATAAATTTCACTTAAATATTCTCTGTTACTCATGTGCTATGATAATCTGCTTTTAGTTTGAAAGAAATCAAAAGAATTTTTTTGCAGCATTTCACTTGTGCAATACCATTATAGGCTGTTTTTATTTTTAAACATATTTTAGAATAAAAGCCTTCCATCACACATATTTAAAACGTAAGTGGCTATTTGCAAAATAAAATTGGAGTATAATTTGCACACAGTAAAATTCACCCATTTTATCCGCAGAATGTGTACTCATATTTTCTAGGAGTTTTGACAAATGTATGCAGATACGCAGCGAACCTACCATCAAGATACAAAAGATTTCTAGCACTTTCCAGAATTTCTTCTTGCTGCCTTTTGTAGTCAACTGTTCAACACACATTGCTAGGCGATCCTTCCAACCACCAAGCACAGTGATAGGAGGCTTCCCATGATCTAAATCGAATCCCTGATCTCTTCTCCAGGAGAAAAGGACAGTATTCAGTTCTATTATTCTAGCCTCAGGGTGTTCTTTCCTGGGCTGTCTTCCTCAGTAGCTTACCTCTTCTGTTCTATGGGGCAGAATTACTGCTGGGAGGCTCTGCATTTTCCTGATCACAAGCTGCTCCCTCCTCTAGGCCTTCACCATGGGGAAGCTTTCTCCCTTCTCCAGTCTTTCTCCTGAGGTTCCAAGAACCTGCTAGTAAATGCAAACTATTCTGGGTCTCCAGCTCCCAGAGGTCCTAGTTTCATACTCTTTGTCTAAAAATTATTATAAATTTTAGCTAAATTATTATTTTTAGCTTGTATGGCAACCTTGTCTTCCTCTGGCATTCTATTTCAGGTAAGCTGGAGCTCACTTCCTGTCTCCACATGAAAGTTAGGATTTTCCTTAGATTTCAGTAAGATGCTCTATATCTCTCCCCTTAATTAGATCAATAAATTATGACTTTGTAAAGAATCTAGCTTTTTATTGTTGGTAGGGTCAGGTTGTTAGGGCAGGATCCTAGTTCTCATTTTCTTAATCTTAAGCAAAAGATGGAAGTGTCTTCTATTTGGTGGGAATAATTAGGAATTTTACCTCTGATCTACACCCTAGATTTTTTTTTTTTAAACAGAATCACATTAAGTTGCTGAGGGTCTTGCTTAATTGCTAAGGCTGGCCATGAACCTGCAATCCTTCTGTTTTAACCCCCTAAGTACTGATTATAGAAATGTACCACCATGCCTAGTAAGTTTTCTAATTTTTAACATTTAAAACTAAGGCAGTGTCGCCAGGCGTGGCGGTGCACACTTGTAAATCTCCGCGTTTGGGAGACTAAAACAGGAGGATCACACAGGTTCGAAGCCAGCCTCAGCTACTCAGTGAGGTTCTCAGCAACTTAGTGAGACCCTGTCTCCAAATAAAATATAAAAAAGGTCTGAGAGTATAGCCTGGAGGTAGAAAGCCTCTGGATTCCACCCCCCAGTACCACAAAAAAATTAAATAAATAAAAATAAATAAAACTAAGGCAGTGCATACAATATATTTGAGAGTAAGTAATATCTCTGATGTCAACTACATATCCAAATTTTTTATGGCATGCAAAAATCAATATAGTGCAATTACTAAGTAGTGAGTTTGGCTCAATTGTGCAAAAGTGAAATTTTAAAATGACAACAGTCTCAGTTATATATTTTGATTTCTTGTCCTTTTTGTTTTATTTTTAAAAAATGAAAATAAAATCTGTTTTGGACTCAGTTTTTGATTAAAAAATTCATGATGTGTAGGTCATCCTAAGTCTAAATTAATTTACTAGCTATTCATTTGTAATACATTGATACACATTACATTGTTTTATAAACGATTATTTTATTATTATAAATAACTATAAATAATACATTATATTTTTATAAATAATTGGATTAGTTATTCAGTTTCAATATAATGATATGGATATACCTTAAAGTGTGTATACTTTGCTAAACAAATTCATTATAATTTTCAAGTTTTAAAATTATTGTATTTCAGGTTTAACTGATTGATGACTCTGCAAGCCTGCTCAATATTGCCTTTGTGAATAAGCAAAATATGCTCCAACAAAAGTCTCACAGAATTTCAAGTTTTGAAATGGCCCTTGAGCATTCAACTTTCACCAAACATTTCATTTGGCAGATGTGATGATTAGACATATTGTTATTCAAAATGTTAATTGTTAATACCATGATATTGCACAACACTCAAATTAAAATTACTAAAACAATCTATAATTTATGACTGAAATATTCTTCAGTATTCAATGAATCAAGGTTCAGACAAAATATTGATTTATGATGTTATGAAGGAAAGAAAGATAGTTTTCCGAGCCGGATTAAACATTTGGGTGACTGTTAAACTAGCAGGCATATATGATATCCAAATACCATACATTTCACATGCTTTTCTTAATTCATTTGATTATTTTTTTCTATTTCTTCTGCTATTCAGCCACAGTTGGCTAGTCATGTTTGGTTTATGCTTAATAACATGTGGTATTCAAAACACACAACTAGAGCAAGCATCAAAGAGAGGTGTTTTCAAATTAACATCTAATTACTCTACAATTTTAATCTTCTCGGTATTCTTTTTTTTTGTATTCTCTCCAGATATTCTCTTTCAAAACACATTTTATGGCTTTTTTGAAAGTGAAAGAACTGCTCATTAGTAGTAATTTTATGCCACAAACTTTTGCATTATTCCAAATTCAGAGTTGCATGTAACTGCATTACTCAAAATACTTTAGATGATTCCAACAGAGTTTTTTCAGACCAAATCTTTAGTATTTCTTGTGCCTTTCTCTAAATAGTTACTGATTATATAAAATGTTAGCAAAATGTATTTCCTCAATTATAAAATAATTACTAGAGATACAAGGAAGGAGAGTGGGAAGAAGGGAGGGAGGTTGGGTAGGGGAGAGCGTATGAAATATTTTTGTTATAATGAAGAAGCTTATTGGGGACAAGTTTAAGAAGAAATTAAACAAAAATTAAATGTAGTTAGATTTTGCAGTAACTGGCTAAAGATAGAACTAAATTTGATAGTGGAATCTATTGAGCTATTGCCTATGATGGTCTATAAAGAGCTATACTCTGTAGTCAGGCAGACCTGGCTTGAATCAGAAAGCTTCCCCTTCCTTGGGTAACTGCTCTTCCCCTCATCTGTACATTGGGCAAAGTTAGAGATACTATTGTCAAGGAATAAAAGTGTAAGTTGTTTTTTTTTTTTTTTGGCTCTTGGAATTGAACCCAGGGGCATTTTACCTTTGAGCTACATTTTAAGTCAGTTTTTATTTTGTGTTTTGAAATAGTCTTTCTAAATCTTTGAGAGTCTCACTATGTTTCTGATGATATCCTCAAACCTTCAATCCTTCTGTTTTAGCCCTTGAAATATCAACACACCTGGTAATAGGTTTTAATATAGTAAGTATTCCTTTCAAAAATCTTTAGGAAATAAATATATGCCCTAGATGATAATCATTTCAAGGCTAAACTTTTATTATATTTTTAGACAACATAAATATTGTGAAAATACTTAATAATCACAATAAATATTTACATACATTACTAGAGTAAAGGTATAAGAAAAATATAGGTCACTAATTATCTAAATATATAGCTGTTAACAATCATTACAAATACTAAACTATTCTAAATAGTCTCAATTTAAATTTTGGCTGGGTATTTTGCATAAGTGAAGAAACATAATGAAGAAACTTAAATCAAATTTTTTAGCACACTTGTATTTAAAGTTGGGGATTCACTCTTTAGGAGTCATTATATTATGTGAGTCTGTTAGTTAAAAAATACTGAAAATGAAAACAAAGAAATTATTCGACCAGAAGAAAATAAAAATGTGTGGTGTATTATTAGACCTACACTACTTTTAATAAAAACATGGTACAGTCAGATCATAATAAGACTTATCCACATAACATTTTGCCACATTTAACAAGCAAAAACTATTATTTTACATGGGCATGGACAAAAGCATGACTAATTATAAGTAGAGCTACTTTGTGTGATGCTTAGATCAAACAATATTCATTTTAAGAGAATTGTTCTAACTAGGACTTTCAAAAGAAAATTCTGTTAAGCTCCTTCATTAAGAGACTCTAATGGGCAATCAGAATTATAAAAGAGAATAAAACTCAGGTCCAGCAAGCATAGGTTTTATTCCTGAATTGACCATTTGTTATGTTTTTTGATAATGAACATAAATCTGCCTTTCTAAAAATATTTCTTTAACAGAGCTTAGAGTTAGGGGAAAGCACTAATAACACATTTTGTTGTTGTTGTTGTTGTTGTTGTTGTTGTTGTTGTTGTTGTTGTTTGGCTTGTATGTGCATGTGTATGCACTTGTGCACATATATGTGTGTGAGTGTGCATGTGTATGTATGTATGTGTGTGCATGGTATGTGTATTGCAGACTGATATTTTAAACTCAGAGAAATTCTTTCTCAAATATTTTCTTTACTGTTTTTTATTGGTGCATTGTAGTAATACATCTTAATGGAGTACAAGATGGTGGAGGCATACATGCACACATTTAGCCCTTCCCCAATTCCCACCTCTTTCCCTCCCTGACCCTCCTTCTCATGTTTGGCTTAGTGATTGATTTTTATATGTTTGTAAATGTACATCATGTGAATTAGGGAGTTTCTCTTTTCTTCCCTCTCATCACTCTCAATTAGGTTGCCTCATTTGTTCATCTAACTTTTCTCCTTCTTCTAGGGCATTTTCTCCAGCTTTTGCATACTAGGGAGAACATCCAATTTTTACTTGTTGTGACTGACTAATCGCTTAGCATAATGTTCTCCAGTTTCATTCATTTTTCTGCCAATGACTTTATTTTGTTCTTCTTTTTAGTTGAGTAAACTTCCATTGTGTATATATCTCAGTTTTGTAATCCATTCATCTGTTGATGGACATATTGACTGGCTCCATAGTTTGACAATTGTAAATTGTGCAACTATAAAAATAGATATACATGCAATAGTTTAGTAATTTGGTTTCATTCTTTTGGGTAGATACTCAGAGCTGGTATTGCTGGATCATATTGGTAGGTTCATTTCCATTCTTCTGCAGTGTGGTTTTCATTCTCCAAGTGTTTATGTGGTTACTCTGGGTCTTCTCATAGTTGATTTCTAGTTGCCCTTCTATTGTGGTCTAAAAAATTTTTAAGGGATTATGTCACATTTTAAAAATTTTCTGTGCTCACTCTGTGGCCCAGGATGTGGTCTATTTTGTAGAAGCTTTCTAGAGCAGCTGAGAAAATATGAACTAAGTTCTAGTTGGGTGGAATATTCTGTATGTGTCTAATGGGTCCATTTTGTTTATGGTGTCCTTTAGGTCTGGGGTCTCTTTTATGACATTTTGTCTAGAATATCAATCTAGCTGTGTGAGAGGAATGTTGAAGCCACCCAATATTACTATATTGGGGTCCATTTGTGACTTAATATCACAAAGAGTTTGTGTTATAAAAGTGGTTGCATTAATGTTTCAGAGATATATGTTTATTATCATTATTTACTCTCACAGTATTGCTTCTTTTACCTGTTAAAAATACCTGCTTTGTCTCTTCTGATAAGCTTAGGCTTGAAGTTTATCTTCTCTAATATTATAGTTGGTGTTCTTGATTGTCTTTGAGTTCTATTGGCATAGATTACCTTGCTCCATACCTTCACCATTAATTTCTGAGTATCTTTACTTGTAAGGTGTGTTTGTTACAGGCAAAATATAATTGGATTCTATTTTTTAATCTATTTTGCAACCTCATCTCTTTTACTGGAGAGATGAGACCATTTATATTAATCATGATTGTTAAGATATGATTTTTATTTTTTTAATTTATTTATTTCTTTAAGAATTTGGAACATGTTGCTCCAGGACTTCCTAGCTTTCTTGACTTGCTCTGGAAAATCTGGAGTGAAACTTACTAGTTTGCCTTTAAATGTCACTTGGTCTTTTATTTATTTATTTTTTTGCCTATAAGATTCTCTTAGTAGTATCATTCTTTTGGATCTCGTCTCATTTCATGATTGATGCTGGTAACAATTGCTTGATTAAAATACATCTCTGCATAAGATTCCATGCATTCTATAATTTAAAATTCTACCAGTTCTTAATTTTTAAAGAAATGATAGAAAATGCAGTCGTTAAGTTTTCATTTTTACTGAACAACTTTTTCTTCTTATGGTGTAGACTATTAAAGCACGGTGTCATTCAATTGATATTTATTCTGTGTAAATTGCCTAAAGTCTTCCCACTGAATGCAGATGAACATGCATAAATTTCACTTCAGAAATTATTTGAAATGATCTAAACAGTATTACGAATAAAATGTAAAGTCATGGTCCTCAAAGTATTGAAAATTATACTACTCAAAATATTGTTTATTAATTTCCTGATTTAAAAAATTATTGTTTCCATATATATTTTCTAGCCAATAAGATAAATTTCTCTTATTACTATTACTGTTCACATTATATGGTTATTTGACACATTACTATACTCTAATAATAATGGTATACACATCCAGTTAGATCTCAATAAAGTAATTAAAAAAGCTTTGCTTAATAGTTATAAGAGCACTGATTCACTTATGAACAGTTTTATCACCTTTCTGACAAAATAAGGGAGTAAAAATTCACTAATACTACAAGATACAGCATAAATTTGGGGATTTAATACTATGTACCTTATTAGCCAATGCTTAATACTATTCTGACTTTACCCCATTAAATCTGTATATAAAATAGATATGATAAACATTTGATTCTTAATTCAACATGTTTTTTCTTCTTTATTTTATATGAAATTGGGAAGGTTATACTGTATCGCAGCCTTTTGTTTTTCTCTTTCTTCTTCTCAGATGCCATGACATGAGCAGCTTAGCTCTATTGCACCTTCCTGCCAAGATATCCTGCCTCATGACAGGCCCAAAGAATGGGGCCAAGAGGACTAAATCTCTGAAACCATGAGCCAAAAGAAATCTTTTCTTCTTTTAAATTACTTATCACACGTATTTTGCCACTGAGACAGAAAGTTGGCTGATATGATGCATGGATTTAAAATTGACATATACAAATAATAAAAATAATAAATAATAAAAGAAATTATTAAAGCAACCAAGAAATATACAGACTAGCTGAGGTAGACAATTAAGCATACCTGTAAACTAAATATAAATAATTTTACTTGAAAGTTTGAGCCAGGTGTGGTGGCACACTCTTGTAATTCCAGTACTGAGAGGCTGAGACAGAAGGATCATATGTTTGAGGCCAGCCTCAGAAATATAGGAGACTCAGTAACCTAGGGAGGTATTGTTTTAAAGACAAAAACAAAAAGAACAAAAAAGAAAAAGGGCTCAGAGTATAACTGAGAGATAGAATTCCCATTATGATGGAAATCTACCATCCTAAGTAGATTAAAAAATATGGATCATAAAATTTACCCCCAAACCAAATCTAAGTGTATTTTAAGAGTGAATTTATGTAGTTTATCATTATAATACCATTACTGTAATTTGGAAAAATTGAGAAGAGCTGGATCTATCTGAAAATAAAAAGTTGATTCAGTATAGCATGATTATCCAAACATGTTACATTATGCAAATATTATATATAATATTATAATATATAATATATGATATAGTATATATTATATTATATATTATATTATATATTATATTATATATTATATTATATATTATACATTATACATTATATTATTATATATTATATAATAATATAATTATATATATATTATTGATAATATATTGTACATTAATATTATATAGTATATATTATTAATAATATATTATAATATATTATATATTATATCGTATTATATTTATATATTATATATAATATATATAATATATATATTGTGGTGCTTGGGTTCCTGGAAGCCCTTCTACCTCCAGGCTACACTCCCAGAGGTATTTTATATATTTTTTAAATTTGGAAACAGGGTCTCTTAAGCCAGCATGGCTGGCTTCGAACCTGCGCAATCCTCCTGTCTCTGCCTCCCAAGCACAGGGATTACAAGTGTGCGCCAACACACCCGGCCAAATATTATATTTGAGATGAATTATTTACAGTATGTATAATTTTAAACATATTGCATCATGTTAATAGGAAGGTGTAGAATTATGTAAGTATTACATTTCAATTTTGTAAGATATGGAAAGTGCATGTGTACTATTCACTATTGTACACCATCTTCTAAGAACCTTCTATTGGAAAGAGTATGTGCAAAGTCAATATTTCTAAGTAAATGAATAAATAAGACCTAAATTAAATCCACGATTTTAAAATATTAAGTATTTATGTAAAATTCCACATAATTTTGCTTTTCAAGTTCGTAGAAAAGAAAAAGATAACCATTTTGAGTCACTATGATAATAATTGTAAAGCAATCTCTTGTGAAGACCGTAAGATAATAGTTCTGTCTTGCTTCTGTACAATTCTGCCTTCCTGTGAGATAATCCCTACAAATAAATTGGTTGCTCATACATAAAACTGACACATATGCTACTGTGCAATGAAGAAAATTGTAGCTGCCAATGAGCTGATTCAGTGTTTAAAATGATTATATCACCACTGAAAGATGGACAATAGGAGCCCAAACTAGTTATTTTATATATTAGCATAATACCTGAAATGGAAGAAGCTGGAAAGGGTTAAATATTCATTTATTTAATTAATAAAAAATGAATAGATAATTTTTTCATTGGAAAGATGGCAAATTAAAGTTAATATTTTTAGGTATTAATGAGTAAGAATAACTTCAATAATCAGCCTTTTTTTTTACTTTGAATATTTTGTGACATATATGTTTATTACATTCCCACGATGTTCCAGGACACTTAGAAAATGAGTTTCCTTTTTTACTGTCTTTTAAGCCAAGGGAAAAAGTAATAAATATATAAATATGTTAGATTTGTTATGAGCTCCAAGATATTAATACTGACTGAACAACAGACTAGGAGCATAGTTTGATATGGGCAAATGAAACTGTTATTCAGAATGAATTAAGCCTACCCATTATAGTAGGACCTAATAGGAAACCACAGACTTGTCTCATAAAAAAGACCTTGATAGCTGGTTTTTAAGAAAAATAAAAATCAGGAAAATAAAAAATCAAAACTATACTGGGGTCCTATCTAACTCCAGTTAGAAAGGTAATCATCAAAAATACAAACAATAATAAATTCTGTTAAGGATGTGGGGAAATAGAAATTCTTAGCCATTCAATGAGATTGTAAATTAGTGCAATTATAGAGGTCAGTATGGTGGTTCCTCAACAGACTAGCAATAGAACTCCTATATGACTCAGCTGTAACACTCCTTGGTATCTTTCCAAATAAACTTAGGTCAGAATATTATAATGATTTATGCACATCCCAGTTTATAGTAGCACAGCTCACAGTAACCAAATCATGAAATCAACCTAAGTGCACATCAACAGATGAGTAGATAACAAAAATTTAATATATTCATACAATGAAATTTTATTCAGACATTTAGGAAGGACAAACTTGTGTCGTTTGCAGGAAAATGGATGGAACTACAGATACTGTGCTAAATGATATCGGCAAACCTTAGATCATAAAAGGTTGTATGTTTTCTCTCATATATGGAATCTACAATGAAAAGAGCAGACAAAGAAAACTTGGGATTAATTAGGAAAGAAACCTATGAAACAGTGGAAGGTGATTGGGAGAGAGAAGCAGGGAGGGAAAGAAGGAGGATTAGGAAAAAATTAATGATATTATGACCAAATACCAATCTCACCAACATGTATGAGAAAGATGTGATAGTAGGGTGGGATTTGGAGAAAAACACACTAAATGCTGTGTACACTTAACTTGTATCATCCTGAGCTTTATTATAATGCTTAATTACTATTCACCAATAAAGTGTATTTTTTTTAAAGAGTGTAGAGCAGAGAGAATCCACAGACACAGATAAGGGAACAAGTAAAAATACACAAGTATTAATCAGATATTTCACTCCTCCTCCCTTCATCAGAAATGATGAGGAGGTAGACAAAAATAAAAACCAAATCCCTCATAGAACAGGAATAGTTTTTCTTAGCATGCATCTCAGTAGCTTCCCATATAAAGAAATACAATCATCCATGGCCATGTTCCTTTTATGCTATTACAAATTAATCTTGCTTTGGCTATTTTGAGCAAAGTTTTAGAGAGAAATTAAAATTAAATAATTGTGAATAAAACTTGGATTTAAACATATTTTCAGATTCACAAGTAGTGGCTTCTTTTTTAAGAAGTCACTTGGAATAAACATGTTATTAGAGCAGATAGAAAGATAATATGGATCTGTATTTGCACCGAAATACATTAAATTACCAAAAGGTAATATTAATCCCTAAAGTAAATTTTCTGCCCCAGTAAATTTAATTATAATACTGTTCTGGGTCACAGAATATAATTCTATTTTTATTTTTATTATTTTAAATGCTCTGCTAATAGTCTCTCTGGCTCACTTGGTACCTTGTTTATTCCCTGTTCTCTGGCTACAGCCTGGGAAGGTGGAACGCTGAAGTAGCACATGGAAATGCTTCCCAAGACCTGACTATTGCTTTTCTTTGTTAAATGAACACATGTTCAGGACACACCTACAGTGCTTCACTAGTTCTACTGCTAATTGCAATCCTTGTTGGGATGTTCTTGGAGAAATCAACCATGAACTAAACAAAATTCAGCTAATTTTTTTCTGCTAGTACTATGCACTTTTATTTCAAAATGCCATCTTCCATAGGAAGACATTTTCAGACAATCTGCCAGTCTCAAGTTTGTCATTTAGCAACTATTTGTTAAATTCTTTCTGTTACTGACTTTGTGTTAGAACAGAAAAATATAAGCTGATGGAGATTTTAGTACATTCTATTTTATTCATTGTTATTTTCTATGGTGTAAAAACATTAATAAAATACTGGTACAAGGGCAACTGTATTCTCTTTGCCCATGCAAAAATTAACTTCTACACACACGTACATACACAGATATAAGTACAAATGCACACACATGGCATACTGATGGGCCTTTCATAAGCTGTTTATATTTCACTCAGTCAATAAATGTGGAATAATATATTTAAAACAAACTCAGAAATTCTATTGGAAGCAATTCAAATAATATTAAAACTTTTGGAATTATTAATAATACTTCATAAATGTAACTATCTCAATACATCCATTGTTTACAATAGTAATTATTTTGATAGTTGAAAAAGTATTTGACTAGCGTCATATGATGAACCTCTCCTAACTTGCCAACAAAATATCAACAAAATTACAATTAAAAATGAAAAAATATATCACTGTTTTGGTTCTTGACACATTATGATCTTTTTCCCCCTAGTATCTTTACCTGTAAAAAAGGAAAAAATAAATTTTGCTACATATCCTTCTTACAAAACTATAAAAAATAAAATTTTTTTGTGAAAAAAAGTGATTCCTCTTGGAGTAACCAAGTTACAGTTTTCACTGTATGTAATCTTCCTAAATTCATAGACAGAAATAAATACAATAGATGAAGAGGAAGCACATCTTCAGGGCTTCTTTTCTCCTCTTTCCAACACAATATTTTTCTCTTCAAGTGTCCCTGGAACTACAGTTAGAATTAATTCCCTTCTCAAAGACTGGTAGTGTGTGTGTGTGTGTGTGTGTGTGTGTGTGTGTGTGTGTGACATAATTTGATTTTTAGTGTGAATGCTTCTGTACAAGGTATTCATGTTTGGATGACTATGACTCTAGGGGATACATTTTCGCCCTAGACAATCTGCTATCTGAAAAGCACAACCAAGGCAGGTTTCTCTCTGTTTTCTAGGCCCAGAACAAAACAAAAAAGGTTCTATAGCCAGTCATTTTCTCTGAGTGCTCTTCTCTCCTTTGCCGTTTGGCCCTAGAGAAATATCTCAGCTGGGGTTCTCAAGTCAGTGCAGCTTGCTAGACCATGATGGAGCTAACAAGCCTCCATATTAGTCTTTTTGTGGACTCTGCTTATACAGAAAATTATATTAGTAGTTAGCAAAACAAAAAAGGGGTAACTGATATACATTATTGCCTAGGAGAAGGGTTTTTCACTGCTGTTTGAGAAAGCCAAGCCAAGGTCGGGACAGGAAATCTTAGAAAATGTGTGTGTGTGTGTGTGTGTGTGTGTGTGTGTGTGTGTGTGTGTGTGAATTTCAGTATTGAGATTATGAGAGAATTAGAAATTTAAATAGAAGAAGCAGTTCTGATAAAAATAAGAATCTGTCTGGAAAGTTCAAACACTAACCTGTTATCCAGCTGCTAATTTGAGGAAAAGGCCTTAAGTCTAACTCAGACATTATCAGATGAATGATCAGAGGAATCAAAAGCAATACATAAATCTGGGTATCTGATATTTCATTTCAAAATAACATTACAGGCTTCATGAAAAAAAATATTCAGACCAAAGAAAAAGGGAGCCAGATGCTAAAGGCTCAAGTGCAAGAATATTCCCCAAAATAAACTTTTGTAAAAGACACAGATTTAAATTACAGCAAAGTTGTACTTCCTCAGTGAGAGAAAACTGTGAAAGTTGAACTGGCTGAAATAAAAGGACAACAGAATTTAATTAGGATCCAAGAAGGTGAGATAAAAAAGTGTATTAGAGAGAATAAGAAAAAAAATTATAAAGAAAATAAAGATAAAAAACCATCAGAGTATAGAGTAAAACGAAAAAAAAATGAAGGGATATAATAATAGTCTTGAAAAGCCTGTGTATAAAGATTATAATTATTCACTATTTCTTCAGACTTTCTATTATCTCAGATTTAAGACATGAGCCCCGTTTTTTCATCCCAACAGTTAGTTGCCTCATTATTCCTTTAAATATAACTTTGAGTCTTGCTTATAAAGCCTGTGTTATATTTTAAGTAAGTGCTATACATGCAAACAATTTGAATAAATCATTTTCTTATATTAATTTAAAATTTTGTTGTCTAGTTTGTCTAACAAACTACAAATAGAAACATATAAATAGAGAATTATATGATGGCCCAGTACCACTAACACTTAGTTAAAAATTGCAGAATCAGTTATTCCACACCACCTATGTGTTGCAGCTTCTAGGAGATGTTTTCTGAGGACATCATAAAAATTATATATTGGGTTATTCATCTTATACAAAAGTGAGGAAGTAAGCTATAAATTGAGATATTTAAAAATTTCATTCAATGTTGGAGAAACTGAGAAGCAAGGGAATTAGATATTGAGAAAGGTTTAAATATAGGAAGTCCAAGAAGATTAAACTCCCAAGATACTAGTAATGGCGCAACTTGTGTCTTCATTATCCTTCTTTAGGAGACTATATTTAATCAAATTACACTGGAGCCATCTTTAAAAAGTCCATAGTAGCATTTCCTAATTACTAGCCCTGAAAATTCTCCCAATCCTAGACAATCTATATTTTTATGCTATAATCTTTTCTGTTCTTCTGATGTTCCCCCTTTTTTTGGAAATCCCTTTCCAAACTCCTCTGCTGTTCATCGTCATGAGGATCTTTGTGTTAATCTTCCCATGTCATTTTGAATGCTCCACAGATGAATATATACAAATCCATAGCTTTAAATATTTATATGCTAACTTTTTTATTTT
Source organism: Muscardinus avellanarius (assembly GCF_963383645.1). NCBI lineage: Eukaryota > Metazoa > Chordata > Mammalia > Rodentia > Gliridae > Muscardinus > Muscardinus avellanarius. Next base: position 32,712,230 of record NC_137799.1, read on the forward strand.
TGTATGAATCGTTTCCTTTTCTAGTCATGCTGCACAAGTATCTATGACTAAATGTTCCACAGTAAATTAAAACATAACATGTCAAATAAAAAAATATTTAAACAAAATTAGTCTGTGATTCCTTGAATATTACCTATTGAGACCATTTGAAATTAGAAATTTTAGACAAAAGTATCCTTTTTTCCTTTTATCGACCTAAAATAAGTAATTGCTCAGATGTATCTTCTATGTTTTCTCAATATCTAAGTATAAACTTCTTCCTTTTTAGCTGAGATTCCAGAAGGATCATTTTTTAAAGTATTATCTTTTTTTTTTCAATCTTTTTCCCTCTTCAACTTAGCTCACAAGCCAAGTTTTACAAATCTCAAAGTAGAATTCTAATTTTAATGCATAACATGCTGTCTATGGCTTTTCACAATATAAATTCTTATGTAGAAGAAAATGACTTTATCAAGTTATCCAACTTATCCAATGTGCTGTTTGCATTACCAACTAACCACTGTGAGCTCTTGTCATGGTGTTAGAGTGCGTGTGTGTGTGGTTCTGACTCTCTACATTTGTGTTTGCTATTTCCTCTCACTGGAAATTTTAATCTGTCTTTTCCTCCTGTCCAATTCCAACTCTTGCTCGAGAACTCGTTGAAGGGAAGATTTAGAAAAGACTTAGAGAGTAAACTGTAACTTATACCATCAATTAAAAGTTTATTAGTTGATATTTATTCAAATGAGATTTTTGGAATGTCTCTGGAAAAATAATAAAGTTCTACATATCATATATTTTTTAGACAAAAATGTCATGGCATATTAAAGTTTCAATATCAAAATTAAGACTTGAGGTTATAAACTGTTTCTGGGTACTTATTGGTACTCTTAGTATGTTGGTGATTCTATTTTCACCTCCAGACCAATGTGGCCAGAGGAACAAAATATTATATAAAAATAAAACTTAATAACACAAATTTTATGCCCATCAAATCAGTCATTTTACTGCCTGCTTCTTTTAAATTTAGAAATAACTAATGCAGTTACGGTAAATAAATTACTTTGAATTTGATATGCATATGAAAGCGCAATTTAATATAAGGATACTATAAGAATGCTTTCCTCAACATATCCAATTAAGGATGTAATCTGTGAGAAAAGGAAATACTGAATTTATTCAAAAAAAGTTGAGAGGTCCTCATTTGTCAGGATCTCAACAAGAAAAATTTGAATTAGAGAGTAAAAAAATTATTACTTCAAATCAGTTCCTTTCCATCATATCAACCCAGAATTCTTGACACTCTACCCTGATTTATTTTTCCTCTATAGAATGTATCACCATCTTATAAGACTACATTTCTATTTTTATTTGTCTTCCTACCTCCACTAAATTTTTTCTCCACAAAATTAGAAACCATGTCACCCCAGATTCTTTAATAGTTCCTTAGATAAAGTAGACACTCAGTAAACACATATTGGATAAATGAATGAAAGAATAACAGTTTCCTCTTGACTGTGAACTACTTGAGAACAAGTAAAATAATTTGATTATGCATTGCTGTCTTTATAATAATAGTACTTTCCATGTTGCAGACACTTAAATATTATGTGAATGTAGCTTACTGGATAAATTTTACTAAGATAGAAAACTGTAAGACGTCAAGAAAGCAATTGGGAAGTTGTAAGTAAACCACTTGTTGAAGTAAGGTGGTAATAAATAAAATATACGTGTCAGGGAAAACTAAAATGTGCATAGAACAAACATGACTGGGAAAATATGCTAAATTCTAGAAGATAAGAACCCAGGTATTTACATTCCATCAATAATTTTTTTTCTCAAGTAGAATTAGTTCTCAATAAAATATTTTCTGGTTTTCCCTTTTCCTTGCCTAGAGATAAAATGTATAGTTGGGCAATTTAAAAATAGAACAAATAAAAAGCCAAAATAACAGACAAGACACAATATTTAGCTTTCATTTGATTTGTATCTTCAGCAAGATTCTAGAAATGAATTTGGCTATTGGTATTCTAATTTTTTGCCAGTATTCCTTTCATTATGTCATTAACATCATGTTTCTTTTCTCCATCTGAACTGATGGTCCTTAAAATATTTTGATTCTCCTGCTGATTTCTCTTCCCATAAGGACTCGAACTCTAGTAAAGTTAGTTATTGTGCATCTTTAGATTTGTGGATTTCCTCAATTTTGTGTATGTTCTTTAGGACAGCCCACTACTACTAATCTTCAATTTGTTTTATTTACCATTACATTGATAAAGCTTGAAATAGATATGATCTTGAAGTGGGGAAGCTCTAAGGGGAACCAAGGGCAGATGAGTAGAATCAATCAACTACATTATCATGATTATCATTTATGATGAGAAAAGTTAGAAAAAATCTAAACATTAAGGATTATGATTAGCTTTCTTAGCTGCTCTTGGTTTGGTTTGTTTCTTAAACAGTTTCTGGCATGTCTCTCTAGGGACAAGTGTACCTTCTCACTTTTTCTGAGAATTTGGTCACTAATAAGTTTCTTAGAAGCAGAAATTAATATCCTTGACACAGAGAAGATTGTCAATGCCAAAAATGGAATGAAAGCCTCAACATGTGGCCCAGCCAAGGATTGAATAGTGCTGGATCACAGCTTTAGGTTATAATGTAACGTACATTGTGGCAATATACTTTTTTAAGTGGGAAGTCCTGTTATAATAGTATTCACATTGTTCTGTAAGCAACACTACCATTATCCATCTCCACAATTTGTAATATTAAAAAACTGAAACTCTATACCCATGAATCAGTGACTCTTCATTTCTTCCTTTACCTCAGTCCCAGGAAACAACCAGTCTACTTTTTTTCTCACTAAATTTGCTTATCTTAGGCATCTTATCTAAATGAAATTCATTAATATTTGTCCTTGTGATTGGCTTATTTTACTTAGCAGAATGTCTTTAAGCTCAGTCATGTTGTAGCATATGTCAGAATTTCTATCTCTGACAATGTATGTTAAAGTATAACATCAGAGGCAAGCTTCACAGTACCAGGGTAAACTGGAAAGTAGGAAATTAGGAAAGTAATTTTGATGCTGTTTTCTTCAGAACACTGACTTGATACTTTTCCAGCCATCTCAAATCACAAGTGTGTAGTTTCTTCTTTTCATAGCCTGTGTGACTGTTTAGATCTTTTGCCCTGATTTTCTGTTTCCATTTTGTAATATTTTCTCCTTCTCTAAAGGTTAGTTATATTTTCTGAAAAGAACTCTTATTTGCCTAACACTAAATGACTTGGAAACTTTCTAAGAAAACTCCATCCAGGCCTTCAAATAGAAAGGTGTTAATTTTTACTTAAGTGTAACATTATAAATTCTAGGTTAAGTTTTGAAAAGAATTTCAATAAGAAAAATTAAAAAGCTCCAATAATGATTTGGATAGATCAAAATATGTACCTTCTAGGCCGGGCGTGGTGGCGCACGCTTGTAATCCCTGCGCTTGGGAGGCGGAGACAGGAGGATCGCGCAGGTTCGAAGCCAGCCATGCTGGTGTAAGAGACCCTGTTTCAGAAATATAAAATAGGTCTGGGAGTGTAGCCCGGAGGTAGAAGGGCTTCCAGGAACCCCAGTACCAAAAAAAAAAAAAAAAAAAAAAAATGTACCTTCTTTCCCCTAAAGTTATTTTGGTAATAGTCATACAAATAGTTTGAATAATTAGAAAAGGGGGAAATGTTATTTATGTTATTTATTATCAAAAATCTAGACAGGATTGGAGAATGGTTTATAGTTTTTAAGTGAATGAGTTCTTAACAACATTCATTTGAAATATGATCCTACTGAACAGTTTTGATACACATACTCTGCAAAATAATTTCTTTTTTTTTTTTTTTTTTTTTTTTTAGTGGTACTGAGGTTCCTGGAAGCCCTTCTACCTCCGAGCTACACTCCCAGGCCTATTTTATACTTTGTATTTGGAAACAGGATCTCTTAAGCCAGTGCGCCTGGCTTCGAACCTGTGCCATACTCCTGTCTCGACTCCCAAGCATGGAGATTACAAGCATGCCCCACCATGCCCGGCGTGAAATAAATCCTTGACTTTACAAAAAATTTGGGGCTGGGCTTCTAAAAAAATAGTCCTACAAAAATCTTGGGGTCCAAAATCAATACCTAAATAAAAGAAAGTTCGGTAGTGGATTCACTTTTAATCTAAGAAACTATTGGGAGATTTGAAATTTCGCTTTAGTCTGCTATCTGAACTAAAATTCTAGGCTAGAAAGATGAAAAGAATTTGATGGACTCTGCAACAGCCTTCTGAATTGAGAAGCTGGCCTACTTCTCACCATTTTGCGCATCATGTTACAACCTTCCCCAAGAAGTCTAATATGATCTTTTACCTTTATTGTTGTTAAAGTACTAAAGAGAGAGTAAGTGAAATGATATGTCTTTATGCCATCCATTACTCTGAAATGCCATTACCCTGGAGGCGGAGATCATATTGTATCTATCATCTATCAAGATACCTAGCAGAAAGTAATTGTTTAAGCTTTGCTGAATAAATAAAATATCTGATCATATTCTATAAGCCATCATTCTTGAATTACCATGACTATTATATTTTTTCTTGTATGCTTTGACCCTATGATACCTGTATCCCAGTTTCATATATTTCTGTAAGGAAAGATAGGAAAGTATATGAAATATGCCCAAGGGGCTTTTAAAAAAAAAAACTGGAGCAGAAAAAGGAATTATGTAGTTAAATTAGTGCTTTCCCTAGAGAATGTTCATAGAACTATTCCTTCAAGAAACTATACAATTTGCTCCATTTATTGTTTCTTTCTCTGATTGCTATTATCGGCTTCCACTCAAGTAAATGACAGCAAGGAAGTAGTAGATAATGAAATATTTATACTGAGAAAGATGAGGAATTGAATATGGATGTCTCATTGATTTTGACTTAGTTATCAGGTTAGGTATCAGTAGACCAGTTTTAAGTAGCTAAAGTAGTTTTTTTTTTTTTATTTCATACATCCACATACTATCTCTACCTAAAAGAAGACTGCTTCTTGAATCCTATATATTCTAATTACAGAAAGATGTCCCATTAAAACAAAATAATTATCCTAGGCAATAATCTTAGTTCTTCTTTTTGATAAATGACCTTCCCAAATGATTATGGGTATTATAAACTCTATTAACAGAGCATAATTTGGTTTAAATAAAAGATGCAAGCAATATTTGATATTATTTTATCTGTTGGTAAAAAAGACTCTAAAAGCTTAACATTTGACAATTGAAATATAGTTTCCAATGGTCATTTTTCCTGTTATTGGAATTTTCACACACACACAAGAGACATGTTTCTCATATAATGAAGATGTTTACAAAAGACAAGTAATTATTTATGACCACATACCTCCTTTTCACTTCATTATCTGCCAAAGTAAAATATTTAAAAAGTAGTATTCTAGAAGAAATAGTATGCAAGTTTCTCTATTATTAAATTCTGGGGTTATTTAGTAGATGCCAGAGTTTTAACAGGTAGTTGTATAAATATAATAGCCTCTATCCCTTCAGTAACAATAAGTTTTAAATTTTGCAATACAAACATTTAATATAGTTGGTAAAGATGAAAGCTTCTATGTCTGTCTAAAATGGAATTTCTTATGAAATTATGGCACTAACTAGTTGTAGGATTTTTAAAAAATTTTGTAGATACTTATTAGTCGAATGATTGTAAAACATATTATGTAGGTATACAAACCCTTAGTTGCCTCAGCTACACAGCATATATAATAAATGTAACATTCTTATAGACTCATTGTGAAATTAAATAGATGATTATTATTATTAAAACTCTTAAGATTTTACCTGATATTATCAGAAACTCCTGGAAGTCTTGAAATATCATTATTTTTATCTCTATGCTGAGCAACAGTTAATAAATTGGCTTGAATGTATTATTTTTAGAATGAATGTTTTGTTACCAATATTCTCCTCTTCAAATCATCAATTTGAATTTTACAGGGTGACTTTCCCCAGAAGTTTCTCATGTCCTCTTGCCCTTATTGTTGATCAAGTGCTGAAGACAGAACAAGTAAAACAATTTGTCGTTCTGTCATTCAATACTTTGGGAGACAGAGATTATACTCTACCCATCATATATCATCTTTGTCTAGTAAGATGTCTAGCAAAAAGTATTTGTTCAATATTTGCTGAATAAATAAAATATCTGATAGTATTCTATAAGCCTTCGTTCTTGATTTCTGGAATAAAAGTATCTAGATCCAGAGAAATGACACCCGCAAGCTGGTAGCACAGGAAGTCCAAGCCCTCATCCCCCACCATAGGAAAAAAAGCATCTCTTTATGGGTAAAAATGCTTTTAAGAAGGCTCTGAAATCCAAATAAGATGTTGTAGCAGTCCCACTGAAATTTAAAAAAAAATTGTACTTCACGATATGTAAAGAACGGTTTCCCTTTACCATATCATCTTCCCCAAGTCAGAACAGCATGACATTGATCCACAAATTCTCTCATGGAAGAAAAAGAAAGTGAGGTGGGTACCTAACCTCCTCAGCATTTCAACGCTGTTTTAGAAGACCTACTTCTGTTGTGTCTCACCCAGAACATCAAGGGAGTTGATATAGTTATATTGCCTTGGGAGACTAGGAACAAAAAATAGACAAGGGGCATTCAAAAATCAATATATAGATTTCAGCATCACTATATATATATATATATATATATATATATATATATATATATATATTCTCCAAAGGAAATAAAATCAGTATATTACAGATACCTGCATACCCACCATTGTTAAACAATATTCACCATAGCCAAGATATAAAATCAACCTAAGTGTCCATGAATGAATGACAAATAGAGAAAATATGAATAGAATACTACTTAGGCAGAAAAAAATCCATCCTGGAAAACTTTTGCTAAGTGAAATAAGGTAGACATAAAAAGACAAATACTGCATGATATTACTAATATGTAGAATATAAACAAAATTATTTCACAGAATTAGAGAGTAGAATGGTCCATAACAGGCATGGGATATTTGAGGAGGGTGATGAAAGGCAGACATTGGTACAAAAAATACAAAATTAAGTGTTCTTATAACAAAAAAGAAAATTTAAATATAAATAGGGCAAGAAAAAATCTTGTAGCGATAGTCTCATGGGTGTATACGTATCTCCAGACCATTCATGTTATAAATATACAATATGTATAGCTTTTTATATATCAATCATATTCCAATCAGATGGCTTAAAAATTGCCCAGATCTAATCAATTCCTCGCTTTGCATTTGCTTTTTATATGGATGGAGTCAAGCTCTGTGAATACTCCTGTTCATAGTTTCCTGTGTACCTTGTGAAAGGTAATTGAAATACATATTTTATGGGTTGCTTGTAGAATAAGATGGTTTATATAAATGGTCCATAAAAATGAGTCCTGATCCACAGGTAGTCCTGTGCTTGTCATAGAGTTAGCATTTGGTACATAGTAGCTAAAAAGGGGGAGTCATTATTCAGTGAATCCCCAGAATCTTTCTCTGTTTTCATCTAACTTACAGAAAGCATTCATACAGATGATTATGAATAACTACTATTAATGTTGAGTATTTAGAATAGTACTGACTTCTATAATATTAATACTTCTTTTTGTGCATTCTTCTTTTTTTCAGACTTATATTGGTGCATTATAGTCTCACATAATGATGAAGTTCAAAATTATCGTGACAAACATGCACACGACACTTGGTGGGTTTTCCCCGAGCTCTCTCCCTACTCCACTCTTCTCCATACAGGACATTGAGTTTGACACTGGTGTTCTCACAGACATACCTAATGTCAATGGAAATTATTCTTTCATTGATCCTCTGTCTTCCCTCATCCCCTTCTCCTAGATCATCTTCCTGAGTCCTCAGAAGCTTCTTCTCAATTATCTGAAACCCCTCTTATATCCTGATTATTCCCTAGCTTCTGCATTTGAAAAAAAAACACATATAACCATTCATTTTCTGTAACTGGCTAATGCCATTGAACATAATGTTCTTCAGACCCATTCATTTTCCTGCAAATGACATAGTGTTGCTTTTTATTATTGCTGAGTAGAATTTCATATATTGTATATCCTATAATTTTGCAATCTGTTCATTTGTTGATGAACACAGGCTGATTCTATAATTTGGCTATTGTGAATTATGTTGCTTTAAATATAGATATGCACATATTATTATAATACTCTGATTCAGTACCTTTGGAAAAATACCCAGCAGTGGTATGGCTGGATCATATGGTGGATCCATTTTAAATTGGATGAACCGATGTTTACTAAATTTTCCATGAGAAACTGATAGGATTTTCAGTGTTTCAGAATATTAAATGTGAATTTAAAATCATGTGACTACGAAAAAATTATTTGGAATTGAGCAGTCTTAACTTTTAAAGACACAGAAAAAAGATCTTATTATATAACATATAAACAATGAAATAAAATATCTGTCAGGAAAATGAAGAACTGGATAATTCAGCAGCACTGACTTACCCAGCAACTGAGACATGAATTTGTTATGAATAAAATGTTTTTTAAAAAGATGAATTGCTTCTGGCAGCTGCTACATATGGGATTGCCAGACCTTGCCTTGTGGATTTTAGGTTTCCAGCCCTTCACCAGGTAACTGCCAGAATTCAGATGTTGGATGGGATTCTTGTCTTCTCTCCTCTCATCATGGATATCCTCCCATGGAATCTTACCAGACTTATTAAAAAGAACCATTATTCTTCATTGGTACTATTTGAGGAGCATACAACAAAAACACAGATGTGTGTGTGTGTGCGTGTGTGTGTGTGTGTGTGCACAAGCACATGTACATCCCTATAAATACCTGTCTGAATGCTCAGTTTACAGAAGAAAAGGGAAGAGCAACATGACATAGAATGCCTAGAGACAATGGTAGAAAACTGTGTATTCTCCTCTCAGGGAAAATACATTTTCAGAGAAATTATCAGAGCTACCTTAAAATTGGAATATCTATGAAATAAAAGGTTGTTCCTAGAGATACTTAGATGTAGCAATAGAGAGCTGGATTGGCTGAAGGCAGGAGGGAAACAAGACTAATCTGAATAACTACTGTGTATTACTAGACACAAAATAATTCTCAGGTAAAGGATGATTTTGATAAACACTTTTTTCCTCTTCCTTTGAATGATTCTTGGTGTTATTTACTGCCTTTGCTAACAATTATGCTCATTTTATGAGATTAGACATACATTTTTAATGCATGCTTTCTTCTTACAATTCAGCTACCTAGAGATAACCACTACTCATCATCTAATTTCATACATATTTCCAATTATAATTCTAAAATTAAGAGTAGTGTCTCTATTAGAAGAAAGCCCAAATATGTACCATATTCTTGTAAGTTTTCATCTCCATAACAAATATTGTTTCTGAATGTTAAATGTATGTGATACTTAAAGGTTTTATAGTTTAGTATTTTATATTTTGGTCTGTGATTTATTATGAGTTGATTTTGGTAAAAGACAGAAGGTCTATATGTCATTTATTTATTTGAAGATGGTCACTCAGTTGTTCTAGCACTATTTGTTGAAAGTGTCTTTTGTCTTCAGTGAGATGACATTGCTCCTTTTTTCAAATTTGGGTCAACTGTATTTTCAGGGGTCTATTTCTGGGCTCTCTATTCTGTTCCATTGGTAAGTACTTCTATTCTTATGCCCATATTATGTTCCCTAGACTACTGTAGCTTTATAGCAAGCGCTGTAAAACAAAAATCAGCACATTAATGGTTGTTGCCTGGGCATTGGAAATATAAGAATATAAAATAACCCAAGCTAGTGTCTAGAGAAATATTTAATGACAATTTTTCCACATAACAGGTTGCAAACTTACCTTAAGCTTATTTTTAAAAGACCACTCAGCTATTCACCCTGGAAGGTAAAGGGACCCTCATCCTATTTTATTTTATGCACTGCTTGTTGACAACTCTGTTTGGCTCTTCGATTCTGCCTCCAGTGATGCAGGGAGGAGGTCTGCCTTCCAATTCATTGTGCTCTTCCTACATAGGATCTGTAAGCAAAAATCTTCTATTTTGTTTCCTGTTATGGTGTAGTATTAAATTTGTGTCTTCCATCTGAATAATCAGAGGCTAGCCAGCAAGGATTTCCTTTGGATGACAGAGAAAACACAGGTTGGGCTCCCAGGGCTAGAGTGATGGTTAGGCAGACATGAAATGGACAGGGGTCAGACAAGAGCCCAAAAGGCTATCTGCAGGGATAAATGCTTTGTAATGTGATGAGAGTCCTCGTCACAGATTGGTTGGACAACAAGGTATAAGTTTGCCTCCCGGGTAAAAGAAGTATCCCAGAAAAGACACTATAAGCACCACATACAGACTTTCTTCACCTCTGTTAATGTAGGATTCCTAGCTGCTCTGATACCAGAATCCCAGTTTATCTAGGGGCTCTCAAACATCTTTAAACTTAATAACTTGAGTCATGCAACTTTCTAATTCTTCCTCAATATTTGGTCATTCTGAGTCTTTTTTTCCATATAAATTTTAGAATTAGTTTGCCAACATCTACAAAGCAACTTGAATATTCCCATATCACAAGGACATAAGAAAAAATGAATGTAAGAATGAATGAATTAAAAATGAATTAAAAATAAAAAATGGAGCCGGGAGTGATGGTGCACGCTTGTAATCCCAGAATTTAGGAGGCTGAGACTGGAGGATCATTGTTCTCGCACAGCCTCAGCTATTTAGTGAGGCTCTCTGCAACTTAGTGAGACCCTATTTCAAAATAAAGAGAATAAAAAATAGGGCAGAGGATGTATCTCAGAGGTCAAATGCCTCAGGTTCCATCCCCAGACCTGCAAATATAAATGAAAAATGAAAATAAGAATGAGCTAATAGTCATGTTCTCATCAGATACACTAAGGAATAAAGATCATTTATGAAGGGTAAGACTAGTTTGAGCTCAAAAACCATATTATCAACTGGGCATGGTGGTGAATATCTATAATCCTAGGACTTGGGAAGCTGAAACAGAAGGATCTCAGGATTGAGGTCAGCTTCAGAAACTTAATGAGACCCTGTTTTAAAACAAAAAAGGTGAGTGTTATACCTTGCAGAAAGAATGTCTGTGAGTTTAATCTCCAGTACCCGCTCAAAAAACAAAAAGAGAGAGAGAGAAAAAAAAATTTAAAACCATTATAAATTGAAGTTTCCTAGATAATTGATATGCTCAATGAAATAATCCTTCTGTTCCTACTTAAAATGTTTCTATATTTCCTAATCCTGGGTAAAAATTATAGCATATTCTGGCAGATAATCTGAGATAAGATTAAAAGTAACTGGATCACAAGATGTAGATAGAGTAGAGGAAAAGTGAAAAAAGGTAATATTGTACCTTGAGACTAGTGACAGTGAGAAATGATATTATTTCTAACCCTGAAGCTCAAGGTGTATAATTATTGAAACTCAAAATGCATACTTGTAAGGAAAAGGTAAGCCTAGAAGAGTTAGGCACGTTCACAGAGAGGTCCTTCCAACATATGCTTGAATGGCAGTGAGGGGACCAGAACAATAAACACTTCCTCTTTCCTTTCTTTTCTTCTGGTAGTATCTTGTAGTTTCTGGTATCTGGTAGTATCTTTCCTTCCAGTATCTTGCCTGCATATAACTAAAAATGAGAAGAAAAAAGGTGTTGAATGAATCAGTGCAAGTACATCAGCTTCTCTAGGCCCAGAGCAGGGTGAGAAAAGGTAATGGAGATAAAAAGTGACTTATTCTGCTTCAAAAGGGAGGTTTGAGTCCCAGCTGCCATGCAGGGTAGCCTGCAAGCTGACATAAGTATTGGAATTTATCAGAAGCGTTCTGCAGAGTAGCAGAGGGTTATCTAAGAGCACACAGAGAACAAAATCCAGAACACAAAACCTGACAGGCAGTGAAGCAAATTTAATTGTGGGATACTGTTGCCAGAAAGGCAGATTCTTGCAGAGACCCCCTAGGAGACTTGTCCTCCCCTCAGAGCAGGAGGGAGATCTGAGGTTGTGCAGCTTTTTGTGCTCTCTTCCTAGCTGGTTCAACACACATAACTGTTTTTTGTTTTTTATTTTATTTTTTTTAGCCATGAGGGAAACACAGTTCACATACAGAAATGTTTAAAAATTAATTTACATTGCCTGTTTGGGTGCAGTAAAATGAATTTCCTTGTATACTACTGAAAGCAGTGAAGGTTGTTCATACCCTCTGGGAAACAATGTGTAGCAAAAGCTTTAACATGTTCATTCTCTTTGACTGAAAATAACAAGTTTTATTTGGATATTTATTTTAATAAAGTATATTTAGTAAACAGCATTGTGGAAAACATCTAAGTGTGAACTTTGGGAATGAGATGTTTAATATCCTACCCCTGCAGCCTACTTAGATTGGGATGACTCTGGTCATGCTGGTATAGTGGGGCTAAAGGAGAAAACGGCAGTCTTCAGCACATGTACCAGATTGTATCCATAAAAAAATATGATGCTAGAGGTAAAAGCTCAAGGAAAACATCCAAAAATGTTTATCAAAGATAGAATTCTTAAGACATGTGTGGAGAGCTAAGATCCTTTGCCAGGAGGATAGAATAGTCTGGGAAGACACAAATAAAGAGCAGTACATCAGATGGGCAAAGGGGAAGCACTCTGAAACAATAAGCAAATGAATGGTTGTTTTTAATAGTTGACATATGGCCTGATACAGGGGTATGGGTGAGACATGTGAAAGGAGAATTCACTTAATTGGCAAGACCATACAGAGAGAGGAATTTCTGCTTTTATAAACAAGGACAGGAAGACGTGTAACACTAAGTCAACTGCACAAGTGGTCTGAACAGTCAGTGGAGGCCAGGCTAGGGCCTAAGGGCCACAAAGAAAATCTTTTGTTAAAAAAAAAAAAGAAAGCCAAGGTGAAATCTAAATAATTGAAGTTGGGTAAGGCTAAAATTTATTGGTAGAAGAGTATAAAGGGTGAAATATTTTTTCTTCATTTTTTCTGTTTTACATGCTTTTATTAGTGAGTTACAGTCTGACATTATGATGTAAACCTTATTAACTTTGTAATAACTAACTCTCGAGAAAATATATGACTCTTCATAAAAGCAAAGCAACTAAACTCTTTCTTGTTGAGAAGACCATAATTAACAGAAACATTATAAAACTGAGAACTCTACTTTTCTTCCCAAAAAAGGAAGATGCCAGGTGCTATGCATTCTTTTACCTACACAGGCAGCAGATTATAGTGGAAAAAGCAGGGGCTTTGTAGGTAGAATGGATCTGATGCCATATTGCCAGTGTGATATTTTAAACAAATCACTTATTTTTTCTAGGTTCTTTCTTCAGTAACAATAATGATGATAATAATAATAGTTGTAGAAACTATGAGCATTGCTGTAAAAATCTAATAATATTATTAATATCAAAGAACATTATGGGCTTCCATGTTTATGTCAGCCAGCTCACTTAATTAACAATAAGTTTGATATAATCACCAGTCTCGAATAAATCATGCCTAGGGTGGTATTTTATCATTATTTACTACATTGTTTCAGGAAAATATCCACTTACTGATTCAGAACCAGAGAAAATTATCCAAATTTTGTGTCTATTTACCTTTATTTAAAAGATAAAGACATTGACAATTTTATTAATCTTTTGGCAACACCAAATTGTAATATGGAGGCTATCCCACACACATTAAGTCATACTTAGGAGTAATATGGAGGATGGTGACCATGAACACATCACACCATCAATTCTTAAGTGAACTAAGAGAGAAGAAAAATCAACTTTTGTTCAAAGCTGTGTTATATTCACAAAAAGAGAAGAGGATACATGGAATCCAGAATGTGTTAAAAAAAAAAAAGAAGCCTAAGTCTTATAGTAAAAGTTCAGGGATAAAACTTTCAAAAGATTTCATGTTAACTCATAGAATACCAGATCATAGATTTAGCAGTTACTACTTTTCATCTTTAAAGATAATGGTTAAAAGAAAAAGCATGTTTTTCTTCACATTAGTTGTAAAACTTGGGAGATCTGAATAAATTCTATGGTTTAGTTAGAAGAAATGTGTTAAATGTTTTTTTCTTAACTATGACCTATACCAGGTTTATCTAACATTAAAATTAAAGGAAACCAAGTAAACGATACATAGTAAATATTTACTATTTTTGCAATTTCTCTGTAAATGTAGTGTTATTCTAAACTAAAATGTTTACCTTAAAGATGATCGTTTCAACTTCTTATTCAGCATCTCTATGAAAATTTGGACTCTGAACTTGACACAGTACAGTCTACCTTGCACGTGTATGGGTTTCATATTCATAAGATTCAATTGACTTTTAACAAAAAATAGTTTAAAATTAAAATTATATCTGTATTGATCATGTGCATATTTTTGTTTTTGTCATTATTTCCTGCATGATACAGAATAACAACTATTTATATAACACTTACATTGAATTAGATCCCTATCTCTTACCTTGCATCAAAGTCAACTTAAGATGGATTGAAGACCTAAAAATTAGACGATTATTAGAAAGAAACAAAGGACCAACTCTCTAAAATATAGGTTGTAATAGAGACTTCCTCAATCAGATCTCTGAAGCTCAGAAAATAAAACTAAGTATCAATAAATGGGTAGATAAAATTAAAAATGTTTCTGTTCAGTAAAGGAAATAATCAAGAGTCTGAAGATAGACCCTACAGGATGGGAGAAAATCTTTGCCAGCTATTACTCTAAGGGAGAACTAACACCTAGAATACATAATTAACCCCCAAAAAACTTAACACCAAAAACAAATAACCCAATTTAAAAATAGGCAATTTAACTGAAAAATCTATCCTCAAAATTACAAATACATATGGGCCACAAACATGAAAAAAATGTTCAACATCATCAGCAATCAGGGAAATGCAAATCCAATGGTTTATATATCTGCCTTTATAACAGTACTACACTGTTTCAATTATTGTAGTTTTATATGGTTTGAAATCAGAAAATATACTTCTTCTAGCTTTGTTCTTTTTCAAGATCGTTTTGGGTATCTAGAGTCCATATTCCATATTAGGATAGATTTTTTCTGAAAAATAAATAAATAAATGTATGATAGTTTCACCTAAAAATTATCCTCTGGTAAGGAAGAAAGCAAAAAGAAATATTGAAATGTTATCTTTAAGTCATCAAAAGCTTGGTATCAGACAAATGAAACTGTTCTGTGAGATTATCATTGTTAATTTTGAATAAATTGCTATAATACTAGATGTCAACCACTAAGCCAAGTATGGGAAGGAGGGATGGGGAGGGAATGGGGTGGGAATCGGGTTGGGGCTAATTGGGCGATGTGTGCATGTATGTCTACAAACGCTTTTTTTTTTTTAATCCCATTATGATGTATGAATACAGTGCACCAATAAAAAAAAAGTAAAAAAAAAAAAAGAATACAATGATAAATGCTGCAAGAATGTGGAGAAATAGGAACTCTTATACACCATTGGTGAAATTGCTCCTTTCAGGGTTAAGATATGAGAAAATAGAAAAATTAATGAAAACACAATTTGACAAAATTCTACACCAAAGATACAAGTAAAAGAATCACTGAAAAACCATTCTACCATAAAGTCACTAGGCTTCCACAGTTTGATACATAAAATAAATTATCTAGGGAAATTCATTATATTAATTGTTTTGTGTGTTTTACAGTTCTAAAGAGATGCTTCCCAAAATATTACCCAATTTTGTGAATATTTTCTATATTTAAACTGTTGAAGAAGAGGTTTCAACAAGTTAGGGTAGCTCACAACATAATTCCCCACAAATGAAGTGTTTCACTTTAATTAAACATGATTTTAGTCTTTAGTGATTTTTCTCTTTCTCTTAATTTTTAATGATGAATATTTAAATTACTAAGCCAATAGAATGTAACTTTAAAATTCTCAAGAGAAGAAATTATGAAACTTAGCCTTTTTCTAATATTACTACAGGGTTTTAAAACGGTTAGAACATCAGCTCTGCTATACTGATGATGTACAGGTTGAGAATTATTACATACATACACTATGTTGTTGTTTTATCAAATTTCTCATTTAATTATTTTAGTGGGGAATAATATTGTTGATAATTCATGGAATCTGAAAATTTGTGTCACTGGCAAAGTACAAAAGTTACTGGTTGAGAAGGAATTAAAAAAATCATCTGATCCTAAAGAGAGTCCTCATGAACACTCTATATGTCACTGTTGCAGGTGTTTGTATGGATTCAGTTAAGTAGCAGTTTTCATTCTATTTTGTGGAAGCCTTTAAGGGAAATGTGTAAACATATCTCAAGATACTCCAGGGTGAGCAACGTGAATGTTGAAAGGGCAGACAGCACTTACAACTTCCTGATATAGAGAGAGAAACTGGAAAGCTCCGAATAAATCTTTTAAATGGTAAATAATGTAATACTATGATACATTACTTAGTAGATTATATTAATATAATAAATGAGAAAAAATTTATAACTAACATTCAGAGAAAATGATTTAAATACAAATGCATATTTGTGCATGATTACATGTTTGAAAAACAGAAATATCAACATTAAATTTATAATTTTTTTGTTCTGGGGATTAAATCCAAAGGCATTCTACCTCTGAGCTATACCCCCCAGCCCTCTTTTGCTTTTTGTTTTAAAAAGGGTTTCTCTAGGTTGCTGACAGTCTCGCTGTGTTGCTGATGTTGTTCCTCAATCAACAATCCTTCTTCCTCAGCCTCACAAGTACTGGGATCACAGGCATGTGCCACCATGCCTGGCTAAATTTATGATATTGATATTTCAGCTTTCAGTCCTGTAGCAATAACCATCATTTTTATGTGAGATATACGCAACATGTATGCACGCAGACAAATGAATATATCAGTAGGATTATAGTATATGTACTGCTTAGATAAACGCAATCTTCCATGCCATGCTATTGCACCATACATTTTGTAATAATTATACTATTTCAAGATGATAAGTTTTACTTTATTGACTTGGAATTTACATTTGTAACTTTAGTAAATAAGCAAATTAATTCAATATTTAATAATGAAGAAATTCTTCCCCAACTTTTACTTACAATACATGGCACGTATATGTACAATGATATACCATTTGTTATTATTTTTCCACATCTACACTTTTTTCTTTGATTTTGCTTAGAATCAAACCTAGGGTCTTCTTAAAATTGCCAGGTAAATGTTTTACCATTGAGCTATACCTCTGGTCCTCATCACATTTAATTAATCTAGCATCTCTCTTTTCTTTTCTCTTTTTTTTAACTACAATTCTCTCTCTCTCTCTCTCTCTCTCTCTCTCTCTCTCTCTCTCTCTCTTTCTCTCTCTCTCTCTCTCTCTCACACACACACACACACACACATTTGTTGTCTATATTTGTACATATACATGTACATTTATATGTGGTGAATGTTTCTGTTTATATAAAATTTAACTTAAAGACAATGTGGCAACTTACCTCTAAATATTTCAGACACACAAATACACTGAAGTAATTTAAGATCAATGCAATATTGATTGCTAAATTATAGTCTATATTAAAATTTCTATATTCCAATAATACCCTTTATTACTTTTGGTTGTTTTGATCCTGCAGGATCTAATTAAGGATTTTGCACTGCACTTAGTTGTCATGTCTCTTTAGTATTCTTTAATAAAAGAAGAAAAAAAAAAACAGTTCCTCAACTCTTGTCTTTCGTACTGCAGAAATATTTTATGTATATAGGTCAGTTGTCAGGCAGAATTTTGTCATTTTGGGTTTGTTCATTGTTTCCTGATTGGCCCAACACTTTTTCTTTCCAGGTACTAAACAGTGACACCTTTCCCTTCTGTACGCAATATATGAAATTAGAAATATAAATAAAGAAAGTTAAGCTACAGGACACACTACATTTAATTCAAATTTGGTCACCATGTTAAGGTACTGTCCTCTAGTTTTCTTCATGGTGAAGGAACCATTTTTTCCTTTTGGCTAGCAATCACTTTTGGAGATGATTCTGTGAGCCTGTGGATGTCATGTTCTTCAAGTGCCCTTTTTCTGATAATTTTAGCTTTTATTTATGACTTTTGCTTGAATCAATTATTTCTGTGTTCATTTTTAAATGTTGATTTCAAGACCTATTATATCACCTTATCAGATTTTCTCTGAGTCACAAATTTATTTATATAAATTTATAACCTTAATCAGAAAGAAAGAAAGAAAGAGAGAAAGAAAGAAAAAAAGAAAGAGAAAGGAAGGAAGAAGGAAATTTTAACATTGTAGCATTGTGAGGTGGTAGATATGTCAATTATCTTGATTGTAGCAATTATTTCATAATGTGTATGTATAGCAAAACATTGTTGTTTTGCATTTTAAATAGATATAATTTTGTTCATCAATTATACTTCAATAAAGAAATGGGGGGAGGAAACAAAAGCTTTGGTTAGAATATCTACTGCATATTATTGGCTCAAACCTAATAAATTTATCTATTCCAGATTCATTTTTCTTACTGCTTAAAAATGGAATATCCTCCAAATACTTTAAAAGATCTTGTATATCTGCAAAGTTATAAAGTAGCGATTATTCTATTTTTACACTTTTATTGGTGCATTGTAATAGTGAGATTTGAAGTGTTACATGAATACATAACACATCTCTACTATGTTTTTCTCCACATCCTGCCCTGCTTCCCTCCTCCCTCCCTGTAATGTTTGTGAGATTAGTAATGAATAGCTTCATAAACTGACAGAATGTCATTTGAACTGTTCCCTTCCTCTAGCCTCACAAAAAACCTACAATCCTGTTATTAGGTATACAATATAGGGTTGTTTGAGACTCATAGTACAGTAACCTCATTCTCAGTTTCAACTAGATACTTCTAAATTGGAATTGCTTATTCTCCCTCCCATTTGTTTGTTTGTTTTATTCATATAGTAACAACTGTTCTTGAAGTACTATTTTCAAATATCTAAAACAATCTAGTTATTAATTGGGAGAGATTTATTGAGAGCCCGCTTTGGCTCCCATTTCCATCCAGAAACATTGTTTCCATTTTATATTTGTCTTTGAAATATGGTACTGAAGCTTGCCATTACCAAGTCATGGGGCTAAAGTGTTCACCCAGAGGTCAGCTAAGTCATATCTCAGCCTGAGCTATTCAAAATACCATTAATATTGACTCTTTTCAACCAGAATTTGATTCTACTCTTACCCTTAAAAATAATTCTTTCCAGGATCTTATAACTGTTGGAGGATAGACTGTCTCTCTGATTTATAATCTAATTAGAGCCTTTTTCCTCTGTCTCTAGGAAAAGGAGACCTGCACCTCATCTATTGTGCAGGGCTATTTCATACACTCAAGTCTCATAGTAAATCCCAAATCATTTTTTCTTATTGTAGGTCAAGAGAGCACAGTTCCATTTGCTTTATCTCATAGGGGTTGTTGTCCAAACTTTTCATCAAATATGATTGTTTTCATCTGAAATAACTGCATTGAATCCTTCACTATGACCACTCAAGCAATGGCAAGAATTCTTCTAATAAGATTTTAGTGCTATGTGTATCTCTTGAGAAAAGTGCCTCCCAGTCTCTCATGATCGTGGTCACATATTACACAAAGAATCAATGAAAAGAAAACTAGGAGATTGTAGTTTCTCAAGAAATATGATATGCATATTGCTTTTGACTGAATATGTTGTGTTTAATTTTTTTGTGTGTGGGTCTGGGGATGAAACCCAGGGGATTCGACCTCCAAGCTACACCCCCTGCCCTGTTTTTTATTCTTTATTTTGAAACAGGGTCTCACTAAATTACTGAGTGCCTCACTAAGTAGCTGAGACTGTCTGGGAACCGTGATCCTCCGCTCTCAACCTCCCAAATGCTGGGATTACCAGCATGCGCCACCACGCCCGGTGTGTTTAAATTTTTTGAACATAAATTTTGAGTTGTTGATGCTTCTTCATACCTCTATGATTCAAATTAATGCTATTTGTAGCATCCACTTTTCATCAATTACACAATTAAAAAGTATTGATAATTATATTTGGGGAGTTGCTTAGAATTTATTAATCACAAAAGAAGCAATAGTTCTTCAAAATAAGTTTTATATGTGGATAAGTGCTAGTGAGATCAAAATACAAACTCTTGGAATAGAAATTGTAGATATCTTGAATTATTTTATTATCCTAAGTCTTAACTCATTATCTGGAGTAGGTCATTTTGAATCCAATATCACCCTAATTTTATCTGATCACAGTTTCTGCTACCATCAATAGTATACCTAGGGCCTAAAGTTACTAAACTTACCGGCATAATACTAGTCTTTCTTCCCCAGAACCTGTATTTTATTTGCATGCTTTGTAATTACAAAAAAAAAAAGACACAGTTGGTTATATCTCCCTTTATCCAAACATTTTTCAATGGAGTTTCTAAAGCAACTGGCATCAAGAGGTAAAGTTTGTTCTCCTGTTTCTCAAATCTGGATGGCCTTGTGTCTTTCCTTGGCGAAGATAATGGAATGTAGTGACAGGGTGTAAGTTTGAAGGTCTCAAGAACTGTTGCACACTCCTGCTCACTCTCTGGGAACCTTGCAGTGACTGTGTGAATACACCTACCCTATCTTATTGGAGGAGGAGAGGGCCCATGAACCAGAGTCACATCAGCCCAGTTGTCCCTGCTGAGACCAGGAACAGTGAAGCCGACCCCTCGTAATATACAGCTTACTGCAGTCCATAGAGGATCCAGAGGAGAACAAAATATGAGGCTCTTAGCAAAGCTTATCCTCAATAGCATATCATAGAACTGTAAAGCAAATGAATCTTATTTTAATTCACTCTGTTCGAGGGCAGTTTGTCACTCAAGCATTCTGATTCTGGGCACTAGTTGACCTGGCAACACTTTTAGACAGAATTGTGCTTATTCAGTCATTATGTTTCCATAGGTCACATGGCTCCAGGATCCAAATTAATGAAGGCACTATTCTTACCAAAACTATTATTCAAAAGAGTTTGATTACATATAATAATTGTCCTATTTTAAGTTTGAGTTGACCTGTTCAATTTAATGCAAGTTATCATTTCCTCTTTAATTTCAAAGGAATCATATTTATTAGAAACATACCTTCGTAAATGAGCACAGGGATATATACAGACAGAAACTATAAAATAAACAAATATAGACTTAAGGCTGTGTAAATCTGGTTAAGTCATATAATCTTTTTTGTTAGTTTGTTTATTTGTTGTGGGGCCAGTTATTGAACCTAGAGTCTCACACATATTAGGTCATTGCTCCAGTGAGCTTTCATCTCAACTCCAATAGTATCCAAAGTTGTAAATTAATTACTTACATTTACCTGACAAGTAATGAAGGCATGGAGTGACATATTTTAATTTTCATATAGGCTACTAATAAATATTTTCTTTCCTTTATAATAGTCAGGCAATTTAATATATTGATTTTATTTTTCCATTCCCATGGAAACTAGTCATTTGGCAGTTGGTGAATAAAATGTATTAGGAGGTAGTAATTAAGGTAAAATCCATTTTGCTTATATTATGTTCAAAGATATTCTTACATTCATTTTTTGCTCTTGGTTCTCCTTCAATGGTATACCTCAATACTATGCATACATATTAAGCAATAACACTGCAGTGGGACTCTGTATTTCCTATATACTGTATGATACACAACTTGCTGGAAATCCTAAAACAAGTTACTTTACCATTTTATATTGTAAAATGTGTCTCTTTTTGAGCAAATAAAGCATATTAAACAGCTAATAAAATATTTACTAAAAATGAACACTGAACATGAATATTTTTAAGAACAAAGGTTAAACATAAGAGATGTATAATATATAGACATAAAAATAAAACATCTTGGAACATATAGTAGTGTCTCTCTTCTGTAGTAGAAAGAATGAGTGAAGGAATTCTAGACAAAGAAGGAGAAACCATAGATGAGCAAATAAGGCGACCTAACTGATAGGGATGGGAGGGGGAAAGAGGAAAATTCCCTAATGTACATTAATAAACATATCAAATCCGGGCGTGGTGGCGCACACTTGTAATCCCCGCACTTGGAAGGTGGAGACAGGAGGATTGCACAGGTCTGAAGCAACTTGCTGGCTTAAGAGATACTGTTTCCAAATTAAAAAAAAAAAAAACAAAAAAAAACAAACATAAAATAGGTCTGGAGTATATCCCAGAGGTAGAAGGGTTTTCAAGAGTCCCAGTGCCAATAAACAAACAAACAAACAAACAAACAAACAAACAAACAAACATATCAAAGTCAATAAGTAAGCCAAACATGAGAAAGAAGGAGGAGGAGGAAATTGGGTGAGAATTGAGGAAGAGCTAAATGAGTGGTATGTACATGTATACCTTTACCACCCTATATCCATCAAGATGTATTACTACATGCACCAATAAAAAATTAAAAAATATATATAAAACAGTCTTGAAACAGGAGTCATGAAATGGCTGCCTTCATGAAATGACCGGAGAGAGAAATACAAAGAATAAATACACGATAACAGTCAATAATTTATTTTTCTGTTTCATATAATAATTGTTTTGCAATTAATAATACATTTTTATACTAGAATGGAGAGGCATTAAGTCTTGAGAAATTCACAGGGAAGGTGTATAAGTGAGGGGAGTTTAGGAAGAATTTGAAAGAGAGAAAAATGATGATTTGAGATGACATTTTAGTAGTAAATAAAACACTATATTAAATCTGATTTTTCCAATTTTCTAGAAAGTCCACGACTTTTGCTATTTGCAGATGCTTCTCATAAAAATACCACTATATAAGGAAGAAGTCCAATACCAGGGAAGGTCTAAGTGACAGGGTGGTAGCTCTTATGTCTGTTAACTCTACTTGGTAAGGTTGGATAGACAACATCATGTTTATTAAAATTTATTATATCAAAATAATGAGATATTTGAAGCTTCCCATCATACATATAACTAGAAGTCTTAAATCTAATAATTTAGTAAATTCCATTTTATTGACAGTATATGCAAAATGTTTCCAAATATTTATAAATACATAACTATACTTTTACAAAATGTAAATAGATTTTAGGTTTACTCATATTAACAAATTTCTCTATTGCATTATGATGGTTTTCCCTTTGGCAACATCAAACACACAGGAATCATTTTTGAGTCATATCCTACTAAATGCCTTGTATAATTTAGTAGGTCTGATTATCATCATTTTTCAGATGAGATTTATGAGGCCTTCAGAAGATGAAATAACTTATTTGAGGTAAAAATCAATAAGAATCAGTCAAGATCTGAACTAACTCAAGTTGCGCTCAGAATACTCACTTTTAACAATAACCATATGCCAAAATTATATTCAAATAATATGTCACTTGATATTGTGAACATTACTTTTTCCAGTCTGAGACATATGCTCAAAGTTCACCAACCTTCACATTTTACTATAAAGATACAGTATTATGAAGGTTTTATATTAATTATATTCTCAATGTTACTTATGAAGCTGATATTATAAAACAATAAGTATTAGAAAGATTAATCAATATAATAATTGAGTACTGACCATATGATAAGTAAATTTTGAGGATTGCCATAAATTATTATGTTTTTTGTGCAAAAAATTTTGAAAAAACTGGATGGTAACCAGTAATATTTATTACATAAATATTGCAATTATAACAGCAAAGATTTTAATAAAAAGGAACTATAGATAAAGGAACTTTATTGATGTCAAATTGACTTCTTGATAATAAAGAAGATGCTCTGAGGGTAAAACTTTTTTAATAGCAGATAATTTAACTTAAATTAAACCAAGTATAAGGCAATAAAACATACTGAATTAATCAAGTCAAGGTCATGAATCTTTTATATAAAGCCACTTTTCAGAAAAAGTTAAAAGCTTTAAAGTAATCTTTCTTTGAAGTTCTTAGTACCAATGGATTCTTTATTTCTTAAAAATGCAGTAAAGTAATTTCTTCACACTCTGACTTTATTACTTATTTTATGACAGAACTCTAAAAGATGGTGGTAAAGCTTTTCATTGATTCTCTATGATTATCTGATTTGCATATTCTTCTAAGTTGCATTGGTGATAAGGACATTAAGTATAATCACTTGTTTTCTATCTGTGCATGTTTTATTCTAGTTAAATTAACTTATTTTTGTTAACCTGACTACTTTAAAAATTAGTTATCAGATCTTTATATAGAAATGAGGTATTTTAACCAACCATGGTAACACACACATGTAATATTGGTACTTGGGAGGCTGAGACAAGAGGATTTCAGGTTCCAGACCACCATCAGGAATTTAGCAAGGCCCTCAGCAACTGAGTGAGATCATATTTTATAATAAATATTAATAAATAAAAAATTACACAAGGCTGAGGCATAGCTTGAGTTTAATTCCTAGTAACACAGTAATAAGGTCTTTTTCTTAAGTGATATTCATCTGATTTCAAGATAAAATTATACTTTCTTAGGAATGAGAGGTTTCTTTTATTTATTTCAAGATGACTTAGAAAATAAAAATCATAAAATATTATTATATGTAAAAAGGTATAGGGGCAATTATATAAGAACCACTTTAAGATTCACTGTGTAGAATTACTCTTTCTAAACTTATCCATCAAACAAATCTGTGTGCATCTGTGTGTATGTTTGTGTGTGTGTGTGTTTAAAAAAAAAGACCACTATCACTAAAAAGAAAACTATAGAGTTTCCATTTTTAGTCTATTTAATCTTCTTTAAAATGAAGTACTGGGATAAAGAAAATCCTAAGAAATCTATAATCTTCTCTATTTTATAAAAATGATATCTCTAAAGCTATATTATATAGAAATGATATCTCTAAAGCTTCTCTTGAGATTTGCCTGAGGTTAGTATGTTAGTATGCTGTAGCGAGTATATAGGAGAACTCAAAGTCAATTACCATGATTAGATTTGGTCAGAAATTCTTACCTAACCATGTTGATTTCTGGCACTGGCCCTTCACCATGACAGTCTGATCTCTCATTATTACTCTCCAATGAGATTGCCCAACAACTTGCCATCCATCCAAACTCACCTTTCCCTCAACACACAGATAACTGCCTTCTTTCATAAAATTCTTTGTTTCATTACCTTGTAAGATTTTCTTACACTTCTATATAGATAAATGTTATTCAGCAAGGGCAATGTCCTACAGTAAAAGCTTTTTAGTAGTAGTAAATAAATGCTCTATATTATTGACAATCATGCTATGTAACATATTAATTTCTACATAGCTATGATTAACAATGCTTATATTTTATACACTTTGGTTTATTATTCATTTATTTTTATTTTTATTTTTTTTATTTTTTGGTGTTACTGGGGTTCCTGGAAGCTCTTCTACTTCCGGGATACACTCCCACTGGCTACACTCCCAGACCTATTTTTTACTTTTTTATGTTAAAACAGTGTCTCTAAAGCCAGAGCGGCTGGCTTCGAACCTGTGTGATCCTCCTGTCTCTGCCTCCCAAGCGCGGGGATTACAAGCGTGCGCCACCACGCATGGCTCCTTTGGTTTATTTATACATCACTTGTTTATCTTCTGAAGCATAGTGTATTATCCTTTTAATGCAACATAAAAGCATCATGTTCACAGGTACTAGCTAAATAACAAACTGATATATTTGTTTTTATATTCAAACTATTTCAGAAGTACTTTCTGCCATTATAGAAGAATAAAGCTCTGAAAAATATGAAAGTAGTATTCCATGCATTTAATAAGTATCACATTGTCAAAAAATAATAAGGTATAGCAAACTGAGAGAATTTCTTCATCTTTAAGTTTGAAGATGTTACTTTATAAAAAGCAAAGTTTCTAAACAATTTGGTGCCTGTTGTGTCTTTGGTCACTACACATTTTCCACTGAGACTAGAATTGAAGACTAAGATAAGAGTATGTAAGATAAGTAGATAAGAGTTATGATACTAGTAACATTTGGTGAGTATGCTTTCTTTAATAAGATTCTACTAGAAAAAAAGCAAAGCTTTTATTCAAGTTGTTCATGTGAAAGATAAAAAGAAAATAGAGCTTCATTTGACAAAATGCTATTTGCTTAGAGTCAGCAGTCCAAATAGTTAAGTATCAAATCATTCTGTATTTCATACAGTTGGAAAAGTCAACTGTGTATTCCCAACTTACCACTAGTATTACATGAAAGAATAGAAAATTAGAGACAACCATAGGAATAAAATATTACAATCTAAGAAGAGCCAGAGTGTAGTCAGTTGCCTTAGGCTTTTTCTAAACATTTTCTTCATGCACTAACAAAGATGACATTTATATCCTTAGAATGCCCAATGGAAATAGAATAAATTAGTGGTATCTTCTGACTTTCTTCTGTCATTTTTGAGGAAAATGACTAACTGAAGTGGTTTCACTCGACTGACTGATAAGTAGACACCTTAGAAGTGCTTCTAAAATAGAAAGGCTTATGATGGGGGTCTAGACTTAAAGAGAATAAATTAACTACTTCTTTATGGTTGGTTATTAGGTCTTAAAATTTTAAAAGAATGAAAACTTTCCATATTCAATTTTAAAGTATATTTCACAATAAATCCCTAGAAGACACAGGCCTGAGTTCTTGCCATTTCTTGATGCAAAATAGTGACCTTGCTTTAAAGGAAATTGTTTATTCTGAGCCAAATATGAGAACCTCAGATCAAGAAGCATAGCTTAAAGTTTCCCTAAAGGAGTATTCTGAAGAAAATAGTTTAAAAGCATTTTTATAAAGAGAATTAATTATAAATCTATATATTCAGTAAATACAGTGATAGGGTCTTTACAAAGGGGGCTTAAGTGAAGATGGGAAATTTTACACCACTTGAGGTGATATCTGACTATATTCTTAATAAGAATATTGATCAAATCAGGGATCTGTTCTTTTTCAAGCTATAGATAACCAGCTAGCTCAAACATACATGTTAGAAAGTCTAGCTCATAGTCACAAGAATGTGAGGTCAGGTACAAAAGTTGGGATTCATTGTTTCTTTAGGCCAGAAACAGCCTTTATATTATAAACTTCAGTGCTTGTTTGACAATTAATTTTATTATTTTATTTTAAAGATAATTTGTCCATTTGGTCTTCACTTGAAGAGTTCTATTGTAATATAGCTACTTCCAAAATACTTAATTTTATACAACTGATAAGATAGAATAGAAAAAGAAATAAATTTTAGGTAGTAAGAAGACAACATGCAAAGGAAAGAAAAATGTAGTTTTAAAATCTGGAAAGCTCATATCTCTTAACTTCTAAAGAATATGTCTTAGGCAGAAGCCTCAATGGGACCACACTCTTAATCACAATAGTCCTTTTCTCCACCTGAAATTCCTGAGATGACTAGTAAAAAAAAAAAAGGTACAGGGGGAGAAGGACAAAGGTCAGAACACCAGCCACCTAGCATCACTCCCAGTTGTCAGGAAAACCTGAAGCTTAAGAGGAATTCCATATTCCCACCATGGGGCTCCACCCTCCAGCTCATGGAAGCTGTATAAAAGAACTAAAAAAAAAAAGCAGCAAAGATTTTTAGCCCTTTTCTCTTTTTGCTTCTTTCTACTCCTAGGGCACCTTCCACCCCTTAAGATGCCCTGCCTTTCCCTTCTAATCCTTCATTTTTTCTAATTCAAAACCTCTGCTTTATGTAGAACTGACATGTGTTGAAATTCTTTTTGCAACAGAAGCCAAGAATCCTCAGAAGTTATTGTATTTCCCCATGATGCAACCACATAAGACAACAATAACAGGCTAATATGCAGTTGGAAAAACAAAGTCTTCTCTGAGGCCACTGAAAAACAAGGGATAAGGGATATACTTCCTGGTATTAAAACCAGGGTCAGGCAAAGTGTCCAAAAACCACACAACTGCCAATTCACTGAACTGTAGTGGAGCAAAAAAAATACACCTCACCTAGACAAACAGAGAAGAAATTCCCTTTCTCAATGAAATAGAAAGAGCTTAGTTCTAAGGGGTAGAACCTCCATATTAGGCAGAAGAATATTTAAATTATATAAAAATTATAAAATGCCTAATTTTAGGCAATTTTTTGTTTTACTTTTAAAATCATCACACTTCTTTCTTCTTTCGGTAAGAGGATATTTTCCTACTATCAAAAACTATCCTTTTTCATCCATTCTGTAATATGATCCCTATTCTCGACTACAAGAGCAGTCTGGAAAAGGGATAAGATAATAAAAACTGGATCAAAAATTACAGTGCAACCAGCCTCATGTAATTTTTCACTGAAGATCATTTCTGCCGTTACACAGAACAGCAGAGCTCTAATTATAGTTTGGATAATTTCTGTCTCTTTCTTAATATGTCTAATGTCTGTCTTTGTATTGATATCTATTCTGTTCAGCATTCTTGAAGCTATAATATGAAAGACTGACCACATAACAGAAAAAAAGATTTATTTTCTTTTGGCTTTGGGTTCAATCTTTGTGAAGCCAAGAACCTCATATCGACTGAACCTCAAGTCATGGTGGCAGAAAGCATAATAAAGGAGAATACGTGGTAGTGCTCATATCTTGGAGACTGGAAGCAAGAGAGAGGAAAGGAAGAGGAGAAACCATTTATATAATCCAAAGGCCAAGGCCATATCCCAGTGAATTCACATCTAGCCACATACTACTGGCCTGGGTCACCACCCAGACAATGTATTTATCCATTGCTGGAAATACAACCTTTATAACTCAATTACATCAGTCCCAAACATATATAAGTGAGCTCTTCAGGGAATATTTTATATCTAGCTATAATACCTATCACTGATGAGACATCATTCTCATTTTCTTCAGTTTTTTGTTTATAGTTTCTTTTAACTGGAAAACAGAGACTTAAAGAAAACTATTATGATGCAGGAGGCATCACAATAATTGACTTCAAACCATACTACAAAGCCATAGTAATAAAAGCAGCATGGTACTGGCACAAAAACAGATAAGTATACCAATGGAACAGAATAGAGGACTCAGAAATAAATTTGCACACGTACAGTCAATTAGTTTTTGAAAAAGGGGCCAAGAACATACGCTGGAAAAAAGATTGCCTTTTCAACAAATGGTGTTGGCAAAACTGGTTAGCCATATTTTGAAAAATGTAAATAAACCCCAATTTCTCACCCTTCACAAGAGTCAATTCAAGATGAATCAATGACTTGTAAATTAGACCAGTGACTTTGAGGCTTCTTAAAGAGGGCATAGGTCCAACACTACAACAGAAAGGCACAGATTAAAAACTTTCTCAACAAGACCTCAACAAGAAACTAAAAGCCAGTTCAATATGTAGGATTGCATTAAACTGAAGAGCTTCTGTAAAGAAAAGAAAACTATCAAGAATCTCAACAGATAGCTAACAGACTGAGAAAACATTTTTTCCAACTATTTCTCCAATAGGGGACTAATATCTAAAATATAAGTAAGAAACTCAGCACTAAGAAAACAAATAACCCAATCAAAAAGTGAAGCCCACTGTTGTAGAGCACACTTGTAATCCCAGTACTTGGGAGGCTGAGTCAAGAGGTTCGAGAATAGTCCCAACTATTTAGTGAGGCCCTTTGCAACTCAGTGAAACCCTGTTTCAAAATAAAGAATAAAAATAGAGCTGAGGATGTAGCTTGAAGGTATAATGCCCCTGGGTTTCATCCCCAGTACTACCAAAAGCAAAACAAACAAACAAAAAAAAGGAAATGAATTAAATAGACACTTTACTAAAGAAAAAAATTCAAATAGCTAATAAATATATAAAAAAATGCTCAATATCGTTGGCAATCAGAGAGATGCAAATCAAAACTACCCTGAGATTTCACCTGACTCTAGAATGACAATCATTCAGAACACAAACAACAACAAATGCTGGAGAGAATGTGGAGAAGTGGGAACTCTAATACACTGATGATTGAATTGCAAATTAGTTCAACCACACTGGAGGATCCTCAGAAGAATGGGAACAAACTTATCATATAATCCAGCAATACAACTTCTGGTATCTACCAAAAAAGAATGGAACCCAAAATACCAAACTAATGCATGCATATCTATGTTCATAGCTGCACAATTCACATTTGCAAAACCATGGAACCAAGATGCTCATTAACAGATGAATGGATTACAAAGCTATGGAATATGTACACAATAGAATTTTGCTCAGCCATAAAGAAAAAAATAATGTCATTTACAAGGAAATGGATGGAACTGGAGAACATTATGCTAACAGATTAGCCAGTCACACAAAGTAAAAAAAAAAAAAATCAGATGCTCTCCCTAATACGTAGAAGCTCGGGAGAAAATGGGTCATAGAAGGAACTCTAGAGGAAGGATAAACTTAACTGAGGGGAATGGGAGGGGAAGACAAGGTAAATTACCTAATATACATAACATGCATTCACAAACACATCAAAGTCAATCATTGAGCAAAACATAATAAAGAAAAATGGGGAGAAAGTAAGGTGGGAATTGGAGAAAGGCTCAATGAGTGATGTGTTCATGTATGCTTCTACCATCTTGTAACCCCATTAAGATATATAACTACAATGCACCAATAAAAAATAAAAATAAAATGAAATAAAATAAAATAAAATTTACATATTTACAGTTTCTGGTCCATTATATAAAGACCTGAGAATTCATTACTTCTTTCTTTATAAGAAAAAGCTAAACATACAAAAAAATAAACACAGACAACCATAGCTTTTTGAGGAACAGAAGCCCAGGAACACAAGTTCATATATGTAGTCTCTGTCTATAAGAACACCTTAAACTAAATGACAAATTACTGGTGCCTCAGTGTGAACTATGTGAAGCATATGAAACAACTTTTATTTGTCAATTTAAGAATAAAGTTTTAAAAGTCAACTAATTTGACAAGATATGCAAAATATTTAAGAGGAAAAATGAGCTACTATATTCAGTAATCACTAGTTAAGATTTTAAATGGCATTAATAATCAAAATGTAAGAAATAAAAAAAATAGAAGTAGATATTACATTGTATTTACCAGTGACTAAAATTTCAAAATTTGATAAACTAAATATTGATGGGAATATAGACATAACCTCTCATAAATTGTGAACTCATAAAATGTATTTGGAACTCCATAAAATTATCTTTTAAACATTCAACATTCATTAATTTCATTACATATTAACTTTTATTTTATCCATCTTATGTTACTTATTTCTGTCTAAATGCATCACCTATTTAGAGCCAGCAGCTATTAAAAATTCTCTGCATGAAATAAAGTTTAAATTTAGCATTGTGAAATGACATTCTGAAACTATATATAAATATATATCTATACATATATTCTATGCATGTGTATATATACTCTGTCATTTATTCATTTATAATTTATTTAAAATTATTCATAAATAGTTGTTAGCATCATATAATATCATTGTGAAAAGAGTAGGTAAAAAGTGAAAATAAATGGTAACACAGGAATTCTAATTTGTTGTCATGGAGAGTTTTTAACTAACCCAGAACAAATCGTCACAATATTTATGAAACCTGAAGCATGTCCATTAACATTATCAATCTGAATACTATTTGATTTTCAATAAGAACATTGTGAGTGGATTATTAGAAACCTTGGTTTTTAGTGGTGGGTAGAATATAAAATGTACATAGCAAGTAAAGAGAATGTCAGATCTATAGAGAAAAATATTTGAAATGAGAGCTGGAGTCAATGTGAGTTTGCTTTCAAATTAAGATGAGATTTAAGCATATTCAGAGATCAAGAAGAAAGAGCTGTTGCAAAAGAGAAATTAATTGTATAGAGACTAAGGGAATTTTTTTATAGAGTATTTACAAGGCTAGAAAGTTATGGGACCGTAGCCACATCTAGAAGAGCTATCTTTATTAAAATGATGCATGCCTCATCCACTATCACTTGAAAGAAGCAAGTATGTTTTATTCATTTTTGTGAGTGATAGTAAAAGAAATGTTCTGATAAATTTCTGTTGTAGATAACTCAAAAGGGTTGGCAGAACAAAAGAAATGCAAAATAGTCATTAGGGAATGATGAGGTTACAGAATTTATACTATCTATCTCTGTACTGGTACATCATCCTCACTAGCCTGGCTCATGATCCAGAATATAGTGATGATAATAATACATGGTTAGATTGGCCCAAGGGTTTGGGTTTCACCAAACAGAACTAAAAACAGAACAATAGGATAATGGCAAAACAATAATCAAGATGATACTCAGGAAACAAAGGCATGGGGAGGCCAAATGTAAGAAGAATACATTTTGTAAGAAGATAAATACAATTCAAGAAAAACAAAAACAAAGAAACAGTCTCTTTATTTTCTGGCAAATAAACTCCAAATTTCAAGTTTTCCCCCAGAGTCTCTATGTCAGTAAATTAATATAAAACTGGAAAATGAGCAGATGGTCCCTGGAGCAGCCCATTCTTTTTCCAAAGCAGATGATGGTTTCCCAAAGGACAAATGTTAAGTTACAAGTAATGATAATGTTTGATATTTTTAGATTTAATAAGCATTGATGTGCCTGGTATTCACAAAAGAATGCCTCCCATCAGTATAAGCAAGTCATCGATTTTGTGAATCTTTTTTCTGCCATATGGGAATCTCTAACTTTGGGAGAAATCAAAGATTTGTTTTGA
Organism: Muscardinus avellanarius; assembly: GCF_963383645.1. NCBI lineage: Eukaryota > Metazoa > Chordata > Mammalia > Rodentia > Gliridae > Muscardinus > Muscardinus avellanarius. The sequence continues at coordinate 32,744,954 of NC_137799.1, forward strand.
ATTCCCAAAGTTTTGGCAGAAATAACTGGCAGCAAACTGTCAGAACAAAATCTCTGTTTTCCAAAAGTGACATTGTGAAAGACATGTGTTTATCATGAACACTTAACTTATAAGCAATCTTACTGAAAAAAGTTGTAATAAAAGTTAAGAAAAGAATAGGATGAACATGTTGCCAAACCAACAAGAGGTCTCAGAAACTAAGTGAAAGAAAAAAGTATATATAAATTTATTTTTAATAGGCACTTATCTTTGCTGTTTTTACCTTGATCTGGCACAAAAATAAGTAAAAACTCATCACATTTCTTTTCAAATTTAATTTTTCTCTCTGATTCTCTGATCTGGGTTACAGAGTACATACTTCTATACAGAAATCTAGAAAAATACAAGTATTTTTGTAAGATAAGAGTATTAATTAATGTGGAACTCATTTATCCAACATGTACTGATAATTACCTCAAACCTCTTGAAAATATTTTTTGACTATTTTTATTTTTTCTGGATTGTAGATCTGTACTTTGATCCATCTAAAGAAATTATCAATGCCCTTATCCCTATGGGATAGAAAGTACTAGGGTACAAGATAAGTATTCTGTAGATTATGTGAATGTTACATGTCAGGCTTATTAATGACAAATATTATATTTTGTAAGTCATCAAATAAAATTATTTTTCTGGGCCTCAAATATCAAACACATCTACTATTTAGTTATCATTTTTATTTGTTATGAAAAAATGTGTCTTTGTAGTTTTTCACAGGATTTATGGAAACAGGTTATATCACAGCTAAATTTATCTCACCTGGCATTGTTTCTTGGCTGCTGAGAGAAAATGACCATGGCCTAAACTAAATCAGCTACAGGAGTGTTTGGCCACTGAATTATTAATAGGAGACGAAGAACTTAAATGACTGACATAAGACAGATAAACAGGAGAAAAGATTGCAAATTTTATTTGTTAATTTTTGCAAGAAAATGAGAACCTCCACAAGAAAAATAAAGACCCAAAGAAGCAATTAAGTATATGTGCTTATATATTAAGTTGAACAAATGTTAAAAACTGTAGAAAATCAACTACTGTATATGGGAATGATAAAAGGAGAGAAGAGTTATTTTAATAAGACTCATGTATAAAGTTTTTTTCAGCCTCAAATCTCCATCTCTAGAGAATGTTTATATGCTTTTATAGGGAGGACATCTTTCAGATGAGACTGCCCTTTTTTAACCTATTATTTTTCAAGTGCTTTTAGCTCGAAGTAATCAATATGTCAAAGCAGCGGTTTTTTTTTTGGGGGGGGGGAATAAGACACCTTCAATCTACACAACTGTTTATATGCAGCAGAGAAACATGTGTATGAACTCAGAAAGAGGCAGAATGTGAGATCCAGTTCTAGCACCATCATTTAGTTGTATGACCTTTCTTCTGGTGAAAAACAGAAGCCCATATACATTGTTCAGATCATTGTCAAAATTTAGTGGATAGCCTATACCTCCCAGCCCAAAGCGAGTCTTTTTAATGCTGTTTCTTCTTCTCTACTCCCCTAGTGTAATGCTGTTATTCTGTATATTTGGAATGTGTTATAATGAATATGCTAACATCACATTTTTAAATCAGCACTTCACAATTTCTTATGCTTATGTCACACTTCAAAAATATCAAAAATTTTGGCAATAGAAAAGGAATTTAAAAGAAAAGATGAAAACTGACTAAAGTTTGAGACTCATCCTTTCTCTGGGTAATTACATCGAATCCTATGGTCCTTATTTTCCCAGAGATGAGGCACCTACATTTATTAAGAAGTTAGCTCAGAAATCGATTTAGATCCACTAATTAACATTACATTGTCAAGGTAGATCTGCAAATTTCCCCTGAGAAAGACAAGTCAGCTTAACCGAAGAGTACTCAAAGAGAAAACAAGGTAGTAAGTGTAGTTCACTTGAAATTTATTTCAGTTCTTCAGATATCTATGCAAACTGAACAATTTGGATACAATTTGCTATGATTTGATTGTCTTTCAAAGATCTGAATCTTGTTCTCAGAATGGCAGTATTTGAAAGCATAGAAACTTTAGGCACTGAGACTATGTGAGAAGTGCTTGAAGGTATTTCATTAGGCTTTATTCCTCCTTCCCTTTCCCCCCTGGCTCATGGTATAAGTGGTTTTCTTTGCCACACACTTCTGCTTTCTTGTCACAGGACCAAAGCAATAGGACCTTCCCTCAATCTTGGACCAAAAACTTCAAACCAGGAGTCTTAACAAAGCTTTCCTCTTTATAACCATTTACTTCAGATATCTTGTTACAATAATGCTAAGATGACTCCCACATGATGCTGGTTTATAAATTCTTTCTATGACACTGTAGTAAATGTGTAAAATTTATAAATTGGTTATTCTAATACTTCAAATTATGAACAATATTCCTGGTTTAGCATACAATTGTGAAGTAATACCCATGAATATTTTAAATGCATATTTATAATACATTATATCTAAAATGTAGAAATTCTATATACGGGATATAAACTCTTAAAATATTTACTTAGTTTTATGAGGTTATGACTCTTAAGTTATTTGTATTGGAGATCCAAATCTCTACCTTAAAACACTCTACTGGTCAGTTTAAAGCTCATGGCTGGAGGAGGGATAAAATGTTGATTGTGGGACACAGCACATCTTAGTAGGTGTAACAAACAAAAATTAACTACTAAGAAGGCAGCTCCTTGACAAGAAAATCAAAGTGACAAAGATTATATATATATATATATATATATATATATATATACATATATATTCAGTACTTTTTTGCTTTTTTATTATTTTTTGTCTGATTTATTCTTACAGTTGTTAGTTTTTGTTGCTTCTTTGATTATTATATCAATATTTGTTTCCTCCCCCATTTATTTTATAAGTTTCCTCCTTCTATCCTATCTACTGTCTTCTCAAAACATTCTATCTCCTTGTTTTATACTCAGACTGTTTTATATCTCCTCATCTAAATACTCTATACTAAATACAAGAATCCTACTGTATCACCATCTCTCATTCTCAACCACACACCATCTTATTATATCTAAATTATTACTCAACTTAATCATATCCTCTACTTTAACCCACTCCTGTAACCATCACCTGAGCTCCTACCCTTTCAATAACTCTCACCATTGAAATAAACACTACTTACCTGTGCATGAACCTGCTGACACTTCTAAATCCCTACTGCGAAGATCCACAGACTTATGCATAAAAAGAAAAAAAAGATACCAAGAAAACAGAAGCACAAATCTTAAAAGCAGTGAAAACAAAATAACAGGTGACATTTAGGTGCAAAACAATACAAATAATTTCAGAATTTAAAACCAAAGTCATGAATGGCAGGAGAGACTGGTATGATGTAATATAGACCCTGAAAGAAAACAACTTCTAATCAAAACTGCTGTTATTGCAAGGTTATTATTCAAAATTGATGTAGAAATAAAAGTATTTCAAGATAAGCATAATCTCCAAAAATTTATGAATAATAACCAGCACTAGAGAAAATATTTAGAGAAATAAATCATAAACAAGAAAAAAGAAGCAAATTTAAGAATCAGAGAAGAGATGAATTTTAACAGTGGACAAAGTAAGCAAAGAAGAAATAACATTATATCAAGCAGAATATAGAACACAAAATGACATAAAACAAAAATCTTATCTCAATAAAACACTGAATGTCAAAGGATTTAACTCATCAATTAAAAGATATAACTGGCAATGTGAAATTAAAAACACAATCTAAATTATGTTGAATTGACGAAACTCACCTTACAGCCAGAGATATTCATAGACTAAAAGTGAAAAGATAGAAAAAGATATATCATCCTAATGAAGAACATAAATGAACAGGGGTAGCAACACTGATATCCAATAAAACAGACTTTAAGCTAAAACACACTAGAAGAGACAAAGAGGGGCATTTCCTTTTGTTAAAAGGAAAAATAGCAAAAAGATATAATGATAGTAAATGTTTACACCCCAAATGAGGGTACACTCACATTTGTAAAACAAACCCTTTAGAACTTTAAATCTCAAATAGACCCAAATACAATAATATTGGAAGACTTCAGCATACAACTCATGCCACTAGATTAATCTTCAAGGCAAAAGATGAGTAAAGACTCTTCAGAACTAAAGAAAAATTTAAACCAAATGAACCTAATAGACATATACAAAATATTTCAAACAGGAACAGTAGAATGCACATTCTTCTCAGCAGCCCATGGAATCTTTTTCAAAATAGATCACATCCTGGGCAATTAAGTAAGCAGCATAAAATTCAAAAGATGTAATATAGTTCCCTGCATCTTTTCAGATCACAATGGAATAAAAGTAGAAATCAATAACAGAAAAAACAAAAGAAACTATTTAAATACATGGAGTTTGAATGATACAGTACTGAATGAGGAATGGGTAAGGTCAGAAATAATGGGAGAAATATAGAAGTTTATGGAATTAAATGAAAATAACGACATAACATACCAAAATCTATGGGACATATTGAAGGCAGTGTTAAGAGGAGTTCAGAGCATTGAGAGCCCACATAAGAAAAACAGAGAGATGTCAAGTATACAACCTAATGACATATCTTAGAGCTAAAAAAAAAACAACAGTCTAATTCCAAACCTAGCAGAAGGCAGAAAATAATTAAAATCAGAGCAGAAATAAAATAGAGAATAAAAACAATTCAAAGAATCAATAAAACCAAAAGCTGGTTATTTAAAAAGATTAAAAAGACTGGAAAACCCATGGCCAACCTAACCAAAAGAAAGAGAGAATCAACTCAAATCATTAAAATCAGAAATAAAAAGGAGACATCACCACAGACAGTGGGGAAATTCAAAGGATTATAAGAAACTATTTTGAAAATTTATACTCCAGTAGACTGGAAAACATGGAAGAAATTGATAGCTTTCTAAGCACATATAACCTACCTAAATTGAACCAAGAGGACAAAGTAAGCCTAAACCAACCAATAGCAAGAAAAGAGATAGAAACAACAATAAAAATTCTGCCATCAAAGAAAATCCCAGACCCAGACAGGTTTCCAGCTGAATTCTACAAAACTTTTAGAGAAGAACTAAGTCCATTATTTAACAACTTGTTCCTAGAAATTGAAAGAGATGTAATGATTCCAAATTCCTTCTATAAGACCTGTATCACATTAATACCAAAACCAAATAAAGATACCTCAGGAAAAGAAAATTATAGGCCAATAACTTTGATAAATATAGATGCAAAAATTCTAAACAAAATACTAGCTATATAAGCATTCAAAACCATATCAAGAGAATTGTACACTACGACCAAGTAGGTTTCATTCTTAAAAAGCAAGGCTGGTTCAACAAACACAAATCAATACATGTTATTCTCCACAGAAATTGAACTGATAACAAAAATCACATGATCATATCAATAGACATTTGGAGATGACATGATCCTATATCTTGAAGACCCAAAAACTCATCCAAAAGACTCCTGCAGCTGATTAACCAATTCAGCAAAGTTGCAGGATACAAAATCAACCTTAAGAAATAAGGTGATTTTCTATATGACAACAATGAATCCATAAAACAAGAAACAAAATAATTTTATTCCCAATAATCTCAAAATCAATAAATACCTAAAAATAAGCCTAATGATGTAAAAGAGTCTACAATGAATTCTATGAAACATTAAAGAAAAAAATTGAAAAGACCTTGAAAGATGGAAAGATCTTTCTTGTTCATGAATGGGCAGAATAAATATCATCAAAATGGCCATGGGTGATGTGTGCATGTATATCTCCACCATCTTGCATCCCATTCAGATGTTTTAATGCAATGCATCAATAAAAAACAATTTTAAATGACCATTCTGCCAAACATGATCTATAGATTCAATGTAATTTCTATCAAATTACCAATAACATTCTTCTTAGACCTAGAAAAATCAGTCATGAATTTTATATGGAGAAAGAAAAGACCCAGAATAGTCAAAGCAATTCTCAGCAATAAGAACCATAAAACAGGCATCACAATCCCTGACTTCAAATTATACTAAAGAGCAATATTAGTTAAAACAGCATGGTATTGGCACAATAACAGACACACAGACCAGCGGGAAAAAAATAGAAAATACAAAACAAACCTACACACTTATAGTCAATTGATCTTTGACAAAGGATTCAAATTTATATGCTGGAGAAAAGAAAGCCTTTTCAACAAATGATGCTGGGAGAACTGGCTATTCATTCATAGAAAGATGGAACTGAATCTTTACGTCTCACCATGCACAGGAATCAACTCAAAATGGATCAAAGACCTGAAAATCAGACCAGAGACTGTGAAACTATTAGAAGAGGGTATAGGTTCAACACTCCAACATATAGCCACAGGTAGTAATTTTCTCAACAAGACCTCCAAAGCATAGAAAATCACAACAAAAATTACTAGGTGGAATGACATCAAACTAAAAAGTTTCTGCTCATCAAAGAAAACCATCAAGAACCTAAAGAGAAAGCCTACACAATAGAATAAGATCTTTACTACTACCACTCTGATAGAGATTAATATTCAGAATATATATACAAAGAGCTCAAAAGACTCTACACTAAAAAAACCAATAACTCAATTAAGAAATGGACAATTGAATTGAATAGACACTTCACAAAAGAAGAGATACAAATGGCCAAAAGTTATATTAAAAAATGTTCAACATCAATAGCCATCTGGGAGATGCATATCAAAGCTACACTGGAGCCGGGCGTGGTGGCGCAAGCTTGTAATCCCCGCGCTTGGGAGGTAGAGACAGGAGGATCGCGCAGGTTCGAAGCTAGCCCCGCGTGCTGGCTTAGGAGACCCTGTTTCCAAATAAAAATGCAAAAATAGGTCTGGGAGTGTAGCCCGGAGGTAGAAGGGCTTCCAGGAACCCCAGTACCATAAAAAAAAAAGCTACACTGGAATTTTATCTAACCCCAATCAAAGTGTCAAGCATAAAGCTGTCAAATAACAATAAATGCTGGTGAGGATGTGGGGAAATAGGAACTCTTTTAACTTTGTTGGTGAGAGTAAAAACTAGCTCAACCATTATGATCAGCATCAAGATTCCTTAGAAAACTGGAAATGGATCTACCATATAATCCAGCTACATTACTCCTGGACATCTCCAAGGGGGTTAAAATCAGAGAACCTCAGTAACCTATGCATACCCATGTTTATAGGGGCACAATTCGCAATAGCCAAACTATGGAACCAACCTAGATCTCTGTCAACAGATACATTAATAGATTGTAAAATTATTGGAAATACACAAAATGGAATTCTACTCAGCAATAAAGAACAAAATCATGTCATTTGCAAGATGGAAAGACCTGAAAAAACATTATGTCAAGTGAGATTAGCCAAGTACAGAAAGAGAAGGGACGTGTTTTCTCTAATATGCTCAAGCTACAGAGTCTTAGAGATCCCAGAGGGACTCCATATAATGAAGAGGAAAACTCAGCAAGGTCAGAAAGGAGGGGTAAGGGAGGAGTAAGTCTGAGGATAATTAATGAAAAAGCTATATTCGAATATGTGTATACATGTGATTATAACATAGTTAACCTAGACATTCAGTATTGTGAGGGAGAGAAAAGGGAAAGCAGGGTTGGGGGAAATGGCACCAAGCACTGTGTGAACATATGCCATTGTCAACATGATCCACATTATGATGTGAGACCATAGTGCACCAATAATTTTTAACAAATCATTAAAAAATACCCTACTCTTTCTAGACACTGATTTTAGGCTCTCTTTTTGACATTTACATCTAGGGTCAAGGAACTCAAGATATATTACAGAATTCCTTATATTTTTCTGACAGTCAATTTTATCTTTGTTTTCCATTCACAGTGAGTATCACTATATGCTTAGTCTCTCCCACCAAAGCTACTTAAGAATGCCTTTTATGTTTTCCTTTTATTTTGTACTAGGAATTTAATCTAGAGGCTGACAAGTCGGGTCCCCACTTCCAGCAGGGGCGGAAACCTAGAGAAGTAGGAGGAGATTTGGCTAGGCGATATCCAAGGCAGGAGATATCGGGAGAGAGGCAGCACTCCCACGTGTAGTCCCACCCCCAAGACTTAAACCTTAAAATGAGAGGCATTTCCTCTCCAGCCTTGAATGGGTTCACAGGTCTCCAGGAGCAGTCCAGCCCCTATCCCCAAGAAGACCACAATAATACTGGCACCACGTCTCTCTCACCTCTTTCCTGCGTCTACCTAACATCTGTTGCTGAAACCCAGGAAGATTTTTTTTTTAATTTAATTCAATTTTTGAATTTTTTTTCTTCTCCTTTTTTTTTTTTTTAATTTCCCTGACACTGCATGCTGCCACTGCGTGCTCTGTGCAGCCTTGATGGAAACCTCTGCCTGGATCCTCTGGGGTGCTCAGACCCACTGGGACCATGCCTGTCCCACCCGCCACTCCTACAGCTTCTGCTGCCCCAGGACCTCTCTCTCCCGGAGACTGTCTCCACTCCAGGAATGCTACCCCCTTGGATTCACCTCTGCTCCATGCCCACCCTGACAGGAGACCTTAAGTGCCCTTTTCCAGCCCTGCGTCCGTGGCTTCATGCCAGTCCACTTTGGTCCGACCTTCAGCTCACCCAGGCAAGCATCTAAGTTCCCCGCCTGCCCAGTCAGACCCACAGAGGTGCACACCATGTGGCTGGGCCTCAGAGTCTGGTAGGTGTCAGGCAGCCATTTGTTTGTTTGTTTGTTTGTTTTTTCTACTGTGGACCCAGTAACCATTGCATCCGGCCCAGCACTCTCCCTGAGAGCCAGCAGCCATCTACCCCGGCTGCACGCTCTGCCTGAGATCCAACGGCCATCTTCCCAGCTGCATGCTCTCCCTGAGAGCTGGCAGCCAGCTTCGCAGCCACATGCTATCCCTGAGTGCCATTGGCCAGCTTCCCCCACCACACACTCACCCTGAGAGCCAGCGGCCATCTTACCACTCAGCCAATCCCCGGCAGCAATCTTAAACTTCCTCTAGCCCAAATTCTACCCAACAGCTCCACAGTGTGCTCCTGGCTCTGCAACCTCTCAGCGCTTCAGTTCCAGTCAGCACTGGCTGACAACACTACACTGTGGTAAGCTTCCTCTTCCTTGGACAAGCAGGTTCTGGTTTTTATCCTCTTCCGGACTTGGGCTCATGGCTGTTAAATAAACCCAAATATTTGGTTCCCAAGTTCTCCAGGGGTAGCCAGACTGCCCTATGGTGATGTAAAGGGAACGGAGACGTCTTTCTCTAACACAATTATGTTGTTTCTGGATGTTAGGCAGGATCTTGGGACACCAAATTCCTGTTTTTATCCTGACCCACTGACTAGTCATGGGGGGAAGCCAGTCATCATAAATAGACTGCCAATCTGCACTAGACCATGTTCTGGTTAATCTACAAACTATGTTTATCTGGGGACCTGTGTCCCAAGTGGCTCATATTTTTCTGCACAAAAGTCTGGCCCACTTATGAGTTGGGTAATAGTTATTGGTGGCCTGAGATGGGTATGATAGATATTAAAATGTTGACTGATCTCAGTAACTTTTGAAAATGGGCAGGTAAATGATCAGAGGTTCTGTACGCACAGTACAGGCTTTTTTGTTGATGCATCTCGGCTTTCCTCCTGACTCTACTGCTCCAGTCATGCTGGCTGGGGATTCCCGCCAGCCACAGCTGCCATCTTGGTCACCACATGGCAACTCTCAGGCACCACCCGGTGGCCTTTCTGTGTCACAGGGCTGCTATTCTGCTAACTCAAGGGCGCCATTCTGTGATGACACTTGGATGCTGGAGTCTGATCCCGCCAAGTTGCAAGCCCCATTTCCTGATGACCCTGACCCACAAGACCTCTCCTTACCACCGCAATCGTCATCTTATTCTGGGGCAGCCTCCCACTCTAACTCCTTTCTCCTCCACCTTTCTCCCTTAAGGGACCAACCCTTTCCACCCCCAGACCTACCTCTGTAGGTCACCATACCCATTCCAGAAACACCCCACCTTCTCTTTTGACCCCACTTTGTGAGGTGGCTGGTGCAAAAGGCATGGTCTGGGTCCATGTTCCTTTTTTCTTTTCTGACCTTGATCAACTTCAAAAGAGACGGGGTTCTTTTTCTGCCAATTCCTCTGGTTTTATTAAGGAATTCCAACATATTGTACAAGTATAAGATTTAACTTGGCAGGATCTTCATGTCATTTTAACCTCTTTAACCCCAGTTGAATGAGATCATATTCTTAAGGCTGCCAGAGAATGATCAGGCTCACCTAACCAATCCACAGCTCCCAACCTGAACAGCTGCAGTTCCTTCTGAGGATCCCCACTGGGATTATAATGACAGGGGTGAGGGAATAAAAAAGAGAAATCACATGATACTATGCCTTCAAGCTGAGCCCAGGGTAACTCTCCAGGTAGTAGGTAAGCCAATATCCTCCCTGATTAATATAAAAGCTACTTACTCTGTCCTCCCTTCCTTTGCAGGACCTAGTTTCCCTCCCCAAATCACGGTTCATGGGATTGACAGCATGTTCTCTTGCCCACATAATACAGACCCCCTTTTATTCCATTTAGAGACCTTTATGGTTAACCATCCATTCCTGATTATTCCTTCATATTCTATCCCCCTTTTAGGTAGAGACTTTTTAACCAAAATTAGGGCTGAACTTTCATTTAATTTCCCCACAGTTTCTGTTTCCTCTAATATACTTTTAATGGCTGCAGATACAGTTGATAACCGGGAAGCCAAAACTCTCCTTCCAATAGATTTGGTTGACCCAATAGTATGGGATACCAACACCCCAGTTGTGACTCCCTACCACATCCTAGTCTGGATTGTCCTATGTGACCCCACTATTTTCCCTGCCCACTTCCAGTTTCTAATATCCCTTCTTCACCAATGTGGGCTTAAACCCATTATTTCTCATCTCCTGGCCCAGGGACTGCTTATCCCTATTGATTCCCCTTATAATACCCCCATTATCCCAGTTAAAAAGCCTAATGGGACCTATCATTTAGTCCAGGATCTCCATTTAATTAATGATGCCGTGGTCCCAATCCACCCAGTTGTCCCTAATCCCTAGACCCTTTTATCTCAGATTCCACCCAGTACCACCCACTTTTCAGTTCTCAATTTAAAGAATGTGTTTTTTACAATTTCTCTGAATCCTGAGTCATACCCCCTTTTTGCCTTGACTTGGGAGGACACCAATACCCAGGTTGCTCAAGCACTAACCTGGACTGTCCTCCCCCAGGATTTTTGAGAGAGCACATACCTCTTTGGACAGACTCTAGCACAGGACCTTCACCAGTGCCCCCTTGGAGCCTAGTTCTCTGTTACAATATGTAGATGACCTTTTACTTTGTAGTCCCTCCCTGGAAGTGTCCAAATGGCACACTGTCCTTCTCCCTAATTCCTTACAGTCTGATAACAGACCAGCTTTTATTTCTAAGGTAACTCAACAGGTGACACAAGCTCTTGGCATTTCATGGAAGCTCCACATCCCATATTGACTGCAGTCATCAGGAAAGCAGGTCCACATTTTTACATACTATGGTGCTTTCCCTCTTCAGATGCCATATTGCTATAACTCCTTGTCTGCTAAAGGCTTCTCGAGCACACATCACCACGCTGTCCAGAGTAAGTTACCACTAATACCACAGCGATACTCCCACCTGCCCTCTTCTGAAGAACCCAACCTCTCCCAGCCAAGGGGCCCCCTTACAACCCACCTTGACAGCAAGAAGTAGTTTAAGATTCAAATCTCTGCCCATTATAACAAAAGGTCAGGATGACAAGTTGGGTCCCCACTTCCTGCAGGGGCAGAAGCCTAGAGAAGGAGGAGGAGATTCTGCTAGGCGATATCCCAAGGCAGGAGATATTGCAAGAGGGGCGGTGTTCCCACAAATAGTCTCACCCCCAAGACATAAACATTAAAAAAAGAGGAATTTCAGGCTGGGCGTGGCGGCGCACGCTTGTAATCCCCACGCTTGGGAGGCAGAGACAGGATGATCGCGCAGGTTCAAAGCCAGCCGTGCGTGCTGGCTTAGGAGACCCTGTTTCCAAATAAAAATGTAAAAATAGGTCTGGGAGTGTAGCCCAGAGGTAGAAGGGCTTCCAGCAACCCCAGTATCTCCAAAATAAAAAGAGAGGCATTTCCTCGCCAGCCTCAAAGGGGCTCGCAGGTCTCCAGGAGCAGTCCGGCCCCCATCCCCGAGAAGACCACAATAAAACTGGCACCTGGCACCCTGGTCTCTCTCACCTCTTTACTGCGCCTACCTAACAGAGGCATTTTACCTCTGAGCTACACATTCCCATATTTTATTTATTTTGAAACAGAGTCTCATTATGATGCTGAGTGTCTCAATACATTGCTGAGGCTATCCTTGAAACTGAGATCCTTCTGACTCAGACTCTCAAGTACTGGAATTACAGATGTGCATCTCCACACCCAGCACTAATCTTTTCCTTAAAATGTCACATCAAATTTTCTTTCAGAGATTAAATTTTTTACGTAATTCCTTTCTCTCTTTTTACATCTAAAAGTGTAATTAAAATTTTCACTATATATCACTTGAAATTTGCAGTTGTCTTCCTAAATTGGTTTCTCATATATATATTTCTTTATTCACTGTTAATCTGTCATTCTGTTTTTTTAATATTAAATTATGCCATATGCAGATGTATTTTTGTACTCCTCTAGTCCCAGTACTTGGAAGGCTGAGACAGGAGGGTCGCAGGTTCAAAGATAGCCTTAGCAACTTAGTGAGGCTTTTGGTGATTTAGCAAGACCCTATTTCAAAATTAAAAATAAGTATGAGGGTATAACTCAGAAGTAGACTGACTCTGGGTTCAATTCCTGGTAATGTAAACAAATATAAGTTAACATAATTATTTAGTTTCTATGCTTTGAGAACTTTTATTAGCTTCTAATTGGTCAAGTAATAAACAAAAATTTTATTATACAGTTTTTGGCCATACAAATAAATTTAAAAATTTATCTAACACTGCCCTGCCTTTGATACACTCTGATTTCACAGTACCACCAACTCTATTCAAATATGATATGTATTTTCTTCATCATGCTGTTCCTTCTTTACTCTGAGCCCTATGCCACCCTTTTTACCAGAAAGACTTCGGCTGGCAATCTGCATGATCCCCAAAGCACTATTCATGTAATTATGTCATGATGCTCCCGGGTAGAAAGCAGACCAGGAGAGCACTCTTGAATGTTGTGCAACACAACACCTGACATATGTTCAAAACTCATATTTCTGAGAACCAGTTTATTTTCTCTGCTCGTTTATTTATTCATTCAGCAAGTCATAAATGGAGACTCATTATATGGCACTTCTGGACAAAAAATTTAAGAAAACATATATAAAATTTTTAAGATACCAGGACCATATATGTGTGAATGTTCCATGCTCCTAGGGTGGACAAGGGCATGGGTAATGTCTTGCCTAATGAGTTGTAATGTGTGGATCTAAGCACTAGGATCAAGGAGATATGGCCTGGGATAAAATAAGAATCAGAACAATTTGACTGCATAGCCAATTGCTAAACTAATTCATATTGGCTAATGTAGCATAAAAATATGTAAAGATAACATGAAAATCAGTAAAAGTCCAGTGATTGATAAAAACAGTACATATTTTAAAAGGAGACATGAAGGCATGAAGACTAGCCAGAGACTTCTGTTTAGAATACAATATCATCAATTCTGTAAAGTTGCCTAGTGATGAAAAAAATCAGGCAAATGATGTTATTTCTATGAATTACAGATAATTCAGAATTAACCAAACTATCAGAATAAAGAAGAAAATTATATTTAGGTAATGATACGACTACATATAATCAACCATTGTTCTCAACTTGTACCTTCTTAAAAACAAAATGTGTCATTCCAAAACTTTGCATATATTAGGCTTTATAAATTGTAGGCTACTTGTGGCACTATCTTTGTATTGTGATGTTTATAACATATTAACTTAATATTCACTTCCAAGTTCTTTTTCTTGCTTTTTGACTTTAAATTTCTTTTCTCACATACTTATTACAGTTGAATAACTGGTAACAGTATTTGAAATGATTTGGTGGGGTGATAATGCTAGATAGATTTGAAAGTCAGTTGTGCAATACAGTTTAAATATTTGGAAATTATAAGATAATTAAGATTCACAAAAGATGAAAATCAGAAAGAATCACTTTAACTACCACAATTAGGAAAAACAACCTTCAAACAAAATATATTATGATACCCACAAATAACAAAAAATTAGAGAAAGAAAAATGGTGACCAACAATGGCGTTTACTGGATTGCTGTGCTAGGCAGTTCAATTTTGGTGAGACAAATAATTCATATTAATATTTATATTTGAGAACAATTTTAATTGGGTGACTGTTTTTCTATCTCAGAGTTTGTTAATCATTTTTCATTTATTAATCTCTTGGTGTTTACTTCAAGCATTGCAATATGTGTTAGAGTTCTACCTTGTATGAGTGCTTTATTACTTCCCAGCTAACATATTTTATACTTCCAGTCCCTTACCCCTTTCACATTTTGATTGTGTGTGTGTGTGTGTGTGTGTGTGTGTGTGTGTGTGTATTGTGGTTTTGTGTGGTACTGGGGCTCCTGGAAACCCTTCTACCTCTGGTCTACACTCCCAGACCTATTTTACTTTTTTATTTAAAAACAGGGTCTCTTAGGCCAGCGCAGCTGGCTTCAAACCTCTGCCATCCTCCTGTCTCTGCCTTCCAAGCGTGGGGATTACAAGCGTGTGCCATCACCCGGTGTGTTTCTATATATTAAGTGCACAAAATATCATAGAGAAATTTCAAAAAATAAATTCAAAGAAGTACATTTCCTGGATGAAAGTGCATGAATTTCTACAATGATTTTGAATACTTTTCCAAAATCTGTTCTAGAAGTTCTGTACTAGTTTATACCACATCTTTTGGAAGACACTTGAATGTTATTGTTTATACTCACAAAATCACATATTACTCCGTAAAATTAATTTCTTTATTTAATAATGAATTATTCAAATCTATTTTTATTGTTCATTCACAGATCACAACCATTTCATCTATTTTCATTTTTTCTTTTAAGATGTTTTATTAGGTGCTATTTATGTAGATTGTATTTTTGTAATATAAATTCATAAAAGTACTAAAATAATTTCATAATAATACTAAAAGTAAGAATTAATGTTTAAAAATGAAAACAAAAACCGTGGTTATTAGTTTGGCATGTGAACTTCTGGTAGAACTTAATTTGAATAAAATATCACATGTTTCACTCATGTGTATTGGGATCATATATTTAACTCAGAGTAAACACCAGATGTGAAGGGAAAAAATTGTAGTTTCTTGTCACTAAAAAAGATCAGAAAAATTTCTATCAATATTTAAGCTGGTAATAAACCTATAGTTGAAGCAGTCTTTTGAAGCAGTGTTTATTCTTGCTTGCAAAACATTTTTTTATCCCAACCCTCTCTATTGAGTCTCTCTTAATGTGACAAGATGTTGAGGAATATGGCTTTTTAAACTCTTGTGGTTAGTCTTAGACATTCTGTCTTCTGTTTCTTCTTCTTAGTAGGATAATGCACCTGGCTGGATTTGCTTTCACCTTTGAGTTTGTAGCATATGTCATGTGACTAAGTATCCTAAGCCTTGGTCAGAAAGAGTAATAATTAAAACTACTTAAAACTATTGGAATAGAACCCTTTGGGGGATGGCACAGCCTCTTACATGTCTCAGAAGTTTTCTAGTTCTTACTTTAAAGTCGTCACCTATTCCCTCTCTGGTGATGCCCCTTTCACTGACTTCCCAGGCAAATTCTCAGAAAACTTCATTTTCAAATTCAATTCTTGTAAGATCAGTATTAGCTTCTAGGAATGCTAACTTCAGCCAGCTTCAGCTGTGCATTCCCCATCCTCATCAAGTTACTGTAGATGAGAGCTTGTTCATCCTCATCAAGTTAGTGTAGATGAGAGCTTGTTCTAGACTCCTAAATGGAGGGTTTTTAGATATCAAAGAATAGGTCTATCCTAAGGATTATCTCAATTTACTAAAGGAAAAAGACATAGATCTGTGACAATTCCTTTCTCCAGATGGTTGCAACCTTCCCCTCTTTTTTGTAATATTACTTCCCTTCTCACTAAGTAATGTTTTGTACCTAACACCTTAAATGGGTGAGGTTTCCTTAAAAAGGAAGAAAAGGGAAAGAAAGGAAGGACCTATTCTGACATTGTTTTGACAGATTCTGCTTTTTTTTCATTTTTTTTCTGCTAAGAACTATTTATTGGTAATACTAGGAACATTGTTCTGAGAGTAAATCCTAGTTTACTCTCAGAACAATAAAATTTGGCATTTCCATGGTGATGGTAGTGCATAGAGAGGTGGAGTAAAGAAAACATTCCTGGGTAGTAAAAAGATGCTTTCATCCTTTGGTGATGACTTTATGAGAGAGGAGGTGGAATTATTAAATGAGTTTTTCTACAGAGAAGCTAAATAGAAACAAAAATAGAAACAAAAGTAGAAAAATAAATAATATTTATATTAATGGAGACATTGAATTTTAGGATAAGAAGAATTTTATTTTGTTATTGCAAATCAAAACATTTTAAGGAAGGAATGAACAAGTTTTTAAAATTTGCCTTTTAAAAGGTTTTCATGGCCATTTTATATAGTATTTACTTAAAAGGATTTGGCACATAATAACAGAAAGGACATATTTTAAGAAAGTTTTTGCAACAATCAAAGAAAGAAAATTAGGTTTTGAAATAAGTGTATGTTAGTGGAAATAGAAAGGAGAGAATACACAAAAAATTTTCAAGTGATGAAAGTAGTCATTTTCATTAATATTTCCTTTACTCCAGACTTCAATAGTCAGCTGGAAGATGTTTTCAACATAGCTCCTCAATGCTCGCAATCCACTTAAGATTTCAATCAGGCTGTTACTGCCTACTAATAACATGGCATTCAATGTTATAATAATGGGACTTTCAAACAGCTCTCCTGAATGACTGAATTGATGCTCAGTAATGAGCGGATATGTATTTAACACACTGTGCTCAGTTTAATGAACTTAAGTTTAATTTTTTCCAGAACTGAGAGTTATTTTATTTTATTGGTACACTATACTTCCACATCATAATGTAGATCATATTGACAATGGCATACATTCCACAGTACTTGGTGCCCTCCTCCCCACCCCTGCTTCCCTTTTCTCCCTCCTTTAGTGAGAACTGAGAATGTTGAATCAAAGGCATTCCATTGTGTCCTGACTGGAAAAGTTTGTGCTTAGCTATTCTCAGTTAACATAATGTTTGTTATCTAGGTCCTCCCATCTTCTTGCAAATGATATGTTTTTTGTTGCTGAATAGAATTTCATTGTGTGTATTTCCCATAATTTTGTAATCCATTCATCTGTTGATGGACGCCTCAGTTGGTTCCATAGTTTAACTACTGTGAATTGTGTTGCTATGAACGTGGGTATGCATATATTACTATAATTCTCTGCTTTCAACCCCTTTTGAAAGATACAGAGTAATGATATAGTCTGATCATATGCTGGATTCATTTCCAGTTTTCTAAGGAATCTCTATACAGATTTCTATGCCACTGAACTAGTTTGCAGTCCTCCAACAGTGTCAAAGAGTTCCTATTTCCCCACATTCTCACGAACATTTATTGTTATTTGACTTCTTTATAATTGCCATTCTGATTGAGTTTAGATTAAATCTTAGTGAGATTAGCCAAGCACAGAAAATGAAGGAAAGACCATATGTTTTCTCTGATATGTGTGAGTTAGGGAGCATTTGGGATACCAGAGTGACTCTAGATAATGAAGGAGAGCCGCAGTGGAGCCAGAGAGGGAATCTAAGGCTAGGGGAGGATGAAGACTGAGGTTCATTAATGGAAATACTACCATCAAGTATGTGTATATATGTGAATATGCCATTGCCAACATGATTTACATTATAATGTGAGACTATAATGCACAAATAAAAGAGAAAAAGAGAAAAATTTGTAACATTCTTCCATAAATATATATCGTACAATCACTCTTGGGTGGGCATTTGGAAAATATTTCTGACTTTTGATAAATCTGAGAGTGTCTTTATTTCAACCAGTCACAAGGCTTTGTAACTGAAAGAGATAAATTGTATCCAAATCTCTAACACAAAACAATAGAAATAAAAAATAAATGATAACATAATAAAATAATATAAATGCAAAGGTTCAATGTTTTATTTAAATTATTTAAATATAATTGTATTTTCTTATAAAATAAGTAAAAATATAATTTAAGCAGCTAAAGATATAATTTGACAATACATTTTTAATATATTTAGTCATTACTAAAACATGTCTCTTAAAAAAGAATAAAGAGAAGAGAGTATTCTGTAAAGATACTATTATATGTACATTTTCTTACTGCAAAATATAGTAAAAATTGTACCAACATTAATAAGACTCTTTGAAAGAAAAGGGAATAATTTACCTACCATTCAAAATACTTCTATTTAGTAATATTCTCTCGTTGTCTACATTAAAATACAACTTTTAGTTAAAATTGTAGTGTGAATAAAATTTTAATGTCATATTATTCTCATAGTATTTAATATATTTTATAGTTTAATATAACCTCAACTTATGTACATTTTACTTACCAGGTAATATTCTATTTAAATAGAATAGAATTAATCTTATTTTTACATTGTTTTTTCTTGATATATATAACAAGAATAAATTGCAATTAGAAAGTCCACAATAAATATTTATCCCCTTGGGACTTTTTCTTCCTTTGGGATATTTTAAATCAATCTTTAATATATAACAAACAGCATTACATTTAGGTGGCAATGCAGAAAAAGAAAGACTTTGAAATGTTTATAAACCTAACTGTGGAGAATTTGTTGCCTTTATTTTTCAGAGTAGAGTTAAATCATTAACTAGAGTTATGTCATTCTATTGCTGTTATGGCTCAAGTCCTTTTCCTAGAACAATGCCCAAGAGTAATCCTCAGTACCACAAAAATTGTGAAGGCAACACATTCACATAAACCCCCACCCTTATTTCCCATCTCTTACCTAAGTTTTGCATTTCTACACATTTTTTGGTATATGAAGAGTATTGGCTTACTAAAGGCATCAAGCATACCACCACAAAAATCATCATAAGAACTCTCACAGGTAGATATATGCAAATAATACCTATTATGTCATGTTACAAAGAGGCATACTATATGCTAAAATGTGAACACGGGGCATTAGCATCTCCCATACTTATGTTCAACAACAAGCACCCTATGATGAAACCGCATTTCTCTCTACCCTGCTGGAACTCAAATGCAAAGATCTTTACCTTGGCTCTGTAGATTCTGGAACATAATAGGGCTCAATAGTGTCTGGGATATAATAAGACTCAAAATAAATTTGTTAATCAAAAACTAAAATAAAACAAGCATCAAGATATTTAACATGTCCAACTAACTTATTTGGTATCATGGAGAATTTGAACCCATTTGAATTTGATTTTTTTTTAATTAGACATAACACTAAATGCATATTTCGTAAATTGTTTAATGGATAATTTTTAAAACACTGGCCTTTTGAAGAAAAGAATGCCCATTCAACTTTGCAACAATTCCTAAGAGAACTGCTCTAGCTTGACACATGAGCTCATGTTAAACCAATCGTCTGCATTAAATATTCTAGACCCACAGAGACCATTTCTACTGACCCAAGGATTTAAACACAATCTTATTTGTCCATGAAAATGAAGCTTTTAATAAGGAACCTAAAATATAAATGTGCTCTTATTACTTTGGGCACTTGAGAAGAAACACTGTGGAATAACTAAGAGATTTAACTATGAAAAATGGCTTCGGTGCAAATGCAGCCACTGCTTTTCATGAAGATAATGTGACATTTTAAAAGCAGCCCCATATATAGGCTACAGAAGGAAGGGTCCCGGTGGAAAAATTATGATTGTCACATAAATTAAATATTTCCTAAATGTAATTCAGTTTTCTTCCTACTCATAAAAGTGGGAACTGCTTTAAAGTACAGATCTAAGTCATAAATTACAAATATATTAAAAAGGTCCTTTGTGGTCCACTGATCCAGTTATTATTTGGGGTTAAAGGAATTATAATTCTGTCAACAGAACTCACAATGAAGAGGTGCAAGCGACAGAAATATTTTGCTCTATTTTATCAGAATAGGCAGCTTTTCATGATCACTCATATCTCAAAGATGATGCGTGGCTCCAAAGAATAATTTTGCCTTTTTACCACGGTAAATTCACTGGATAATTATGAATATTTCCTTTTACCTGAATCTTGAGAAATCTATCCATGATCCAGGTGTCTGCAGAGACTTTTTAAGTTTCATTCCTATTTTCAATGCTATTAGACATGAACTTTTAACAGCTATTAAAATTATAGCTAGTGTTACCTCCCACACTACTGGCTGAGATTCAGTAGCTCACATACAGTGTGGTAGCTTGGCATGAGTCTGAAAGCTATTTGCCATTTAATTATAGAATTAAAACTTTACTGGGAAAGCTCGTCTAAGTAAGCTAATCAAGCTCTAGTACATGTCAGTAATGAGCTTAAACCACTGTGCTTCCCGAAATCATCGACAGGTTTATAGAAGTACACATTTGGCCACATGTAGCTCCTCTTTGACTTTAAAATGAGCTTTATCTCAGTGGTTTCTGCTTTTCTCAGTCAGGACTCAGTCTCTTAATAGAAGTTGAATAGTTAGGTTATCATCCTCAATAGGTAAACACTATGATTCACTTGTGAAAAATAACCCTGGATCCTCACCATGGTATTATGGTAGAAAAAAATAGAAAGAGAAAAAGATGCTTTGCTGATTGAATTTTACTTTGATTCTTGAAATAAAACTTAAAATAACATAGATAGGATGTTAGTTCTTGATTGAAAAAGTCTATTTACTTCACAGTTCCAAACTGTGGATTTTCTGAGTCAATCCCTCATAAAGAAAGTAGAATGAAATCAACAACAAGAACAAATAAAATGATGATCCTATAGTTTGGAAATCAATTTTTAAAAATTTATTTTCTTTCTTATATGTCTCTCCTTATTTCCCTTTTTGCATGGGTACATATTATGTGTGTGTGTGTGTGTGTGTGTGTGTGTGTGTGTATCCTACATATGCAGGATCTGGACCTTTATGCCTGGGTCCACACTTTCCTTTGTCATTGAATAATTCATCTATACCTCAATCTATCTCAGGAAATGGCTTAAACAGTATGGGAATTTTACAGTTTATATAATAATTAAATGAGTTAATATATAAAAATAAAATAGTGTCTGCAAAATTTTGTTCAATGAAATTCTATGATTGGCTTTCCTTTCATTTGACCTTAGAAATCATATTAAGATTTAACATGTGGAAGCCGGGCGTGGTGGTGCACGCTTGTAATCCTCACGCTTGGGAGGCAGAAACAGGAGGATCGCGCAGGTTCGAAGCCAGCCGAGCTGGAGTAGGAGACCCTGTTTCAAAAATATAAAATAGGTCTGGGAGTGTAGCCCGGAGGTAGAAGGGCTTCCAGGAACCCCAGTACCACCAAAAAAAAAAAAAAAAAAAAAAAAAAAAGAACATGTGGAAGAAATTCTAAAATAAAATAATTTCTAGTACCTGCAATATTGTTAATGGGGTTATTTGGGAAATTAATAATAATAATAATAATAATAATGGATCTTATTTGTTAAACAGAATTTACTGAAGGGTTAAACTAAAAAAAAAAATCCAGAAATGGCTTTTTTGCAGCTATAGAAGTTGTCACTAAGTCAGTCACTGATTTATTTCCCCCATAATACTCTAACAGTATAGGTTTCATATTAAACCTCTATTTTAATGTATCTATCTAGTGAGAGACATCAACTACCTTAATTTTCAGATTGTTTTTTGATAAGACACTTAACTGAATCATGACATACTGCAGAAATATTTAACTAGTATTCCAATTCCCCTGTTATACCACAATCCTATCAAAAATAAACTACCAAGTTTTCATCAATGTACAAAATACTGAAAAGAATAAGAAAATTACAAATTATGTGTGTGTGTGTGTGTGTGTGTGTGTGTGTGTGTGTGTGCATTTCCACATGCATCCATGTACTGAACTATCAGGCACTAAGCAGAGCAGAATAATTTGTTGGTACCTGAGAGCTATGGGTGTGCTACAACAATAAGCTCGTTGCAAAAACTATGTATTTTAGGCCGGATGTGGTGGCACACACTTGTAATCCCTGCGCTTGGGAGGCTTAGACAAGGGGATCACGCAGGTTCGAAGCCAGCCTCAGCTACTGAGTGAGACCCTGTTTCCAAAAAATATATAAAATATGTCTGGGAGTGTAGCCCAGAGGTAGAGAGTCCCTGGGCTCCACTCCTAGTACCAAAACCAAACAAAAAAAAAACTATGTATTTTTAGAGCAGAAAAGAAGGCTATTTTGTGAATATGTAAGACAGTTACCAGTTGCTCTCAAGTGTGATGTGGTATAGAAATGCCACAGAGTTAATAAGTAAATGCCTTTAAAGACCATGTGAAAAAAGTTTTACTGTGGTTGTTATCTCCTTGCAATTATGATAACTTGTGTTTCTTAGAGTTATTTTATGAATATCCTTCAGTATGGGGGCAATGTTCCACTGTTCAAAGAATGCTGCTAATGCATATAAATTAAAAATACCTGGTACATCAGGAAATGCAACAGAGAGAGAGGGGGGAGAGAGAGAGAGAGAGAGAGAGAGAGAGAGAGAGAGAGAGAGAGAGAGAGAGAGAGAGAGAGAGAGAGATATTAGATTTGTCTTTCAGTAGCAAAATAGCCAGCTATGTATCCTTAGATATGGCACTGGATGCAAGTAGAGGTATGGCAACTCTTAAGATAGGTATAATATCTTCCTAAGAGTAAGAATATTATGAAATAAAAATAAATGAGACAGTAGATATAAATAGCTTTGTTAACAGCATAGAAGTTTAAAAAGAAGAGTCCCAAAGATCTTAACACGTAACTTAATGGTATTGATGCCACCAGAGCAGAGGAGGCCGGTCCCCATAGGGAAACCTGAACTTAGGATAACCAGGGACTTTAGGTTCATTTCAGAAATTTCAGTATGCATTCTTCAGAAATAAAGAGACAAGAAGAGATTTACTTATGGAAGCAAGCAATACAGATTCAAAGAGAGGTAGAATGTGAGTGTTCTTCAGAATGAGATGCATTTTCAGGGTCTCAGGTTGTTTTTTTAAAGGACACTTCATAAATTGTGGGTATGAAGAGGTGTGTGAGTGTGGCTTTAGCCTGGTGAACACAATTGTTTGATCATGAAGCATAAAATAAATGAGGTGTTTTGGTCCTTTTTAAAATCTTTAGTCTGGTATTGTCTTCTCTGGCTAATAGATGATGTTTGAAATATGCCCACATTATAAATTTCTTAAGATACATCTCCCAGTTTTATCTAATCTAAAAATACATTATGTGAGCTAACAGTGCATATGAGTGAACATACAGTAACATTAAGATTTATAGGTTTCTCAAAAATTAGGGAGTGACAAGCCTGAATGAAATACAGGCTAGGGGAGGGAATGTATAAGTAACCCTGCCCTGGGGCTTTTAGATTTAAAGCTCTAGTCTACCTTTTTCTTCCCTGTTGTCTCCTTTCTACTATCTGCATTTCCTCTATCCTATGCCAGTGGAATAGAAAATACATTGTTGTGCAAAAATAAAAGGAGGTTTACAGATTATGAAGCTCAAATAGTAAGAGCAGATAGTGAGTCCACTCAACTGCCATGTTAAAATCAAGCAGGGACCAGTCTTAAAAAAATGTACATGGGGTCATATGAGCTCCAGTTTTACCAAAAGCGATTTTCAACTGTTCCAGCCTGTAAGTATTGCAAAAGACTAGGAGGATCTCTGTACCACCTAAAGTTTTGTGGTTCCATGTGGCTTCTAGAGAGCTATAATTATATCATATTTCCTACCTGGCCAACCCCCTACTTAACACAAATATTTTTAAACCTGAATGACTTAGAATGACCAGAATAGGTAACTGATAGAATATTCAAATGAATTTTAGAGAAAATTTTTGTATAGACTAACTCTGGATATATTTTAATCAATCTTTATCTTTTTCCTAAAGATATTACAAGTATATATTCAAATTACCCTAAAGAGAAAATTTGAATTGTTTCACTTCCCTTCTCTAATGGAAATGTTTGCATTCTACAAATAAAATAATATCTAATCTCTACATTGATTAGAATTGATGAGAGCAGAAATTTTAAACTCACAGTAAAAGAAACAGCAATGATAAATGGACTTTTATTTTTTCTAATCCCTTTTTTTTTATTATTGGGGTTGAATTGGTGAGATATTTGAAACTGTGTCCTTTCATGAACAATGATTTGTTTACCCAATTGTCTTTATATCTCCCAAAATATAAAATATATTTCAGAAGAAATATTTGGGGATATAATTATTTATACTTATCATTATAACTATCTTGGAAAATGGACATCTGACAGAAATTCAAATTAAATATCTATTAAAAATCTAAGTAGCTTTCTGTTAGAATAATAATATGCACTGATGGTATGTTAAATTATCATCTATCAATTCAAAATCCTATTATTTAACACTAAAAACATAAATGTGAATGCACTTAGGATGACTAATTTATCAGACTTAATTGCCATATATTAATTAACTAATGCAAAAAGTATTTATTTTAAGCACTTTGCGAATAACAGGGTAAGGTTTTAAGAACTCTGGAAATTAACCAAAGGCTTCCAACAATCCAAGAAGTGATTATTTTAATCAGAAAAATACTGGTTTCTCTGTAAAAAGAGCAAAGTTGGCAGCATTTTATTTTTTCCTATTTCTGTCCTCCTCTCATCAGCTCCATGGTATCCACAGAAATCTACAAACTACAACTAAAGGAGCTGTAACCGTATGGTTACAGTCATAGGATGTAGCAGATAGTTTGGAAGTACCCCCAAAAGTCCCATCTACATGAATTTATTAATTTGTTCTTTTTGTCATCTCTTTGGAAAAGCCTCATACTTTACAGGTTGTCCTTACTTTATTTGAATTTCCTTATCTAAACAAGCCACATCTTCAGGGATATCGTAAAAAGTATCAACTGTACCAGCCATGGTTTAATATCACAGTTACCTGAAGCCTTTAACAGCAGCTGGACTAAACTAGATGCTCACCAAAAATTTAGAAGTAATTTGAGGAAATGTGATTATCATGGAAAGCTTTGAAATGCTCGGAAGTATTCCTGAAGACCCAGAAGGCCACAAGCATGCACAGGGCTGTATGCATACCCCAGAAAGAATTTACAAGGTCCTAGCCTCTCACCTGTGGCTGATCTCGACTCTGCAGAATCTTTTAGTGAAAGGTAGCGCAGAGTTGTCAACTGTTGTAGCATTAAAGGTGTGTCCAACACCCCCAAACACATGCACACACTCACTCACACACCCTGGTCAAAGATAATGGTTAAATCATATTATTTAGAAAATCTCTGTCTCATATTATTTGACAAAATAATTCAGTATAGCAAGCAAAAATATTCATCATTAGATCCAGAAAACAATTAGAAGAATCATAGCTTTTCTGAAAAATATTGTAGGAATGACAAGGTGAGAGGCTAGTCTATGCCTTCAGAAGCATTGTGAAAGTTACATCCTGGAAACTGATTTTCTCTTGTATTGCTTAGTGCTATTGCTCTGTCTCTGAGGGCCCTTACCTGTACCATCTAGTATACAATGTCATCCAGCACTGCTTTCTCCCTTCTTTCTCTCCCTGGTCACATTCTTTAAACTCTTCTTACTGTATCACAGAAAACAACTTGGCTTTACCTATGACCCATTTTGATGTGCCTGTGATCTTTTCTTTGGGAGGTATAAATGTCCTCTCTTCAATATAACTGAAACTGTTAGCATTTAGAATTACATATCACAATACAAAAACAAAATAAACAACAAGAACCAAGAGAAAACCAAACAAAAATGAACAATATAAAAAAACCTATTTTTAAATCTCACCATAAGTTATTACATTAATAAAACGTCTCCTGATATTCATTTATTTGTTTATTTATTTATTTATTTTTTGGTGGTACCAGAGGTAGAATTCAGGGTCTTTTCTACGTCCGGAGTATACTCCCAGACCTATTTTATACTTTATTTGGAAACAGGGTCTCACTAAGTTGCTTAGAGCTTCACTAAGTCACTGAGGCTGGCTTCGAACCTGTGCAATCCTCCTGTCTCAGCCTCCCAAACATGAGGATTATGAGCTTGCACCACCATGCAAAGTTTCCTGATATTCTTTAAAAACATTTTCTAAATTGTTGAAATCCTTATTGGCCTCCTAATAATTTTATAACTTTAAAGGATGATTTTATTCATTATATATATATATGTTTATATTCATTATACCCCCATGTTACATAGGCATAGAATAGAGTTATTAATCTTATTGTCTCTTTTCTAAGGAATAATATAAAATGCTGAAGTTAAGCACTGTATCATTTCTTTTTCATTGATTCTACTGTTGATTCTAAAGGATTAGCCTTGATTCATTATATTTAATCCTTTCCCATTCAAATGGTAAGGATTTTTCTTGTTCCAATTTTCTCCTTAAGGATATGATGATCATCTCTTTTCCCCACAGAACTTATATATTCAAGTCATGTCCGTCTTTTGATTCTCTCTTGACATGAGTGGAATTCTTTAATAAGTCAGCCCAACCACAAGTCCTAGCATCTCTGTTTCTTTAATATGGCAATTTATAACACCACTGATCAAAAAATATTTAGAAGATCCAGACAACAAATGCACATCTAGGATACTCTGAAAATAGTTACATTCATAACATAAATACAATATGTATACTTAACCATTATTAGAATATACTAATTTTAACATGATTGTTCAAAATAGTGTTTATTGTGAAAGCCTACTTCTCATTATGCTTGAGGCCAAATATACTGTCTATAATGAATGAATCATGAAATCATGACACAAATAACATATTAACCTATAGAGTTAATAACAAATGAAAGATCTGAAAGTTTAAAAAGGTTTTCTCAGACGGGCGTGGTGGTGCACACTTGTAATCCCCGCGCTTGGGAGGTAGAGACAGGAGAATTGCACTAGTTCGAAGACAGCCTTGCTGGCTTAAGACACCCTTAAGGTAGAAGCATTTACAGGAACCCCAGTACCACCGACAATAATAAAATAAAATAAAATAAAATATAAAATATAAAAAGGTTTTCTCTGAGAAGTATAACTTTTGAAATAAGAAAGAGATACTGCCTGTTTTTATTATTTTATTTTAACCTTTTTATAAAATATTTGATTCTCAAATAATGTTCAAACTGGGTGTAATGGTGCATACTTGTAATTCCAGCATTTGGGAGGCTGAGACAAAAGGATCACAATTGAGGACAGCCTCAGCTACTATTTAGTGAGACCCTTTGCAACTCAGTGAGACTCTATTTGAAAATTAAGAATTAAAAAATAGGGCTGGGGTTGTAACTTAGAGGTAGAATGCCCGTGGTTTCCATCCCTAGTACCACACACACACACAAAAAAAAATAATGTTCATATCATACTTTTTTCTTTTTTATTGGTGCATTGTATTCATGCATCTTAATTGGATACAAGATGGTGGAGACATATATGGACATATCACCCAATTAGCCATTACCCAATTCCTGCCCTATTCCCTCCCCCTTCCTTCTTCTCATTCTTGGCTTAGTGATTGACATTGATATGTTTGTAAAAGTACATCATGTGCTTTAGAGAGTTTCTTTTTTCCTTCTTCCCATCATCTCAGCTCTCCTTCTTCATCTAGAGTCCTTCCGATGACCCATTTCTCCCTAGCTTTCACATATTAGGGAAAGCATCCAATTTCTTATTTTTTATGACTAATATCATTTAGTATAATGTCCTCCAGTTCCATTTATTTTCCTGTAAATGATATAATTGTGTTTTTCTTTATGACTGAGTAAAATTCCATTGTGTACATATCCCACAGTTTTGTAATCCATTCATCTGTTGATGGACATCTTCACTGGATCCATAGTTTGGCAATAGTGGATTGTGAGCTATGAATATAGATATGCATGCATTAGTTTGGTAGTTTTGTTTTCTTTCTTTTGGGTAGATATCCAGAAGTGGTATTGCTGGATCAAATGGTAAGTTTGTCCCATTCTTCTGAGGATGCTCCATACTGTTTTCCATAGTGGTTACACTAATTTGCAATCCCACCAACAATGTTTTAGAGTTCCCACTTCTCCATATCCTCACCAGAATTTGTTGTTTGTGTTTAGAATGATTGCCATTCTAGTTGGAGTTAGGTGAAATCTCAGGATAGTTTTGATTTGCATCTCTCTGATTGTTAATGGTGTTGAGCATTTTTTTTCATGCATTTATTGGTCATTTGAATTTCTTCCTTCATAAAATGTCTATTTAATTTATTTTCCAATTTTTTTGATTGGGTTATTTGTTTTCTTAGTGCTGAGTTTCTTGAGTTCTCTGTATATTCTAGATATTAGTCCTCTATCAGAGAAGTAGTTGGCAAAAATATTCTCTCATCATACTCTTTAAAATGCAGGAGGTACATAAACAAATGTATCAAAGTTAATCACCAAACAAGCATGGGATTGAGGGAGGGGGAGGGAATGGGATGGGTGCTGGATGAGGGCTAATTGGATGATGTGTGCTTGTGTATCCTCTCAAGTCTATTCCAATGTGATATATGATTACAATGCACCAATAAAAAATAATAAAAATAAGTAAAATAAAAATTGAATATTGCCGGGCGTGGTGGCACATGCTTGTAATCCTCGCACTTGGGAGGCGGAGACCAAAGGATTGCGCAGGTTCGAAGCCAGCCGTGCTGGCTTAAGAGACCCTGTTTCCAAATAAAAATATACAAAATAGGTCTGGGAGTGTAGCCCGGAGGTAGAAGGGTTTCCAGGAACCACAATACCACCAAAAAAAAATTGAATATTAACTTAAAAATGATGAATAACCACAAATGTTTGAGTTATATTATTTAAAAATTTTTAAGTTTGACCATGGCAAAATGCAATTTGAAAATTTTAATGACTATTCAAATGTAGGTGAAGGAGATAAGATACTCTGAAATCATTGCCCCAAATAACTTAATGCTAACAGCTCCCAAAATGCAAGTCAGACACACTCTGCATTCTTCAATGTAAGCGATTCAAATATTATCTATTTATTTTTTTAGACCCAAGTTTAGGAACTCTAGGTTATATGCATTTCTCCTAATCTTTCAAGTGATATCCCCTTGTAGTCTAATAACTTGTAGTAGGATGATAAACTTTACTGGGAAACTATAATAATTGTGAATCTGTATTGAGAAATGGCATTTTTTAAAGCATAAAGCAAAACAACTTTTGCACACAGAAATAAGTTGGCTGATAATCAATTGTTATGGATATCTTTGAAACATTTTCTTTTAGAATTATAAAATTGGTGGAAACGTATAAACAATTATATACCAATACAAATGTAATGTTAAGACATGTATATTCAATGATGAACATTTTCAATATAAAGTATTTCAGAAATTGGTTACATATTAAAACAAAGCTAATACTTCAAATTGATTACAAATGTGCTCAAATATTGATTCTCTCAGCCTGCTGGTCAGGTACTGAACAGCCTCATCTTGGTTAATCTTGGTGTGGCATACAATCATTGAGATTTACTATATATGTCACAATGTGAAAATTATTGGGAAATAACATAGAAAACCTCAGCAAATTTCAAAAGAATAATAGTTCCATCTGTATTATCTAATTGTGATATAATAAAAATTGAAGTGACCATATTTTCTCAATCTGGACCTCTGCAAATTTTCACATTTTAGAATTTCTAAAATTAAAATAGGCCCAGTAATCATTTTTTTTTTAAAAAGTGTAACTGCTGCACAGAAGAGCAAATAAAAAAAATGGCCAATTTCTGTAAATCTGTTAATTAATCATAGTTTTAACATAATCCTTACTAGCTGTGTTTTCAATTCAGGTATTTCTAATAAAATAATAAGATGCTAAAAATTATTCTCAGTTTCAATTATGTCTCAAAAAATTATGAGCTTCTTTTGAAATTTCAAAGTGACATGCATGATCACCAAAGCAGAACCTGATAATAAAAATTTTAAAAACTAATTTGGTGAGTCTTAACTACCCACTAATAACTCGCATCTGAAATACATTAAGTAGCTCAAAGAGATAATTCTAAGAATTTGGTATGTTTACTCTGGAGCTTGATGTAGAGGTAAGGTCTTCATGAATCAATTTCTAACTTGAATTGAAATCTAAAGAGGTGATGACTTTATTTGATTAGTTGTTTTGATAATATAGTAAAGGAATGCTTATTTCTGGTATGATGGAATTTTGAGTCAAGAGTGGCAAAGGATGTGTAGATATTAACCATGGGCCAGAATCGAGCCACGTAAGATAAATTGATCCTGAACTTGCTTTAGATGGTGTCCTGTGTATCTTTGTGGAGGCATGAGCCTGCCTTTGTAGAAATAAACTGTGAGTCAACTGCTAGTGCCTCAATAACAAGAAAACAACCCACTGAAAAAGCTGAGTTACTTCCTGGTAAGTGACAAAGGGAGAGGGTGATAAAGCACACATTACCCAATCATATCAACCCACCTTAAATACTTACAAAACACAGAGAAGATAATGCTAGAATTTTCCAACAGAACTAAGAATGTAACACACTATCTACTGAGACAGCCTTCTGTTTGGCCAGTTTAAACACCAAGAGAGTCATCAAGACACCAGAGAATAGAGATGTGAAAGAAAACCTGTTATACCTCTTTCACTTCAAGGGTCCTGTTTTAAGTAGACATAAGGAATGAGTAGGAGACAAAGTTCAGGTGAATTTTAAATTTGGAATATGACATTGAAACAGGTATTTCTCTGAACTGGGACTTTTGTTAATACAAAGTTTTTTACTGCCTAAAAAGACATATAAGGCATGAGAATTGCCCTATATTTGACATAAAAAGG
This sequence comes from Muscardinus avellanarius, assembly GCF_963383645.1. NCBI lineage: Eukaryota > Metazoa > Chordata > Mammalia > Rodentia > Gliridae > Muscardinus > Muscardinus avellanarius. The sequence goes on from NC_137799.1 coordinate 32,776,101, forward strand.
AGAGTACAAATAGCCCCTGAGAGAATGATTTAAATCACCGAAAGTGAACACATAAGAGTTAAGTTGGTTTGATTGTATTTATTCCAAAGTACCTATCCAAATGATTAAAAATTAGTAATAATGGTAGCAATAAATATCAGATGAGGAAGACTGTAGCTGTAGGACATAATCTCATTATGTGGTAAGAGAAAAATCACCTAATTTTCAGCATACAGTTTAAAGAATAATGAAAGGTACAATAAAATAAGCAAGAAATAAGTTGTAGAAGATAAAGGTAGAAATTAAAAATAGAAATAAGTTAACTAAGAGCTCTATCTTTGAGTAAAATATTTATTCTATCAAAAAAATTTTCACAGCCGGGCATGGTGACTCAGGCTTGTAATCCCAGCATTCAGGAGGCTAAGACAAGAGGATTGAAGTTTGTGGACAGCCTCAGCTACTTAGTGAAGCCCTCTGCAACTCAGTGAGACCCAGTTTCAAAATAAAGAATAAAAAATAGGGCAAGGGGTGTAGCTCGGAGGTCGAATGAACCTGGGTTCCATTCCCAGACCCACAAAAAAAAAAAAAAAAAAAAAAGAAAAAGAAAAAGAAAAAAAAATCTCACAACTAGGAATAAATTATATAACTAGACACTTGGTAGTCATTTAAAAGTAATAGAATATAAGCAATTTTATGCTAATCAGCACAAACATATTCAAAGACTTTTTTTTTTATATTGGGGATAGAACCTAGGGATATTCAGCCTCCAACCTATACTCCAAGACCTTGGTTTTGAAACAGGGTAGCTCGAGTTTGCTGAAGGCCTCACCAAGTTGCTAAAACTCGTCTTGAACCTTCAATTATGATGTCTCAGAATTACTCAACACATTACCTTTATAAAGCATACCTTCTGAGCATGGTAGCAGTTCAACATGCTTTTAATCTTAGTAGTTGAAGGCTGAGACACATATTGCAGCCAGCCTCAGCTATTTAGGCCCTATTTCAAAATAAAAAAATTTAAAAATAGGGCTGGATATTGCTCAGATGTAGAATGCCCTAGGCTTCAATCGCTAGTACTGAAAAAAAAAAAAAAAAAAAAAAAACTAACAGTGTTTCTTTGCAGTCTTTATTTGGTAATAGTATTTAAACTAAGGATTATAAATGACATTTTTTCAGATTATAGAAACTATGACTGTATGATATTGTATTTTCATCACTGTAGATAATTATTTTACACAAATGTTTAATGAGAAATAAACTATTTTGAGACACAAAATAGTTAGACATCATAGCAAATTCTTTATAATGTGCATGCACTGCCACTCTTTCTCCCTTATTTGACATCATTTTCTTGTCTTGAAATATGCGATGTCTGTGGGATGACCTTTCACAATTATCCACCTCTTGAAAATCTTCAATTAAATAATTGCTCTCAACTTTACAAAATAGCTCTAGCTTCATCACTCAAATATGTTTCTAATTTGGTCCTCCAAATAGAGAACAGAAATAATTTATTAATTTCATGCCACATACAGGTGTTTAGCAGCTAATAAAAAGACTGCATTATAAGAAATAACATTTTAATTGTGTTTTTAAATGTTAAATAAAATTATATATTAGATGTTGGTGCATCATAAGTATAGATTTTTTATTATATATTAAGGCAAGATCTATAGGATGTGCCAGAATCAAAATGAGGCAGTTGAATTACTTTCTAAGAGGGCTGATAAAATGTTAAGATCTAGCAAATAAGACAGAAATGAGTTCTGGGGTGATTCATTGGGAGACTTTACCTCTCATCAAGGAGAAGTTATATACAGTTTCAAGATCAAAAACTAGTATAACAAGAAGGACAAATGGACTGGTTGTTAGGAAATAGACAATCTACAAAAAAGAAGATTTAAATAGCATAATTTTGTAAGTATTTTTAGAAGAAAAGCCTACTTCTTTCAACAATTTTAACATTCATAAATATGTGATGCTGTAAACAAAGTTAGCTCCTTTTTTTTCAACTGGGGATCGAATCCAGGAGCATTGTACTTGTAAACTACACCCCCAGCCCTTTTTATTTTTATTTTAAAACAGGGTCTTGCTGGGTCATCTGGATCTCACTAAGTTGCTGAGGTTGGCCTCAAGCCTGAGATCCTCCTGTTTCAGCCTCCCACATACTGCGGTGATTATAGTTTTGTGTCACTACACCCAACTCAACATAGAAGTTATAAGTAAACAACATAGTCACAACTATGTATCTTGTTGACATATCATAAATATAAGATAGTAAAGAAAGAAGTATAATTAATAATTCACAGAAATCTCCTTCTAAGTGCATCAGTGTTGGCTATTGAAAGGAGTGCAGATGTTGTTCAAAGGATTCAGGAAAATCTGGAATGGGAAAATAATAGTGTTTGTAAGCCACTGTAGACATTTCCATATTAAGTCCCCCAAAACTGTGAAACTTCATTTATATGCTGATAAGCTTTAGCTTAATACTCAGTTTTAGGAGCAGGTGTTTTATCTATCGTAAAGAAAAAAAGAGAATGATATATGAAGCAATGTGTGTTTGCATTCCAGCCATATTGACTGGGTTTGAGTCCTCTTGAATGAGGACCAAAACTGTATTAAGACTACTAAAAAGTCTAGGTCATCAAAGTGTGGACACATGTATGCCTACTGCAATGCTTAGGATTCAAAATGTGACGGAGTTGGTGAACAGACCCCCCCACACACACACACACATATATCCCCAAATCCAGTTTAATACAAGGAGAAGTTTTGAAAATAGAACAAGGTCAAGACTTGCTTATGATAAAGGATAAGGATGAAGCTTACAAGGATGTCTGTCTAGGCATGAGATTATAAAAAGTAGGATTTAGAACAGGAAAAAAATGGTTCTCAGCAGAGTATAGCTTTGTGCATCAAGAAACTGAAAAGATCAGTTCTGCTGGAGCAGAGAGAGGATACAAATTGCATGAAAGCAAACATTAGAGATGAACAAAAGGCAGATTATGCAGGGAATAGACTGGGGGAAGGGTAGATGCAATGGGCAGTCAAGAAGAGTTTTAAGCAAAGGGACCTATTGGATCTAGTTACTTTTTCACTGTGAAATCTTAATTCAAAATCCATAATAGGAAGGAAGGAACAAAGTCATAAAGAGTGAAGTCTTAACAATACAGTTAATTGGTGCTTCCCCATGCCACATACACAACTTGATGGATGCTGCTAAGGTCCCTCCAGGAAATCCAAATTCAACTTCAGTCTATGTAGTTCACTGGGTATTTGGGATGGTTGGTCTTAAGATTCATGGTAATCTTGAAAAGGTGAGTTATAGCCACTTGGGTCCCTGCAGGTCCTGTTATTTCTTTGTCTGAGTTCAGCTGTAACAGCAGGGATTTACTGGGTTGCTTGGTTTGGTTGTCTAAGAAATTATAGTCTTTAAGTATTTGATCATGGAGAGATGAATTAGGTTGCATTTTCATGATGGTTTTCTGCAGTCACTGGCTCAACAAGATGCTGGTTCTTCTTTGCTGGATTTTGACTCTGAGATCTACAAGAATGTACCTTTCTAGCCCCAGCATTGTTTCACCAAGACAGCACTGGCCTCTGCTATCCAATCACCAAATTAAAAACCAGTAACTCTTTTCAGTTCTCTATTCTCTTTGTTGAATCTAATTTTATCACATTCTACTGTCTTTCTTCTGTGGAGCTCTGACTATTTTTCTTCTCTTGCCAAGTACCAGTCTTATTTAAGTTGACTGAGTTCTGAGTCTTAGAGCAACCCAAATTTCTTCCATTATGCCATCTTAAACTTATGATATCTCTTGTTCTTGATGGCCTCAGATTATCAGGCTTTTGATAGCAAAGGAGTTCTCCTTTCTTACATACCAGTCTTATGAGAGGTTGAGAACACCTTCACTTTTCCTCTGTAGTAACAATGTTTGAAAAATTGCATTACTTAGCCGGGCGTGGTGGCGCACGCTTGTAATCCCCGCACTTGGGAGGCAGAGACAGGAGGATCACGCAGGTTTGAAGCCAGCCAAGCGCTCTGGCTTAGGAGACCCTGTTTCCAAATAAAAATGTAAAAATAGGTCTGGGAGTGTAGCCCGGAGGTAGAAGGGCTTCCAGGAACCCCAGTACCACCAAAAAACAAAAAAAATTGCATTACTCATATTATTATTTCTATAGCATTTGTAGCTTCAAAATAGGAGTGAGGCTTTGTTGCAGAGATAGCTCACTATTTCTTTCCAGATTGAATATACCTATTGGAAATGTAATATGAGATTTCAGGATTTCACAGCAAGGTAGAGTATTAAAAATGCTGAAGTCCAATTTTACACTACCAGGAAAACCTAGCAGTAATAGGGTGAATAAGTGGCATGAGAAGTGTGGTGTCTTGTTATACAATAATGTCATCACCGGATGACAATCAGTCATGAGAAAAGAAGAATTGAAAGATCCACTTGGCAGCATTAAGGGGCTGGCACTACACCTATATTTTTCTATTTATTATTCAGCAAAACAATCTTAGACAAGTTGATATTGGCTAAAATTGGAAAAATGTTGTGATTGGAAGAGGAAACACCTAAATCCAGTTGTATAATGCTCACCTGAATTACTGAGATCATCGTGTTTCTAATTTAAAAATGAAAAGTTAACAGGCTTTGAGAGTCACAACATTCCATAATTGGATCCCAGTCTTTGTTACTACAATAAAACTGTCCATAAAACTTCTACATATCATTGTTCACACAATGATTCTAATAATACATACATCCATAGTTTCTATACAAATTAAAGTGAGATCATTTGAATAATTTTTATTTTTCCTGGTGTTCCTAATTAAGCAAGAGGTGTTCTGCATATGCTCGATGGATTGATCCATAAAATGGAAACAACAGGAAGCCAGGCTTGGTGGTCATGCTTGTAATTCAACGTGGGAGGCTGAGATAGAAGAATCGTAGGTTCATGGACAGCCTTGGCTACTTAGTGAGGCCCTCCACAACTTAGTGGGACCTTGCTTCAAAATAAAAAATATAAAATAGGTCTGGGGGTATAGCTCTGAGGTAGAATGTCCCTGGATTAAATTCTCAGTTCTGCAAAAAAAATAAATAAATAATAATAAATACAACAGTCCAAGATTGTTTTAATGTAGGTCTCTACTCATGAAAAACCTCTTTCTGACTGTTGTGGAATGAAGGGGAAGAGGAATAAAATCTGTGACCAGGAAGGGTTGCACACAGGAAGAGTTCCACAATGGTAATCTAAGTGTGAGATGTCTTTATCTTAGAATAAGAAGTGTCAATAAAAAAATGGACAGTTTAGGTCCATTTAATTAAACATGTAATTAGATTGGCCAGGTGATGTATTTGAATTGGACATCCAAAGAAAGGAGAACAGTTCTGGCACATAGATTTCTTTAGGAAAAGAGCAATTTTCCAAAGCCTAAAATTTATTAATATTAGCAAAAAAGTATACTTTTTACCTCTTCCACTATGAAAACACATAAAATTGAAATGCTTATCCAACTTGGTCAATCATATACTTTGCTACCTTAAAAGCTATCATAATATTTTAGCACTTCTTAAACTCTACTTACCTTACCTAAGATATTACCTGATATATATGTAGGGAATTTCAGTATTATGAATATAGACATAGTTTTATCTAACTTGAAATAAATATCAAGCATAAATATAATCTGTCATTACAACCTCCATCAAATCTCATAACCTTTTAAAATCACCTAAATTGCACACCATTCCTTTTGTGTTTTATTATTTAATAAACCATACTAAAATGTGTATCTTAATTATACACTTCACCTAACTCATCAGTGCACATACTACAAATGTTCATTCAATAGTCAGATAATTATTTACTACAGTCTTGAATTCATATCCAAAGATCTACAATTTAAGGAAAGCAATTCTTTGCAATGCATAATGTTAACGGTGCATGAGAATGCTTACAGAGGGCTGAACTAATAAAATTCATTTCATGTAGGCCCATTAAATGTGTTCCCTTAGAATTGTTAAACCAACCAACAGTAGAGAACAAAACAGAATAAGCAAATAAAACATCATGAAACAACTGTTATTCTTCTGCAATATCAATCTTTTCATAGAGTTAGCTGTGTTTTGTACAGTGTGATTTTTATTGACACATTTTTTCCTCTGGTGTATCACTAGCTATTTTAATGTTATGTATTTATTTCCATTTTACAGCACCATTCCAAGTTCATATAATACTTTCAGAATATGTACTTCATAAGTTTATATTTTTCTGAAACAGAGAAATGTGTGTTTACACATACACTTTTAACATTTTTAAGTACAAATACACTCCTAAATCTACATTTCAAAATTAATATTTTTATTTGGTTTTTCTAAAACTCTTTGAGGATGGTAGAAATTGGATTTGAAATAATTTAAAATATTAGATATTCTTTTTTTATTTTTTAAAATTGTTATGTGGATCATATTGAAAATGACATACATCCAGACTGTGCTTGGTGCCCTCTCCCACCCTCCACTTCCTGTTCCCGCCTCCCAACAATGAGTGTTCAGGTTAAGCATGCTACATTCATACTTTTACACATATTCAAATGTAGCTCCTCCATTAAACAACCTCAGCCTTCTTTGTCTCCTACCCTTCCATTTCAGATTTACTGAGGTTTCCCCTCCATTATCTGGAGTCCATTTGGTATTCCTTTATACTCCCTAGTTTGGGCATATTAGAGAAAACATATGTCCCTTCTTTTTCTGTGCTTGGCTGATTTCATTAAACATAATGTTCTCCAGGTCTTTGCATCTTCTTGAGAATGACATGATTTTGTTCTTCTTTATAGCTTCTTCTCACCAAAGGAAACCATCAAGAACCTAAAGAGAAAGCCTCCAGAATGGGAGATTTTTACCAGCCACCACTCTGATAGAGGGTTAATATCCAGAATGTACAAAGAGCTCAAAAGACTCTACACTAGCAAACCAAATAACCCAATAAAGAAATGGCCAACTGAATTGAATAGACACTTCACAAAAGAAGAGACACAAATAGACATAAGATACATGAAAATATATTCAACATCATTAGCCATTAGATAGATGCAAATCAAAACTATGCTGAGATTCCATCTAACACCGATCAGAGTGGCAAGCATAAAGAAATCAAATAACAACAAATATTGGCAAGGATGTGGGGAAAGAGGAACTCTTTTTACACTGTTTGTGGGAGTGCAAACTAGTTCAACCACTATGAAGATCAGTGTGGAAATTCCTTAGAAAATTGGGAATGGATCCACCATATGATCTGGATGTACCACTCCTGGGTATTTTCCAAAGAGGTTGGAATTATAGAACTACAGTAATATTTACATACCCATGCTCATAGCAGCACAATTCATAATAGCCAAAATATGAAAGCAACCTAGATCTCCATCAAGATGAATGAATTGCAAAATTTTGGGAAATACACACAATGGAATTCTACTCAGCTATAAAGATATTAGATATTCTAAATGATGTTTTATAACTGAATGAACTATAATCCATATAAATTTTCCTCTTCTTTCCTCTTGGGCCTTTCAATTAGGTGTACAAAGGACATACTACAATTTATTATTATGTTCAAATTATTTAATACCTTAGCTGTCAGAACAAAAATCATGAAAATAGTTCTATATTATTCAAATTTATAGATAAATTGAAACTGCAAAAATGTACCCCAAAACATTATCTACCTATCTGACAAAAAATATTTACCATGTGTGAAAGGTATTTTGCATTATTTTGGAGATGTAAAACCAACAAGACAAACATATTCACCATGGAGCTTACATTCCAGTGGGGAGACTCAAAACAAACAAATTACAATTCATTTAAGTTTTCTTTATTTGTTATCAATACCAGTAAAGGGGAATAGCTAAACAGAAAAACAACTTTTCAGAGGGAAAATTAGAAATGGTTGGAAAGTAAGGGCCTTTTTCTTTCTTCAGATTGGTCAGAGAATGAGTGACCCGTGTAAATAAAATGGCAAAGAGCAATAAAAGCAGAAGGAAAGCTTGAGGTAGAGGCTTGAGGAGGGAAACTCTGGGCATGTCATGCAACCTGTTGATATCCAATGCATTCACGAATAGTGAGCAGGGTAGAGTCATAACTTGAATAAATGGCAAGAACCAACAGTTTCCTCAGAAAACATCATCTTTCTCTCTCCTCAGACTAATCTTAGGGCAATATTACCTCCTCCACCTTCCTCAAACAGGAAAAATAAATTGTGCTGCTATTTTGTTTGATTAATCTCACCATGGTTACCTTTCATTTGTAGAGTCATCTGCATTATAAAATAATGTTGAGCTGGGAGTGGTGGCGCGTGCTTGTAATCCCTGGGCTTGGGAGGTGGAGACAGGAGGATCATGTGGGTTCCAAGCCAGCCTCGCTGGCTTAAGAAACTCTGTTTCCAAATTTATATATATAATGGGTCTGGGAGTGTACCCTGGAGGTAGAAGGGTTCCATCCCCAGTACCACCAAAATAAATAAATAAATAAATAAAATAATGCTCAAACACTTTTTCTTTTATGCAGTCCTCAGATCAACTTTCTGTGGTAGTCAAACCAGAACATAAAAATTACATTTATATAGGAAGTAACTAGAAGGCTATAGGGTGCATGATTTATTGTTATATATTTTTGTTGTGCATTTTATAACTAAGTCTTTTCAAGCCCCTGTGGATTTTTTTTTTTTTTTGTATTTTGTTTTCATTTACACTCTAACTTCCTTGTATTCTAGTGTGCAGAGATTTCTAACTTGTGGAGAATCCCCAGTGTCACGAAATATCCTGTGGGTATAGTTTGCAGCTGCCACATTCTTGTGTCTGCTACTTTTATGGATCTTTCTGACACACACAAAAATCTATTTGTATTTCTAGTAAAACTTTTATATTTTTAAAATTCTCATAAATTTACTCTATCAAAAAACCTATAAAACGTCTATTTACTTACTTGTTCTCTTAGATTATTTAGGGTGTAGGCCCAGAAAATCAGAGCATAGAGAAATGTCTTACAAAAAATACACTACTGGCTCCCAGGTAGGCTCTGTGCAGGAAACTCTGTAATTACTTACAGTAAGCTCCCAAAGATAAAATAAATTAGTTAAGTCCATAAGTTGCCCTAACATTTTATAGGCTTTTATGTTAATAAAAAAGTCACCTAATAAAACAGAAAACTTCCAACCTTCCCAATGGTTTTATCCTTGGTTTTCCTAAGTATAAAGGAGTAATTTTTTTCTCTTTTTCTACTTCAAGAATGCTAATGTTTTCCACCAGTTAAAAATGGAACTCTAAAATGTATTTGTTTACTTTCTGCATAAGGCCAGCTTGTGCACCATTGTTCATTTATTAATTGAAGTTTTTTGAATACCTGCCATTGTGAGTACTATTCTAAGTGTTAAGATTACAAGGGTTATTATAAAGAAGAAAAATTAACAATTTTTCTTGTAATTACAAAAATAAATAAATAATTAAAATGTTAAAGTTATATACCCAAAGAAGCAAAACAAATTAGAATATGATAAATGCTGCACTAGTGGAAACATAGAATAATTTAGATCATATTAGAAGTACCTTTGACCCAGGCTGAAGGCATATATTTGAACTTCTTGGAAGAGATGATGTTTGAAAAGAATCTGAAAAAACAAGTAATAGGTTAAAATTAAGTCTATGATATTAGAGCACTTAGTTCATTTTATATTAGCACTTAGTTGATTTTATATTTTAAAATCTTATGAATAATCAAAAGATATTATATAAAGAATAAAATTTCAAGAATTAAATTACCAAAGGACAATTTAATGACATACTGCAATTATCTCACCACCAATTACTGTCTAAAATAGGAATGTGTTTCCTCCTTTTCTCTTTTGCAGTCTTCAGGTACAAAAATATCCTTGTCTTCCTTTATATAAAAGCATCTCTATTAAACTTTATAGTAACTAACTTTATAATGAAAAGACTTTCAGGGTTTTTTTTTTTTACCACATCAAAGCTATATAGCATAGGTCTTCTTTTTGTATCAACAACAAGTTATCTGATACTTGTTGCTCTACAAATATTCTAACGTTGAAGACAAACCTACAATTTATTGGCTCTAAAGAGTTTAAAGCTCAATTTATATGTATTTTCTTCTTGTAGAATCCTTACTCTTTCTGGTACTTCTGCTAATTAAAACAAAAGTAAGAGAAAATCAACCCCAAACTGTAACTGGTAACATTATTTCCAATCTCATTATGTTCCACAATGAACTTCCATTGTGTGATGTTTATTTTCTTTTGATATAATTACCTCATTTTTTTGTATTTTCTAAGAATATCCTAAGTTCTTCACATTACTCAGTCTGGTAAATTTTTAAGCTACTGGAGAAGTAAAGTTTTCAAAAAAGCAAATTTTACTTTTTTAAAAGAAATTGAACAAAAAGATTTTGTTTAGCATACTTTATTTCATATTGGTGCATTATGGTCTCACATCATACTGTAGATTATGTTAATAGTAGCATACATTCACAAGTACTTGGTGTCCCCCATCCCCATTTTCTTCCCTCACAATACTGAATATCCAGGTTAACAATATTATATTCGCATGCATACACATAGTATGGTATTTTCAGGTACCGTTTTCATTACCATATACTTTCAGTTTTACTTTATAATACTATTGAGGAATGAATACAAAGACTACCTATTAATCATTTTTCTGCCCTCTACCTCCTTAGTAAGTACTAGTATGAAAATTATACATAAGTATCTTTATTTAAATAATTGATATATTAGTTTGCCATAAGGTACCATGAATAACAATACAACAAATCTTTTTTCTTATAATTCTTGAAACTAAAGTAAAAAAAAAAAAAAACAGATGTTTTCTTATGCCATTTCTCTGTTGCATATAGATGGCCATTTTCTCCCTTCTTTTTCACATGATCCCAGGGATAGTCTGTGTCTTAGGTTTTAATCCTAGTGGCTAAGAACTAAACCCAAGTTCCATATTTATGTGTTTAACACTGCCTTTAACCATAAACACATTCTGAGCTACTAGAGAATAGGACTTGAACATATGAATTTTGTGGTATCATTAGTCATCAAATAATCATCATCAGGTTGAATCCTGTTTAGCATTAAAGAACAATTTATTATGGAGTAGGATCAGAACCACCAATTGTGCACACAACTCTGAGGGTATCGTTTCGCTTTTTATCATTGTTATTCTTATTTGTTTTTGTACTGGGGATGGAATCTAGGAGCATTCTACATCTGAACTATACCCCAAACCCTATTGTATTTTTATTTTGAATCAGGGTATTGCTAAATTTCTTAGGGTATTGATAATTTGATAATGCTGGCCTAGAACCTGCAATTCTGTCTCAGCCTTCCAAGCACTGAGATTACAGGAGTCCACCACTGTACTTGGCCAATACTTACATTTTGACACCCAGATTTTTTTAAATGAATATGCCTTTGACAGACTTGAAGATAAAGCTCTTTAATAACAGAAAGAACAAAATCTTGATCAAGTTCATTGATGTATTTATATTTATATTGCTTTGCTGCCTAACTTTTAGCTTAATTCTGACAATTTTCCCTTATATCATATTACATAAATTATATGTATATTACATTACTTATAGTATTCTTTTGTGTGTGTGTGTGTGTGTGGTACTTGGGTTCCTGGAAACCCTGCTAGCTCTGGTCTACACTCCCAAACCTTTTTTATATTTTTATTTGGAAACAGGGTCTCTTAAGCCAGCAAGGCTGGCTTTGAACCAGCATGATCCTCCTGTCTCCGCCTCCCAAGCATGGGGATTACAAGCGTGTGCTACCATGTCTGGCCTTATAGTATTCTTGATCAAGGAATCAATAGAATAATATTAAGGAATCATAACACATTACATAAATTATATGTATATTACATTACTTATAATATTCTTGATCAAGAAATCACTTAGAATATGTGAATGTTTTGCTTTTCTAATACATATAACCACAGAAATCATCTTTAAATAATTTAGCACATTTATAATTTCCTAAGAAACATTCTGAAATTTTAATTACTTAGAACAGTGGCAAGAATATTTTCTAAGACTCTCATACACTGATACTTCTGAGAGGATATACAAAATTCTGTACTGACAATCATATGAGGATTATACAAAAGCCTGAGGATATTGATTTCTTTTTGTATTCTCACTCAAAATGTTTACTATTACTTGTTAGATTTTTCCAGTTAGATGACCAAAGATGCTATTATTATTTAATTTAAATTATTTTTTTTTCAGGACTGGGAATGGAACCCAGGCACATTCTACCTCTGAGCGACACCCCTAATTTTTATTCTTTATTTTTGAAACAGGGTCTCACTGATTTGTAAGGGGCCTCACTAAGTAGCTGAGACTATCTGCAAACTGTGATCCTTAGGTGTCAGCCTCTTGAATGCTGGGATCACAACCATGTGCCACCACACACGGCTAATTTAGATTCTTTAAATTGAATTTTTTCATATTTGAACAGTATATTCACATTTGTAGGCAAAATCTTTTTTTTCCCCTGATACTGGGGATAGAACCCAGGGGCATTCTACTTCTGGGCTACACCCCCAGCTCTATTTTTAAATCTTTACTTTGAAACAGGGTCTCAATAAGTGTCAAAGGGCCTCACGAGATAGCTGAGGCTTCCTGCAAAACTGCAATCCTTCTGTCTCATCCTCCCAAATGCTGGAATGACAAGCATGCACCATCATGCCAGGTTGGTAAAATCCTTTTCTTTCCATTTTTTTGTTTGTTTTTGTTTTTCTCTCCAACAAGAGAAACAAAGGTTTATAGATCTGTTTTTTAAGTACCTAAATTTTAACTTTGTTAATTCTTCTATTATCTGTCAAATTTCAGTATAATTATTACTTCTTTTACTAAGTTTAGATATAATTTAATCTTTTGCTCCTTTCTCATAGTTGAAACTTGAGAAATTGATTTTCAGCTTTTTTCCTCATAGAATTTTATTCATAAATATATTTCTCATTTCTGCTTTAGCTTCATCCCACGTTTTTCTAGGCCTTATTTTCATTATTATTCAACTTAAAATATTCTATTTTCTTTATGATAGCTTTTATTCATGAGTTATTTATTAGTAACATTTAATTTCTAAGTATTTGAAGACTTTCTAGATACTGAAATGTGACTGGTTTTCAATTTATTTTTGTAATGCTTACAAATGGAGTTCTGTAAAATATCTCTTTGGCTAAGACATTTTATAGGTCAGTAACAGATTCACTTTGGTGAACAAATTACCCCAAGGAAATAAAAAAGAAAATAAATTATATAGTTGTTGGATATAGTCTTCTTGATAATGTCAATCTGATCATCTAAATCTCTCTGAAATGTGGTCTAGTAGACTTTATAATTATTTGAATTACAGAACTTAACTCTTTACTATGCTTTTTATATTTCTATTGGTTCATTGTAGTCATACATCTTAATGAGGTACAAGATGGTAGAGGCATACATGCACACATCACTCATTTAGCCCTTCCCCAATTCCCAACCCATTCCCTTCCACCTTCCTCTTTTCCATGTTTGGCTTAGTGATTGATATGATGGCGAATGTACATTACCTGCATTAGAGAATCTCCTTTTTTCCCTCTCCCATCCCCCTCAATTAGGTCATCTTAATTGCTCATCTAAGGTTTCTTCTTCTTTGTCTAGAGACATTCCTATGCCCCATTTTCTTCATAGCTTCCACTTATTAGAAAGAGCATCCAATTACTTTTTTTTTTACTTTTTGTGAATATTCTCACTTACCATAATGTTCTCTAGTTCCATCCAGTTCCCTGCAAATGACATAATTTTGTTGTTATTTATGGCTGAGTAAAATTTAATTGGGTAGATATTACATAGTTTTGTAATTTATTAATCTGTTGGTGGTCATCTTGGCTTGTTCCATAGTTTGGCCATTGTGAATTCTGCATCCATAAACAAAGATACACATGCTTTAGTCTGGTAGTTTGGTTTCCATTCTTTGTACTACTCAGTTTTGAGTTTATTCTGATATAAATGCAGCCTTTCCAACTTCTTTAAAATTAGCAATTATATGGCTTATCCTGATATTTTTTATCAAAATATTTACATTATGGTATTTGAATTCTATCTAAAATATATTTGACTCATAATTTTTAGTCAGTTTTTAGTCAGTCAGATTAAACAACAATCTCTGTTGCTTAATTATACTCTTTAACCCACTTAAATTTGATGTGATTATTTATATGCTTTTTGTTATGTTCTTGGCTTCTTTAAATTTACATTTGTGCTTATGTTTCCTTCCTGCTTACAGTTTTTATCATGCTGCTGTTTCTTGCCTTTGAATTGATCAAATGCACTTAGTATTGTGTTGTGATCTTTCTCTTCTTTCCCTTTGCCCTGCTTACCCCCTTTCTTTCTTTTTCACTGTACTTCTTTGTCTTATTGTCAAAGATTTTTCTAGAGATAACACTTAACCTATCACAATCTAATTAGAGTCTACTTGATCTACTGCATATAAAATATGAAAGCACTACAACTGCCTTTTATTCTGTCATTGTCAATCTATTATGTTCATAAGTTAAATACAGCACAATGTTTTATTGCTATTTCTTTCCTAGAAGAAAATGAATAACCCCCAGCCTTTCTCCTTTTCTTCTTTTTCTTCTTTTTCTTCTTCTTCTTCTTCTTCTTCTTATTATTATTATTATTATTATTATTATTATTATTATTTGTCTCTCTCTCCCTCTTCTCTCTCTCTCTCTCTCTCTCTCTCTCTCTCTCTCTCTCTCTCTCTCTCTCTCTCCCTCTCTCTCGTCTCTCTCGTTGGGGATTAAACTCAGGGGCATTCTACCTGTGAACCACATGCTACATCCCTAGCGCTTTTTATTTTTATTTTTTATTTTGAAACAGGATCTTCTTAAGTTTTGGAATATCTTGCTACTTGCTGAGGCTGTACTCAAACCTGTGATCCTCCCCTCCCAGGCACTCAAGTGCTGGAATGACAGTCGTGGGCCACCATACTCAGAGAGTTCTCACTCTTCACAGTTCATTAGAGCTCCACAGTAGAAAAGTTTTATTTTTGCTATTACTTTGTTGTTGCTATTTCATATTGGCTTCTCTTTCTTTTGTCTTCTTTTCTACATATACCCTTTTTTTTCTTTCTCCCTTATCTCATGTTTGTCCATCCAGCTACATTTTTTTCTTTGATCCATTTTATTTTTTATTTTATTCTATATTATTTTACTTTCTTTTTAGTTGTTGGTAGTGTTGCTGCTATTATCTATTCTTACATTATTTCTTTGTGTGATTTTTTTTCTTCTTTCTCTTTTTTCTCTCCTTTTTTTGCTGTACTAAAGATTAAGCCTGGCCCATTGAGTGCACTGGGTGGGATTTGTGGCACTAAGCTACCCACAGCCCATCTGAGAGGAATTGTATCTTGTTCCACCCATGACCTAATCTTGCTTGAACCTTTATTTTACCTTTATTTTTGAGCTATGTATATACTGTGTAAAAAAAAACTTTTCTATATACACTGTGTATAGAAATTTTGACTATTTTAATTTTTTTAGCAATTTAATGTTGATCTAGTATTTCCTTACCTTCCTGGTTCTCTTGTTTTTGGTAGAGGGTAACATTTTTTTGTTGTTGTTATCTTCTGCATGTAAGGTATTACTATATAGGGAATTCAGTAAGATTTTTTTAATTTCAGTTCTTAAATTATATTACTAGAATTATGATTTTTTTGTTTTTATTCTATTTCTCTATTGAGAATTTCATTGATTTGTGAACTATGTATATAATCTTAGTTTCTTAGACATATTTATAATAACTGTTTTAAAGTTCTTATCTGTTAAGAACAAAATTTGCGTATCCTCCGTTTTTATTTTAATTGGTGACATTTCTGTTCATGTGCTAAGGTCAGTCATATTTTTTTATTTGAATGTGTTGACTTCTGGCTGGGTAATGTATGTTATGAGTGATATTTGCAAAGACCGTATTCTGTTATGTTTGTTCCTATAAAAAGTCAATTTGTTCTATCTGGTGGTTAACTTAACTGAAGCATACTCTGTTATTTCCTTTAAATTATACTGCAGGTGAAATTTCTGCACAGTATTTTAAAATTCTAGTTGCTACATGTTGTCTAACCTTCTGTGTTTTTTGGAGCATTTGCAGCTTAGCAATTCTCCTATTTCAGCCTCACAAGTACTGGGATTACAGGAAGGAACCACCATATGTGCCTCTGTTGTAAATCTTTTAAAATAACACAAATAGACCGGGCATGGTGGCGCACATTTATAATCCCCGCACTTGGGAGGCGGAGACAGGAGGATCGCACAGGTTCTAAGCCAGCCCCACTGGCTTAAGAGACCCTTTTTCCAAATAAAAAGTATAAAATAGGTCTGGGAGTGTAGCCCGGAGGTAGAAGTTTCAAGTACCCCAGTACCACCAAAAAAATAAAATTACAAATAAATTACTTTCAATAAGCATAAATAATATTATTTTAATAAAAAATTAATGTCACTAACAAGTCATGCCTAAAAAGCCTAGCTCACACTAGTGGTCCCTTACCTATAGTGGTACTACACTCTTTCTTTCATCTCCCAAACAATGATTTTCAAACAATATGTGCATCAAGCTGATGGGTCAGCAACTCCAGAGAATCTCATGTCCCATCTTTAGAAGCAACTGTAGAAACTGTGTTTTCTCACTGTTTTTTTTTCCTAACATTCAAAGCCAAGGATGTTTAATATTTGAATAGCTCTAACTCAGATGAAAAACACCAAAAAGCTACATATAAAACTATTACTTCTTGTTGATAATAAAAATTAAAAATAAGTCACCAATGCTAGACATTTTTAATGAGACTCAAGATGCATCTTGGGTGACTTAAATAAACCTTAAAATTATTGTCATTTTCAGTAATATAAGACTTACAATTTGTGTACAACTCTGTTTCTCTTAACTTATCGTTTCTTAGGCTACTCAAACTCAATCCAACTATTTCATTTATTCTATAAATGCACTGTGTACTCCAGAACAAAAACCATGAACAAAAATTATTATACATATTCAATGGCAGAAGGAATTTTTCAGTTGAGCCATACCTTCTATTCATGGTATATTTAGAATTTTCTTAAGAAGCAGAAGTCATTAAGATGGAAAATGTTAGTAAAAACAAAGTTGTATGCTTTGTTTTTCATCCTATTTTTATAGAGGCCTGACCATAGTATCTTCCTCTTCTAGTCATAAAAAAGATTTCTTGTACAGTTTTATTATACTTAAAAATCACTATAAATAATTGGTGTTTATATAGCAGTCTCTTCTTAGAAAAACTAATGCATTATAAAATACAATCTTATTATTGTATTATAGCACCAAAAATAAAATAAAGCAAAATAAAATACTGTGTACAAACATTTTTTTACAGTAGCATACATAGGTTCTTCTAGAATTTGCTCCCAGCTAGATGTGCAAACTGCAACAATTCAAGAGTACACAAATCATCTGGAGTGTCTAATTTGTTCCATTCTGTCTAGCTTTAGCAGCTATATTGCTCTGAGAAATAATTTTTAATGAATTTTCAATTTCAAGTGTTTATTTGACCCTTGTAAATGATGTAAGTAAAGAAAGAAGAAAATATAGCAATAATGCCACTAGAACATAAGTGAGAATGGATGAGGTGCTTTTAAAAACAGTTTGCTCCAATTTCCTGCAGAGAGAGGTAACCGATGAGTTTGCAAAAATAAAAATAACAAATTAATCTGACAATTCTTAGATAGAATTTAGGTTTGAAAAAATTATTTCTCTCATTTTATTTCACCTCATATCTCAGCCCAAGCTTGTGCAGCTCCACAAATCGTTACCAATATTGCATCCATTCTTAAGTAATTGTGGAAGGTGTTTAAAAATAGCTTGTCCATCTCATTACAGTCTTACTGCAATATTTCCTGCACAGTTTAGAGGATACAAATTAAAGCTACATTATCTACACTTCTCTATTATCTGTATTTTACAAGTTTTAGCTTCCACCAAATAAAAGATCATCTGTGATACTTAGCAGGGTTAAGAAAACACTGAGATGTGTTCATGAGCTAGCTCTTAAAGCTTGCATGGAAAAGCACACGTTTCTTCCACTTCCATTTTATTATTGCACATTCTTTTGACCAAGCTTCATTTGTTGCAGGAAATATACTTTCACTACAGGGTATATATTATCTTGATTTTTGTTATTATAACAAAATATCCAAAGCTCTATAGTTTGTATAGAAAAGAGGTTTATTTAGATAACAGCTTGGGAGGCTGAAAGTCCAAACAATATGGTCTCAGCTCTGGTGAGAGCTCCCTACACTGTATCACATCATGATAAGTGGAATATTGGAGGGAAGACATGTGAGAAGTAGCACATGGCACAAAGGGAAGTCACAGAGAACAAGAAGGGGACATTCTTGAGAATCTCTGCTAGGCTCCATCTCTTAAAGCTCCCAACATCTCTTAATAGCAGCACAGTGCTGAGCAACCCTTCAAAAACACTCTCAAGATATTTTAACCATGGAAAAGAGCCAGCAACTATTTGAGAACAATGGTATAATGTTTCAATCAGGAGAAAGGCAGAGTAATCTTATTTTATTTTATTTTGGTGGTACTGGGGTTCCTGGAAGCCCTTCTACCTCCGGGCTACACTCCCAGACCTATTTTATACTTTTTTAATTTTGGAAACAGGGTCTCTTAAACCAGCGAGGCTGGTTCCAAACCAGCGTGATCCTCCTGTTTCCGCCTCCCAAGCGCAGGGATTACAAGCGTGCGCCACCACGCCCAGCGCAATCTTATTTTTATTAGAGAATAGAGTATAGGAAGACAAGATAGAAAAGTGAAACCGTTTACATTATTTCAGAAGTCATGCAAGATAGAGTATTATCTGTTATAATGCAGGTGTAGGTGAGAGAATTTTGTGCACTTTAGGATGTTTTGGTGGTAGAATCAACATGACATTGATGGATGAAATATTGAAAATAAAAAAAAATGAAGGAAATTTAATAATTCCTAAATTTTTAATTTTACCAACTACTATCAGAATTAACTGTAAAACAACCTAAAATCCAGGCAAGATGATTCACTATTCTCATTCAATACTGAATGAAATACTTTCCACAGCTACCACTGAAAAAGTACTAAAACATACATCTATTTATATCTTTTAAGGCAGTGAGATACCTACAAGGTATACAATGACAATAACCCAGGGCTAAAAAATATAAATATTTCACAAAAATATTGTTTTTTTAAACGGAATTTAAACAACAAAGTACAAAAAGGCACCAAACTCAAGAAAGCACCCCCCCACACACACACACCTTATAAAACTGTGATAGATTTATTTGAAAATTTTAAATTAATACTAGCAAATTAGCTTTCAGTGAACTTGAAAATAACACTGCACAATGACTTAACAGTGTCCATTTCAAGAATATATGATTCAAACTTTATAAAATCTAATAATTACACAAAAATATCAAAAAACACTATTAAATATCTGTCACCTATTGTCACCTTTTTTTGCTAAAAGGTTTATCACAGGTTTTGTTCTTGAAAATCCTTTGTCCAACAAGTTGGTTAGAATAAAACAACTATTTTCTCCTCAATATTTCTAAGTCTCTAGTGATTAATTTATATCTGAGTGATCTACAGTCTAATTGACTATCAGTTTAATGGGCCCCAAACTTCTACACACAGGATTTATTATCTTAGTGTATTTCCACAGACAAGGCAATAAGAGCTTTAGGATTGTTTCATTTAAAGTTCCTTGCTTTTCTCACTATCAATATTAGATAATAAAGCTGAAAATAAATGCAAATTGTAAATATGGAAGGCAATAGACTTTTTACAAATAAATGATATTTTATTAGCCTATTTGCACACTTATTCATTCACATTTTTATGCACAAACTAAACATATATTTACAGTGCTCCTAATATTTTGCAAACTGATAGGTTCTGGGGATAAAATTTCTGAGAGGAAAATATCTTGTTACATTCTTCACATTTGAACATAGGGAAGATGTATTTAAGAAAAAAATAAGTCTCAAGTTTGCTTAAAACAATTATTCAGAAGATATTTTAGGTATTTCAGATAATGATAATATAAGTACATGTTTTTGTTGATAATCTTGTAATATGAAGCATGTAATTCTATAAATATATTAAACTATGAGTAGAAAACATAATTTTTCAATTTTCTTTTTATCAGTAGCAAATATAAGAAAACAGATGACATTTAATGATAAATCATGCTAAATCAAGAGAGATTAAATGAAGGGAATAATTTCAAAGATGTAGAAATGATGTAAGGATAGCACAAGTTACCTCTGTTGGGGTAGAGACAGTTTGATTGTTACCACCCTAGATCCGGGAGATATAGAGTGGAGACTCTTAGAATAAGCAGTTTTAAAGAAAGGACAACAAAAAGAGGCAGTCAGACTAAGACAACCCAAAAGAAAAGATTAAGAGAAAAAGTACCCAGATTTTACTTTCTTTTTACTATCAAACTTCCACCAGACTCTATCTTATCCAACCCCAAATAGAATCTAAAGAAAAAGTTGGCACAGTCACTCTAAACCAACTCTCCCAAGGTAAGGGGAAAAAAAGGGAGTAGTCCTCGAGGAAAGAAAAAAGTAGATGATAGCCACCAAAGTCTTTTTTAAAATACTATGTAAATTTATGAAACTTATAATTTTCTTATCACAGTTGAGATAGATACATCACACAGTCAAAAATGCATTGCTTGAATAATAATGTACTAATAGCCCCTAGCCAGAACTTATATTCTAATGTAAGTTGGGTATTCAGTTTTCCCTAAGCATCGCTTCCAGATAAACAGTAAACTAAAATACTTTACTATGAAATCCCACATCTGTAACAGTCATTATCTCAATAGCTCTAAGAATAATACAAAGCAATACTAATGATACTCTTTCCAGATGATACTAGAGATATTCAAATAATCCAGAAGACAAAGTATATCCAAAATGATAAATATGTGCATAAATATAAATGACTATTTTTCTCTTAATTTATTTCAAATGTATATGATTCTTTAAAGTAAAATTGTAGCATTGCCTTTTGGGGTTTATAATGTGTATAAGTGTAGCAGATATAACAAGTGCAATTTTAAAACAAGATGGAGTTCAGTATAAATGTTCATAGACAAGTCTTTTATATTTATTGTACAATAATGCAATTTAAATTCTTATATGAGGTAGATTTAACACTTATATATGAGGTCAATTTAACACTGAAAAGTGCTAATAATGTATATTTGATTCCTAGATCATCTCTGTTTTCACATTATCTTGGACCAGGAACACCTCTTGCCTGACACTAGAAATCTTGTCTCAGAACAAGCACTCATGCAAACAATCTAATGACATTATCAGATTATCTCTATCCTAAAATATACTCCTAGGGTTTCAGAAAAGATGCCCTCTATCTCAGCAGTTAATGCTGGAAGAACTTGATATCCAGGAGTCCAAGTAACAGGCCTCAGATGAGCTGTCGAGTCCACTTTTTATCATCAGCATAAGTATAGAATCTGCCCAAGTGGAGATGATTCTCCAAAGTACTAGAGAAGCAAGGATACCCAGCCTATGCTCTTCAGCCAACAATGTTTCCAACACAAGTGGTTAAAGTTTACGCTGCATTTTGCCTGAAACATAGTCTTACCCAACCCCCAATGCCATCTTAGTGAAGATTCATTAATGATTTTTAGTCTGTTAACACTTAATACATTTATTGACAATGTTGGATTTTACCCTATTATGTCATATTTTGTTTGCCCCTATTTTATTCATTCTTTGCCTTTATTGCATTATTAATATAGTTTGACTACTATTTTGTCTACAATTTTTATTCATATATTTTGCTGACATATTTATTCTTTAATTCATTCTAAAAATTTTTACATTATTTAGTTTAATTGCTTCAGCTGTTTTATTGGATATTAAAACAAATATTTACAAAGTAGATACAGAAATAATACCTAACTTTAAACCATTTCCTGTTTAATGAGGAGATAAAATGGCAACTGTGGGATGTAGGACATCTCAGTAGCTGTAACAAACAAAAATCAACTAATGAGAAGGGTCACTTGACAAGAATAACAGAGCAGTGAAGATACCTACAAACAAAAATACAAAAAGGGAACTACAGTGGAATAAAGTCCAATAATCAGAATTTTAGATCAATAGCAAAGAGCTCAAGTGCATGAATGACCTGGTGTGGTGGCTAGTGCCATCTTGGGTCACTGGCCAGAAATGCAATTGCTGCCTCTACAACCCCAAGAAATCTCAGCAAGTAAACCATAGACTTGAGGTGAAGTAAGAGGCAACAGAAACTCAACATCTTGAGCAACCAGCATCAAGCTTTAGGAACAAGAAAACAATTTTAAAGATCCAAAAGTCTATGTGCTCACCAGAACCAGGCACCCACAGTGGCACACCTTGCTCTCCAGAGACTTGGACCTTACTCTCCAGGACAGTAAGTTAACCATGTATCTCAGTGGACAACTGACCAGAGCAGCCATAAGGACCCTGGAAGTCTAAGATCTGAGACTTGAGGTAACACCCCTGAGGTAGTTAGGTTATAACCTACAGAGACATGGGAAAGGCCTATAGTGCCCAGGGCAAAGCACTCACACAGGGTCACAGGATTATACTGGACACTCTTTGCCAGTGTAAGTAGGGAGGCATAGGTCCAGGAGCAGGGAGCACAGAGCCCAGAACCAAAAAATCCAGAGCACTATGTTTGCACAGAATCCATTTACAATGACACCTGCTCTCCTGAGACCTGAGCACAAAGCAGTGAGAGGTGAGAGAGGGGTGCAAACACTCAAAAGTGGTTCCAAAAACTGACAATAGGTCACTGAGCAAGTGAGAGATATTGAAATATTATCCAGAACCTACTATAGTGAACAGACATTAAATAGCTGAAAATATCTCTGCAGACATCAAGTGGGCCCTGTATGTGTAAACCTGTAGATATTTTTTCTTTTTTATTGTCAATAGTTTTTGTTGTTGGTGGTGGTTTTGTCTTTGATTTGCTATTGTTAATTGGTTGTTTTGTTATCTTCTGCATGTTCATTTGCTCTCTCCTCCATTTCTTTTACAAGCTTCCTCCTTCTGTTCTATCTACTCTTTTCTCTCATTTTTTTTCTTTTTCTGTATCTCCTTGTTCTATAACCAAGCTATCTTATATCTCTATACATAAATACTCTACACTGACTAAAAGAATCCTACTGTATATTCACTATCATCTCAACCAGATACTAACTTATTATACTTGAACTCTTAGTCAACTTGATCATACCCTCTACTTCACACTGGTCCTATACCCATCACCCCAGCTCCTCCCCCCTCACCTAAACCCTTCCATTGAAAACAACACTACTTAACCATGCATGTACCTGCTGTCACCTCTAAATCTGAATGGCTAAGATTGGATCAGAAAGGTGATCCACAGGACAAAACAACCAGACAATAAAGATAAACTAATGTCAGCCAATAGAAGAAAATGCTCAACAGACCACCCATCAAGGTTTAAAAAACACAAAGGTCACTGCCCACACCTCTGAGCTAACTTTTTATAAAGGTTGTGGCAGACAGAATACCTGACCTTCACACCTGAAAACCATCAATGCCACCATAGCAACACACACAAAAAATAAACCCAGAGCAGCTGAGTATTAATGATCTACAAGTAGAACAACAGTGAGGTTATTGTAGACACAGTCTTTAGTGTTAATATCAAAAAGTGAGTGGCAGTTGGAACCATCTCTTTCAACACCTATCTGGAATAGCACCAATTAAAATGACTCAAAAACAAAGAAAAAGAAGATGCCAAGAAAACAGAAACACAAACCTGAGAATTCTGAAAATATGAAATAAGGAACAGTGAGTAAATAAAAGAAATGACAAATACTGATTTACAATATGTGCGAGAAAGAGAATTGTGAATCCTGATCTTCAGTATAACAAAGGGCCTTATGGTAGGTGTACAAAAAATGAAAGATGAAAGAGGAAATTGAGACGTTAAAAAAGAATCAAAAGCAGTCCTGGAATGAAATGAAAAAATCAATAAATAAAATTAGGACAGCAGTAGAAAGAAATTCTGGAAGATTAGAAGAAATGTAAAATGGAATATCACTGTTAGAAAACTGTTCATTCAAAATGAAAGCACAGTCAACAGTGTACAGAAAATATGACAACCGAACCTAAACACCTAACAAATATGGGACAATATAAAATGTCCTAACTTATGAATGGAAGCCATTGAAGAAGTGATAGAGGCACAGACAAAGGTTATACCTTCACAGAAATAATTTCATAGAATTTTTCAAACATGAAAAGAGCCTTGAACATCCATGTACAGGAGATATACAGAATACTATTAAGACAATATCAAAAAAGGACTTCTACATGCCATTAAAAATCAAAATGAACAAAATAGAGAATAACAAAAGATTTTTAAAAGTAGTGAGAACAAATACTATACAAATTGTTTCAGGAAATTCAAAGAGATGAAATTTATCCAAACTCTTTCTATGAGGCCAGTATCAAATTAATACCAAAACTAAATAAAGATAACTCAAGAAAATAGAAATTATACATCAATATCTTTGATGAACATAAATTCAAAAATTATAAACAAAATACCAGCTATATGCATTCAAACTCATATAAACAAGTTGTCTTTATCCCATGAAAGCAAGGCTAGTTCAACATATGCAAATAAACACATATTATTCACCACATAATTAGAACTGAGAACAAAAACCATGTGATCACATCAATAGATGCTGAAAAAGCATTTGGGAAATCCAACATCCATTCATGTTAAGAAAAACACTGCAGAAAATTGGAAATGAAAGAATGGGTCTCAACATCATTAAGACAATATAAAAGAAAACTAAAAGCCAACATCATATTAAATGGGGAATTCCTGCAAGAATTTTCTCTAAAATCAGAAACAAGGCAAGAATGCCTACTATCACCACTCCTGTTCAATATAGTCCTTGAGAATCTTGCCACAGAATATGAGAAGAGAAAGATATGAAAGAAATTCAAATATAAAAGGAGGAATTAAAATTATCATTGTTTCCAGATGACATGATTCTATAGCTAGACGACTCAAAAATCTCAATCAAAAGGACTACTGGTGCTGATTAATCAATTCAGTAAGGCAGCAGGATACAAAATCAACCTAAAAAAAATCAGTAGGTTTTCTGTATGCCAGCAATAAACCCATAAAGAAAGAAAGAAAGAAAGAAAGAAAGAAAGAAAGAAAGAAAGAAAGAAACTATTTCATTTACAATAACCTCAAAACCATTAAAATACATAGTTATAAACCTAACCAAAGAGGTAAAAGATGTTCACAATGAAAGTTAAAAAACATTAAAAAATAAAATGGAAGAAAACCTTGAATGATGGAAAGATGTCCTTTGCTCATATATAGGCAGAATAAATATTATCAAAATGGCCATTCTGCCCAAAGTTATCTACAGATTCAATACAATAGACAGAGAAAAATCATTTATAAATTTTATATGGAGAAACAAAGCTCAAAATAGCCAAAACAATTCTCATCAATAAGAAGCATGCAGGAGAAATCACAATTCCTGACTTTATACTACAGAGTGATAGTAGTTAAAACTGCATGGTATTGGAACAAAAACAGGAACACAGAACAATGGAACCAAATAGAAGATATAGAAAGAAACCCACACACTTATAGTCAATTTATCTGTGACAAAGGTGATAAATTTATATGCTGGAGAAAATACAGCCTTTTCAACAAATGATGCTTGGAGAACTGGCTATATATTTGTATAAAAATGGAACTAAATTCTTGCCTCTCACCCTGCACAGGAATTAACTTGAAATGGATCAAAGACCTGGAAATTATACCAAAGACTATGAAGCTTTTAGAGAAGGGTATAGGTTAAACACTCCAACATATAGGTACAGGTATTAACTTCCTCAAGAAGACCTCCAAAACGCAGGAAGTTTAAATAAGAATTAACAAGTGGGATGGCATCAAACAACATAAAAAACAAGTTTTTGTTCATCAAAGGAAACCATTAAGAGTCTAGGAAGAAAGAGATCTTCCTGGGAGAAGATCTTGGCCAGCTATTTCTCTGATATTGGACTAATATCCAGAATATACAAGAACTTAAAAGACTTTACACTAGCAAAACAAATGACCTCATCAAGAAATGGGAAACTGAATTGAATAAACACTTGATAAAGTGTCTAAGAAGAAAAAATTCTTATTGAGAGGAGATCTTGGCTAGCTATTTCTCTGATAGAGGACTAAAATCCAGAATATACAAAGAACTTAAAAGAATTTACATTAGCAAACAAATAACCCAATCAAGAAATGGGAAACTGAATAGAACAAACACTTCACAAAAGAAGCGATATAAATGATCAATACATACATGAAAAAATGTTCAACATCATTAGCAATCAGGGAGATGCAAATCAAACTACACTGAGATTCCATCTAACTCCATTTAGAGTGGCAAGCATAAAAAAAGTCAAATAACAAGAAATGCTGGTGATGATGTGAGGAAATGGGACTTTTCTACATTTTTGGTGGGAGTGCAAACTAGTTCAGTTGCTATGGAGATCAGTATGGAGATTTCTTAGAAAACCAAAAATAGATTCATCATATGATCTGGCTATAGTACTACTGGGAATCTTCCCTTAGGGGATGAAATTAGAGAACTACCATAACATATTCATACCCATATTCATAGAAGCACAATTCACAATATGGAAACAACCTTTTTGTCCATCAACAGAAGAATGTATTACAAAATAATGGAAAATACACACAATGGAATTCTACTCAGCAATAAAGAACAAAATTATGTCATTTAAAAGAAGATGGAAAGACATGGAGAACATTATGTGTAGCGAGATTGGCCAAGCACAGAAAGAGAAGGGACATATGTTTTCTCTAATATGCTGGAGCTAGGGAGTGTTAACTATAACAGTAGGACTTCAGATAATGGAGTGGAAACATCAGTGAATCCAGGAAGAAAGGGTAGAAGATGAAGAAATCTGAAGTTTATTAATAGAAAAATTACATGTGACGATGTGATGTGAATATAACATTGTTAACCTGAACACTCAGTATTACTTTGAAAATAAAATATTATTGAATTCTTAAGAATAACATAGAAAAAGTCAGATACATACAATGAAAATTAGGAGGTAGTATGTTTCTTTTGCATAACTAGCTTTTTCAAAAGCTAACATTGGAACCAATGTCATAGCCTTTGAACACTGTAGTCCAAGTAGCATCTATAAAATGATACTCTGTAAACCTAGAAGAGTAGGTTGAGGGGTGGCCGTGGAAGAACCTGTTATATCACTGAAACTAACAGTTTTAGATTTTATAGGTTGTTTATCAACATATACCTTTAAATTATTTTCTAGTAAATTACATTTTATAATGTAAAGGCTTCTTTATATCATCACTAAATGGAACAATTTGGATAATTTCAGTTCAGTTGTATTCACAATGGATGAATTAAAATTATCTCTAGCACTTAACTAATCTAATGGTTCCCCTTTTAATTAGTCTGTTATGGAGTTTGATGTCTTAAATGTTTATTCATTAAAATAATGGCAACATTTTAAAATATTTAAGATTGCAAGACATATTTTCATTTCATTCCAGCTGGATATGGTAAGATGCTAATAAGAACAACTGAATTTCTGTGAGCTAAATCATTAATAAAACACTAAAACCAAGATAATTTTAATATACTGTTTTAATGATGCTGATTATCTTGAGATTTGTAGCAAGTTTCTAATGATAAGAAGAAAATATATAACATCTTTCAAAAATAAGTATAAAATGCTATTAATTATTATTTACATTCCTTGAATGTTCCTATGAGCCAGGTTCTGTATTAAATACTTTATATTCTGAAAAAAGGAGGCTAAGACTGTGGCCGCTGAAAAGGACATGCATTTCTCAGAGAAGCCCTGGACACCAGATTTTGGTTTAATATCATATTGGGACAACTTAAAGAGACATTTCCAGTGGTGACTTACTATCTAGAATACAGGAGAGAGAGTGGATAATGGTGCAATTAGAAGCAAGATGACAAGGAGGTGCCTGCCACGCAAGAAAAGTGATTTTTGGAAGAACATCCCAAAAGGGATTAGAAAAAAGACTGCTTTAGCCACGCATGCTGGGTACTCTTAGCAACATACCTTGTAAGAAAAATGATCCGGGCATGGTGGACGGAGCTCAGCAGCGCCAGGTGGAAAGCCGAGTAGTGCTGGGCAGTAAGCCGAACTGCGCATCCCGGGAAGCTCAGCGCGCCTGGCCACCTCGCTCCTCTATGCTGCACTGGAGTTCTTGATACACTTGGAACAGCAGATCCTGTTCTACGCAGTGAGGCTGTGGGCCTCCTCCACTCTTGGAGGAGAGATAAAATTCATTGCTGCTGTGTGTTCTATCCCAAAACCTCTTCAAAACACACATACTGTCTTCTGTTATTAAATAAAATACTGGAGAGGGGCCAAGATGGTGGTGGTGGCAGTCAGGATTCAGGAGATGTAGAAAAATCCTATCCAATTCACCTAGAACTTTTCAAAAAAAAAATTCCCATGAAGGGGGACTGCTCCTGCCGCACATGCACAAGAATGTTGGACATCATCATATCATGTAAGGAAGGAGCTCATCAGAGAACCAGGAGGAAGGCTGTGGCCACAGTGGCGGCAACAGCAATGGTGGTGGTGGCAGCAGCAGCGATGGAAGCTAGTATTTGGGAGAGGCAGAGATCTGATCCAAAACACCCTGATCCTCTAAAGAAATTGTCCCAAAGGTAGAATGCTATCACCACGCATGCTCAGGAATTCTGGATAACATGCAGTGTGGGAAAAGTGTTTGGGAGAGAATTGAGATGGTGGAGGCAGTGGCAATGGCAGCAGCCAGTATTCAGGAGAGGCAGAGATCTGATTCAATCCAACTTAATCTTTTGAAGAAATCGCCCCAAAGGTAGAATGCTACCACCGTGCACGCTCAGGAATTTGGGACAACATGCCATGTGAGTAAGGTGCTCAGAAGAGAACCGAGATGGCTGTGGCAGTGGCAGAGGTGCTTGGTATTTGGTAGAGGTAGCGATTCAATCCAATCCACCTCATAATTTTAAGGAAATATCCTCAAAGGTATACTGCTACTGCCGCACATGCTTGGGAATTCTGGAAAACAAACTGTGTAGGAAAGGTGTTCAGGAGAGAATCAAGATAGCAGTGGCGGCAGCAGCAGTGGTGATACCAGAATTTGGAGGGGCAGAGAGATCCAGTCCAGTCCACGTTGAAATTTTGAGGAAATCTCCCCAAAAGTAGACTGCTTCTGCCACACATGCTCAGGAATTCTGGACAACATGCTAAGTGTTAAAAGGGTTTGGGGGGTTTCAGAGGGAGCCCTACATAGCTGGGATGAGCCACCATGCTGTATGTTCTGGGAGTCATCAGCTCTCATGGCCACTGAGATCCTCTTTACAGAGTGGGAAGCCAGGGTACACGTGGAGCAGCAGAGTCTAATCTCCCAAGTGAAGCTGTGGACCTCAAGACAAAATCCAATGCCACTAGATATTTGGGGTCCCAGCTTTCACAAAAGACATGTACTGCTCTCTCATATAAAAAAATTAAAAAAATCAAAGAACGCTGGGCATGGTAGCACACACTTGTAATCCCTGCGCTTGGGAGGCAGAGGCAGGAGGATAGCACAGGTTTGAGGCCAGCCTCAAAAAATAGGCCTGCAGAGGGGTGAGGCAGTGCCAAGGCCAGCAAGGCCGGATCAGATCCTGCCGTGAGGTAAGGCTGGTTGTGGGGCCTCCGAGGCTGGGATGAGAGCCTGCCTAGGGGTGAGGCCAGTGCCGGGATAGGAGCTTGCCTTAAGGCAAGGCCGGTGCTGGTGCCTCTGAGGCCGGGATCGGAGCCTGCCAGGAGGCAAGGCCGGTGCTGGAGCCAGCGAGTCTGGGATCAGAGTCTGCCGGGTGGCCAGGCCTGTGCCAGGGCCTTCAGGAGTGGGATCAGAACTTGCAACGTGGCATACACAGAGAAATATCACAGAAAAGAAAAAATCAGATGTGTTCTCTAATATGCAAAAACTAGGAAGAAATGGATAATAGGAGGAAATCTAGTGGAAGAAAGGACCCTATGGAGGAGCAATTAAGGTGACCAACCAGAGGGGATGGGATGGGGGACGATGGAATCTCTTTTGCTTTGTCTTTGCTGATCTATTATAGATGTTCTAAAGTAAAGATTTAGATTTTAAAATAAATATTTAAGGGTTTCTAAAATGTTCAGAAGGTTGAAAAAGTTTAAAAAGCTGAAGCTGAATTTGGTTAATTGGAAAAAAATTATTTTTCTCCCATAAAAATAAATTTTTACTCTGAAAATTGAAAATTAATCAACTTTATCATGGTATGCCTAGCTACGGGCTGTTATTAACAGTCGTAAAATTATTAGGACACAGCTTTTGACTTGATAACCTGCCATGAACAAAATTCCAAAGGTGTATTTCTTTGGTGCATGTATTAATATTCCCATTCTTTGGTTCTTAGTTTCTATTAATTTCAACAATGGAGATAAAAGACATTCTTAAGTCTACTTTTTCCCCCAGAAACAATATAGAGGTGGGCCCCATTACTTTAAATAATGGAATATATGTGGTGATTTGTTTATATAAAATTCACATTCTATAAGCATTTTTTTTAGTTAAAGCAATTTTTATTACCAATTAAAGACTTTCTTTAATGGAAATGCATTAATTGCCTATTTCCCTTACTCTTTAAAATGAAATTAGCCCTTTTCTATTAATGCACATGAATTGGCTTTAACATAGCTTATGTCTCAAAAATAAAAATTTGAGGTTTTAAAACAAGAAAAAAAATGTATAGAAAGTTCTAAGGGTAGGAAGATGATACATATGTTTGGGAAACTGAAGAAAACCTCAAAATTCATACTGTGATATTACACCAAGCCAGGTTGCAGAAATGTATATATTTGCCACAGAGACTGACGAAAATATTTTCCATGAAGAAATCATACAGAAATAACTATTGACTACTTTACTGCAACAAATTGGAATTTTTATGGTGATTTTTTTTCTGCTGCCAGTTGCCTATTTTCAAAGTCATCACAATAATATTTTATTCTTATATTTTTGCTTCTTGTGTATACAAACTCTAGTTGTATAGTTTATAAAATATTTACAATGCTAATAAAAATAAGGTGATATATTTCCTATAGATTTTTAATGGCTCAATACACATGTGTTGCTGAATGCATAAACTAAGTGTTCCAGAAACATCAATAACACGGGATTTCAGAAAATAAGCAGACGTTTCAACCAGAAGAATAAAAAATAAAGTTGGTACTAGAAGTTAGGTGATAGGCATGGAAAGGTTCAAAATCTAGTGTTTTTTTCTTTCTTCCCTATATATCCCATATTAATAATATATATCTCAACTCTAATTTATTTTGGTAACTCAACTTTCTTGCTACATACCTTTTACATATAACCAATGAAAACCCCAACTAATACCCTGCTTTGTACACAATTCTGTCTATTGCTATATAAATATATGCCATTGTTTAAATACCTATCTCTATAAAATTTTGAAATTAAATTCTTGATATATCAACTAAATCTTATGAACCTTCCCAAAAAGTCTCTCTTCCTTGATTGTTCTTGATCATTCTGTAATTTTTCTCCTTAGCATCTTCAAACTTTTATGCTTTCTTTAAACACTACTAAATCTTCTGTGCTCAAGATACCCTGGACTCCTATTTTTAACAGATATTTGAGCACATCCTGTGCAATGTTCTACTCTTTTCTGTACAAAATTATTCATGGGATCTTTGAAAATTTTCTCTCACTGAATCACTTTTACCAATGTCTGTGGAGAGCATTGGTGGCACTTCTTTCTGGTGTGGGTGCCCTTACAGATCATTTGCTACTCTCAGAGAAGTGGGGTGTCTTCATGCAGAAAGTAGCCTGGTGAGATGTGAGGAAATCTGTTATTTACCCTACCATTATGAAAGTAAAACAAAATTAAATAGATAAAAACAGATTGTCAAGAAGCCCTATTGCATTTTCCTCATTTATAAATTTCTTCTTCTCATTCATAATAAAGATCTTAACATTTCCTGAAATTGCGCATCACTTTCCAGGGTTTTATTCATCAATTATATTGAGGTAGAAGCAGCAATTCTAGTAGCTTAAGTGGCACCTGAGTAATACAGGCTAGGACCTAAAGAGTTTTTGTTTTGATTTGCTTTTTCCATCCTTGTTTGAATTGCATTTTAACCCATGGCTCCAAGGCAAAGACAAGTGGGTATCCCTAAAAATCGCAAGCCCAGGTAATGGATTCTGAACAGCAGTAATGAATTCTGAACACCCTCCAGGGTAAATAGGGGCCTGATATGTGAAAAAGAAATGAGATTGGTCCATGGGCAATAAAGCATAGAACCACTATCATCTAGTGGAAAGACCTGGATTAAAAAAAATAAATTGCTACGAAGGAATTTGAAAGTTCTGAGCAGTGAGGCAGAAATTAGAAATAGGGGAAAAACACATACAGGAAGCCAATGTTAAAACCTTCTTGTATTCAGGTAATAGAAAAGGCCAAGTGATATTTCTCATGATTCTGGATCACAAGTACATTTAATTTTTATAGGGACCTATAATTTCATTTTGTTACATGACAAAAGAGATTGTTGACTTGTTTGAAAGTAACCAACTTAACTGCTTCCCTGCCTTTTTACATTTTTAATTTTTAAAGATTGCTTAGGCTTTCAATTATGTTAGTGTCCTTTTTGGTAAAAAGAGAGATTGAGAGATGGTCAGAATTCTAATCGTTAGTCAGCAACATATACCTGTGGCAGGGTTCATCAATTGGTAAGGGTATTCTCCTCCCAAATCAGTACACTTTATTAAAGTGGGAATTAGCTTCCACAGCATGTGTACACTTTAGAGTCTTGGTAAATTTGGTTGGACTACTTGAGACATAAGAAAACTTCTGTCTCACTGGCCTAAAATCTGTGTACATTAAATCAACAGCTATTATTTGAGAACTTGCACTGTTCATACTAAGGGTTACAAAGATTAAAAAAATAAGTCATAAGTAATCTCTGACGTTTTTGTCTTAGTTAAATCCATGAATGCCTTAGACAGTTTTGGCAGCCTTAACAAAAGTTACCTAGATTGAGTAGTTTATACGAGAGAACTTTGTTTTCTTAAAGTTATGAAGGCTAGACATCTGAGTTCAGGGTGCCAGCATGCTCTCCATACCCACACCTCAGTTACTTTCTTAAGGAGGTGTGGGTATGGAGATCATTAGAGGAATTGGCCTTCCTCAAGTGTAGAATTAGGTTGTGTTGTCTTGTCAAGGTTATTGGTAGTTTTCAAGTAATATGTTTACATAAGAGAGATCATATAAAACACAGCACCCTGTAGTTCTAAGTGCTAGGGCTACTGATCTAGAGTTGAGGAGGGCAAAAAATTATATTTCTCTACTCTCAGGATCCTGTGAGTTGTAGAAGGAAATGTCAGTGTATATCAAGATAACACAAAATAATTATTTAATTTTTTAGAAAACAGAAAGCAACCAAAAAAACTTACTTCTCATTGACAGACTACTTTTCCAAAGACAAAAGAATTGGGTTGACAGCTGAGGGGATTATAGTAGAAATGTCAAAGATCACCCAAGGAGAAAAATCTAGATGAGGATTGGAACGATTCTAAAGAAAATTCTTTTTGTTAGGACTAAATCTGAAAGTTATTTCCAGTAAGATTTTATTTACTTTCATGGCTTCTATTCCCACATATCTGGTAGAAGAATGTTGAGTTTTTTTTAAAATATCCAATTAAATTATGAGACATATTTGTTCTATTTTAGCTGTCTTCAGTCTTTGGCTCCAAGAAATAAGAGGCTGTAATAAGGGGGAGAGTTGAATACATCAGCCAAAATGTCCACATTTATTCTTCACACTTTCAAACCCTTTTCTGAAATTATCTAAAAGATTTATTTATTTCTGTAGATAGGTAGATTCTATTAATTTAGAGGAGGTTTGGGTTGAGGAGAAATGAGGATGGATATGTTCTGCAAAACTCAACAAAGAATGAGGAAATGTTAGGCAGATGAAAATCAAGTGTCCCAGGAGCACTATCTAGTTGAGAAATATATAGTTAAGAAAGAAGAGAAAAGGACCATTTGCCCTGCTTCCAGCTCTTGTCTCCTGTTCTCATTACTACTACTTCCCTGTCTGCAATGACTGTTTGCTATCTTCTTTTAGTTTGCATTGTTTTTTCTTACTCCTCTCCTTCATCTTCTTCTTTCTCAAGGAGACAGGGTGTATTTTTTTTCTTATGTAAGTGACCATTGTTTATAAGAAAATCAGAGGGAAGAGAGGTAACCTATCCAGAAACACCTCTATTCTGAAGCCACACCCTTTCAGGTAGCAATGGAATAATATCAATATTTTTTTCATTCCATCTGAATTTTGTAGCATCTAATTAATCATCACAAATATGATGCTCTTAGCATTATATATATAATGCTATATATATAAGCATATATATAGCATTATATATAATGCTATATATATAAGTATATATATAAGTATATATATATATATATATATATATATATATATATTATGCTTAAATTTATTTTAAGGGTTTGTGGTTTTCCAAGAGGATATATGAATGTATATACAACGTAATTATAAAATAATGATTCAAATATATTTACATGGAAAAAAAGGTTAACTATACAAAAGAAGAAATTAAAATCTTAACTGTCTATCTTCCAGGTAGCTGAGCTTTCTAAATAAGCCATTAGAAATTCCTTATGCATTTTGCAATGCTTCTATATCTTTTTTATTCTTTTGTGAGAAGACATTTCTCAATTTTGTCAATCTTTTGTGGTGAAAGATGGCTTATTTCACAGATAAATTGTTATTATAGCTCACAGTGGAATCTGAAATAATCCAAAGCACAGTAGTAGGACAATCCCACAGAGAATGTACAACCAAATAAATCAAATTTTGTAACATTACTCACCATAGAAACATTTCTATCCAGGTAAAATGTCAGAGACATTCTCTAAGAAAAAAGTAATTCAAAAGAGGGCAATATGTAACTAAGAAAAGTGTAGAGAGGAAAACTGAATATCTTGGGTTGACAGTATGGTGTTCTCAAGGGGATCGAATTAAGAAAAATACAGTTTCCCCTAGGGAGCTATATTGTAAACCTTGATATAATGGATTGCATCACAGAAATTCAAGATCACCTTAAAAAAGAAATTCACGGTGCAAACAGATAAATATGATGCTGAAAAAGAAACCTCAAAAAGAAAATGTGAAACTCAACTCCCAACCTAAGAAAATGGTTTCAAATAGAAAAACTTTCAGATCAAGTAAGATAAATCCTAAAGAGTGTCCACAGACCTTGGTAATTTTTCACTACTGTTGGTACTATCCCTAATTATAAGAGGATTTGACAATCAAGTGAAAAATTTCCCATTAAACAAATAGCTTGGACTATATTAAAACCAATTTTTTTTTTTTTGCTCTCTTTCTTAAAGAAGGTTATAGAAAGCATTTAAAAAGTAAGAAAGACCAAAAATGGAGGTGAGAAAAATAAAGTTGTGAAAATTTCTACCTAACAGAATTCCCCTGTAAGGTAGAAGGTAAAGGATGTATAGAAGAAAGATATGGCAAATATATAACTTAAGGTGGGAAATAAAAGTTTGAAATAATTTACTGAGGGGAATTATAAATGGAGTCAAACAGAGACAGATGGTAGTAATGGTTTTTAACTCTTAATCTATTTGTGGAACATTACACTCTTAGTGTGAATTGGCACACTCCTCACCACTACTGCCTATGAGTTCAGCAGTGTCACCTGCTCTGGTCAAAGGGCATCATAAAGGGCATTTATGAGTACATGTAAGCATGTACTCATACATAATTTGCCTTATTATTCTTATTCCTTTGATCCTGTGCCATAGCCATGAGAATTCTCTAGCAAGGTTACGTATCCAAGAATGAGAGAACTTGTGGAGTGAATCTAGGCCCACTAATATTAGGCCTCAAATAAAGTTGTCCCATCTGACATGCAAATATGTGAAGATAAATGAATTCTTGTTTTAGTTTTTTATACAGTGTTACTGGAACTGTGTGATGTAAAAAATCAGAACACGCTGGGCGTGGTGGTGCACGCTTGTAATCCCCGCATTTGGGAGGTGGAGACAGGAGGATCAAGGAGGTTCGGAGGTTCAAAGCCAGCCATGCTGGTTTAAGAGACCCTGTTTCCAAATAAAAATATAAAAATAGGTCTGGGAGTGTAGCCTTGAGATAGAAAGGTTTCCAAGAACCCCAGTACCACCAAAAAAAAAAAAAAAAACCACAATTGTGGTAACTACACAAAACAGTTAAATATTTTTTAACTCAGGAATGATACATGTTTAATAAGATTCAGAGCAAGGGCTTAGTATCTTTACAAAATATATACAATATGTATAGATAAATTATAGTCTTAAAGCACACAGAATATTTGCCAATATCCATTGTAACAAATTCTATCATTTAGAAGTAGCTGATGAAACTAAATCCAAAATATGACAAAGGAGCTTCATTCTAACTTAAGCTGCGTCACTTAGTCGTTTTATAAAACCATGTTCCTTTAAAAGCATTCAAGGAGAGGTAAGCAGGCCTTTCTCTTCACTCATTTTAATTGCGGTTGGGCCAGAAATTAGCATTTCTAAATACTTCAGAAAGTCTACAGAAGTGTAGTCTTTTATGCAAAACAATTCCTATCTCTTGCATCAGTAAGAAGCCATGCTTATCAGAGTTTCCTAATGCCACATTAGCACATTCAATCAAATGGGAAGGAATGGGAGGTTGATCCTGCAGTTCTGGAGCCTCCACAATGCTGGCCTGCTCAAATATGGAATAGTGATGTTGCCTCCGTTTGTCACTGAAGCCAAGGCCTAAGAAATCAAGGGCAATGACTCGATTAAATCTCAGAGAGTCACACATTTCCAAATCTTTTACCAATCAGAGCTGGATGTAGGAAAGCCATGTAAAAGCACCACTATCTCAGGACTTCCAAACACACCCACAGAGTCTTGGCAGAAGATGCGTAGTCCCTTGTAGGTGAAAAACTTGCCAGAAGTTTTCCATGAATGCAGAGCAGGAGGGAGCTAGGGGCCAGAGATATGCTGGTACTCCACAAACAGGGTCACAGACAAGAGCCTCACCTGGACCCACCACTCCTTCATCCTGACTCACATAAGACCTGGGCTACAGGAATAGGAATTTTGTCCAAAAGTGTGCCAGAGCCCAGGTTTAGATGTATAAATGGGCTTTATTGAATTAAACAAAAATGTTCAATAAAGAATGGATTAAGCAGTTGCATATAATAATAAAAACTGTTTAAAGTAAGGTATGGAAACTGTAAGATTGATGTAAAGATAATAAATCCAAAAAAAGGCTGGGCATGGTGACACACGCTTGTAATCCCCAACTTGGGACGTGGAGACAGGTGGATCATGCAGGTTCGAAGCCAGCCGTGCTGGCTTAAGAGACCCTATTTCCAAATTTTAAAAAAGCCTAAAATAGGTCTGGGAGTGTAGCC
Source organism: Muscardinus avellanarius (assembly GCF_963383645.1). Lineage (NCBI taxonomy): Eukaryota > Metazoa > Chordata > Mammalia > Rodentia > Gliridae > Muscardinus > Muscardinus avellanarius. The sequence goes on from NC_137799.1 coordinate 32,813,852, forward strand.
CGGAGGTAGAAGGGCTTCCAGAAACCCCAGTACCACCAAAAAATTAAGTAAATAAATAAATAAATAAATAAATAAATAAATCCAAGAAAGTCTTGATGGATTAGGGGAAAAAAGAACCTGTATAAAAGATTAGAATTCTTGATGAGAATGGGTGAAGAGAATGACAAAATAAGATTATTGTGTGGATAGGATATTGAATATGTTATGAAATATAAAGTAAATATTATGATACAGAATTATACTGAAGGAACAGTGAGAACCAGAAAATTATTTTTTTTCTGCTTATTATACAGGCATGATGGCACATTCCTGAAATACTATTACATAGGAGGCTGAGACAGGAGGATCTCAGGTTTGAAGCAGCCTCAGCAATTTATTGAGACTTTGGGTAACTTAACAAGACTATTTCTTTTTGTTTTGTTTTTTCTTTAAGAAAAAAATAGCTGGAGGTAGAATGGTCCTGAGTTCAATGCCCAGTACATTTCTCCATGTGAAAGAAACATTTTTGCCTACTGAGAAATTTAAGTATAAGTTGCTAAGAAGGTAGAAGTTGCTATAGTAATTAAAAATAAAATGAGGGAACTTCAGCAACATTTGTAGAAAAAGTTTAACCTGAGAGCAACCTGGAGAAACTGTGATTTCAACATCATATTGTTGTAATAGAAAATTTTCCCTGTACCCACTTTTAATTTGTTTAGACGTCATAATAGACATGAACAAAATCTGAATATTTTTTAAACAAACTGAGCATATTTGTGGAACCAACATAAAAATTAAGAAACAAAATACCATGAGTGCTGCAGAAACCCTCTTACCCCTTTGTGGGCATCACTGCTCCCAAAGGGAACCACTAGCTTTATTTGTAAAAGCTTTGATTAATTTTCTTTCCTTCTCTACTATAGGTGAATAGGATAATAATGTGTATTCTTTTGTGTTAGACTTTTCTCAATCAATCCTGTGTTTTTATGTTTATAAAGTTAATTCATATGTTTTGTACTTGGAAGATCATTCATTATCATTTCTGTGATTATTGCCTGGTGTGAATATAATATCATTTATTTACCCAAAGTTATCCTTTTGTTAAGCTTTGGGTAGCTTCCAGTTTGAGTCTATTTCAAATTTTTGCTGCCACAAACATCTAATGTATTCAGTGCGGTGAAGATATATACACATATTTTGTCTGGCATATCATGGCTAACACATAATGGAAAAATACACTCAAATTTAATAAATACTATGGAGAAGTTTCCAAAAAGACTGTACTAATATATACTTTCATAAACAGTTTACGGCAGTCTCTTGCTGTGCACCCTTACCAACACTTGGTGTTTTATCTCTCCCATTTTACCCATTGTAGTAAGTATATGCTAGGTTTTGATTTTGATTTACAATATCCTAATGTATTATTTCAGGTATTGGTAATCACAACTAAAAATATAAATAATAGACAGTGTATGTATAATAGACACAAGTATGTATTCCCTGGGGAAATTTCACAGAAAGAGAAAAATTAATTGTGCTGAAATTAAAACCCTCAAAGACAGAAAATGGGTAATAATAGGAGGATATTTGTGGAGAGGTCTTGGCATATTGTCACAGGTAGATTATCAATCCATCACTGTGAGCCTTGGACAAAGGGCTGTTACAGGATAAGTCATATAGATTTTTATGAATCCATAATTTGAAGACATAATAAGACCATTTTGTGACCTGAGAAATAAAGGTAATAGGTGGACAGAATAGACGCTTTAATAGGTGTCTATAAAAAGTGGTAAATTTGAGCCTCTACAAGAATATAACAGTATTGGTTCATTAATTATAACAAATGTAGAATACTAATATAAAAGATTAACTATAGGGTAAACAGTGTGGGATATGTGAAGCCATTTATACTTTTGTATCAATTCTGTAATCCCTATTTTTCATGACACAATATGAATCTTATGTTACAGAAGCACCATGATGTCATACTGGGTCTGACCTTTAAAAATGAGTATTCCCACTTGGGAGGCTGAGACAGGAGGATCACACGGGTTCAAAGTCAGCCTCAGCTACTCAGTGAGGCTTCCAGCAACTTAGTGAGACCCTGTTTCCAAATAAAATATTAAAAAAAAGGTCTGGGAGTATAACCCGGAGGTAGGAAGCCTCTGGGTTCCACCCACAGTACCACCAAAAATAAATAAATAAATAAATAAATAATAAATAGATAAATAAATAAATAAAAATGAGTATTCCCAGCTACCAGGGAAATAAGGCAAAATTCAGCCTCTTCCAGAGGAAAATACATCCATTACATCCATCCCTCAAGGCAACTGTAGGTGATACGCCCCCAGTTACTGGAGATAGATTTGTTTCTAGAGCTGATATAGCCCAATACTCCTGAGTGGTGTGAACCAAAGAAATTTTACAGAGTTTTGTTGGCTAGCAGTCCACGATTAATATGTTGGCAGGTTTCTTTTTACCTGAGACCTTCCTTTGACTTGCTGATATATACCTTATCCCCACATGAGCTATCTCCATCTGGACATGTCCTTGGTGCTTCTTCTGCATCCAAATTTACTCTTTTAAAGGGACACTGCTCTTATTTGATTAAATCCATGCTAGTGGCCTCATTTTAACTGAAGTGCCTCTTTAAATCCCCTTTAAAGGCATTTTAGGGATTCTTGATGATCCAGCGCCTTCCTAAGACAGTCACAAATATAAGTAGAAAAGGAAGCAAATAACCTAGCCCACATTCTAGAAAAAGAATCTCCATCTTGTCTATAAAAGACTCAAGCAGACAGTGGAAGGATAATGCAGAGAAAAAAAATACAGCCATAAAGAAGCAGCACTGTTTGATTGTTCCATATAGTCTGAACAGAACATTTAAGACATAAAGGCTGTTTTGAGACTGAAGTGTTCAGGGAACAATTTATTTCTGGAAGCCAAAGGATCTAGCTGAGTTTTAATCTAAAAGTCGAGAGAGTTTAATCTAAAAGTCGAGAGAAACCAAACACCCATAGAGCAGATTTAAAAATGGAATGAAATGTATGCCCCTAACACAGCATTAGACGTCAGGAGGCAAAGGCTAACTGAACTGTAAAAACTAGATGAAGCCGGGCGTGGTGGCGCACGCTTGTAATCCTCCTGCTTGGGAGGCGGAGACAAGAGGATCGCGCAGGTTCAAAACCAGCCTCCCTGGCTTATGAGACCCTGTTTCAAAAAAAAAGAAAGAAAAAAAAAAAAAAATATATATATATATATATATATATATGGTAGGTCTGGGAGTTTAGCCCGTAGGTAGAAGGGTTTCCAGGAACCCCAGTACCACCAAAAAAAAAAATGTGATTTAAATTTATGTAATATTTTGTCTTATAGTTGTCCATGTATAACATATACTAGTCTGTTAAGTAATGCAATGTAGTAGTGTGGTTTTGGTAAATAATCATTTAGTCTTTGAGTATTTGGAAGGCACACTTCACAAATACACTACACATCATATATACATATATATATATATACATATATATATATATATATATATATATGTATATATATGTCACTTTTTAAACACATTAAATGTGAATATGCTCTGAAACAAAATATATGCAAAATAGCATTAACTTTTGGGTGGATTCATTTCAATAAGAGACGCAGAAAAATAGTACAGTTGACCCATGGTAAACTTCATAAGTCACATCTACTGTAATCACTTCTTAGAGAAAAAATTTTGGAAAGATTTCCAGGATAATTAAAAGACCAGGATTCTTTTTTTTTTTTCTCAAAGTAAACCAAAAATAATTCTTAATTAGGAATTTAGTAGCTCTTTCCAATACTGCAATAAATAGCAACAGAAGTGGAAATTAAACAAATTCTAGAAATAGAAATAATGGATAAGGGTTTTATTCTTTTTGTTTTTTTATTGTTTGCTTGTTTTTTTATGCTATGGCTTGAACACAAAACTAGATTAGCACTTTACTACTAAGCTACACCCTACCTCAAGAGTTACCTTTGAACTTTCTCACAAATTGTTGATTAATAATAAAGGGAGATGTCTTAAAAACTGACAAAGACCTTGCAATGCAAAGTATATAGAGGAGATTAATCTTTTTGTTGCAAATATTCTCATTGAAAAGATTTATATAAGTGTAGGATTATTTGTATAAATCCATTATACTTCTAGAATTCTGTGGTTGACAATTATATATAAAATATTATGTACAAATTCTACGTATACAAACAGGTCAATTTATTTAAATTTATTCCTTACCATATTTCAATAATAAATGAAACAATTTGTTTCCTTAGGCTTACTGAAGTTTCTGGATATTACCTTTAAAAAAAGGACCTATATTTTTAAAATTTTTGCTACTAACCAAAAGGTAGAAATTATGTGGTGTTTTATTTTTCAAATTTTTTTATTATGGAAAAGCATGCATATACATTTACCACTGCAAATATTTTGAAACAAGTTTTATGTATTTCAGTATTGAGTAATAGCTCAAGAACAAACCTGGAGTTAAGTGAAATCCCAAATAATACCCAAGATTTTTCTTATATGTATAGAGTCTATTTTAGAACTCATAAAAATACATGTTTTAAAGCTGCTTCAGGAACCATCTCATTTATTTCAGAAAAGGAACTTGAGAGTAGTAAATCTGTTTTTGCACCAAAATAGTAAAAATATCTAGAGAAATTCTGAAGATTTAAAAGGATGCATGTAACTTTTTTCTAATTAATAAACCCAGTTAAGATATTGATGAGCACTAATGATTAAAAAGAGAACTAAAAACTATTAGAAGAATTTGTAAAATACAAAGCAACCTTCTATTTTCATTCCAGGAGTCAGAGAATGGAAGCAAAACGTATTTGGAACTTATAAATTAAGGATATTAATACAGATGGAGTGGCACACACCTGTAATCCCAGTACTTGGGAGAATGAGACAGAAGAATTTCAGGTTCAAGACCAGCCTCAGCAACTTAGCAAGAGTCTCAAGAAGATCCTGTTTAAAAATGGAAAAAAAAATTTTAAAGTACTAAGAGTGTAGTTTCAAATAGAATTCTCCTGGGTCAATTTCTAGTATCACACACATTAAAAATAAGATATTAATAATATTAGGTGGACCAAGATCTTTAGCCAAAGAGGAAAAGAGGAAGGAAGGGAAGGAAGGAAGGAGGAAAGGAGGAAGAGAAGGAGGGAGGAGCAGTGAGAATAATGGCATTCTTTGCTCAAGTAACTGGGAAAAAAAGGTGTAGTACTAATCATAGGTTCTGAACCCATCATCCCTCTGGTACACTTGAATATGAAATGTAGAGCTGAATCTGCTGAAATACCTTATTTTGCACCGTTTTCAAATATATTATGACTGTTTTTTTTTAAACTCTAAATACAATGGTCTATATCAAAGAAAGCTAGAGAAAGTATGATTACATTTGCTGGCCCTATATTCAGTGAAATTATAAATTAAGAACAAGTAGATAGATAGATAGATAGATAGATAGATAGATAGATTAATATAGGTAGAAACAAAAGAAGAAGCCACACAAGTATAAATGATATAACTCCCATTTCAAAGGACATGATAAAATATTTTTCACCGTATTTATCATCTAAACATATATGCTAACATGTTGTTTATCACTAGAAAACAAATTAGTCATCAAATCTATTAATAGTAACAGTTACTGTACATTAAGTCCTTTTATTACAGAAAAAATAATGTACATACATTTTTAAACGATCATACTAATTACATGAATGGTAATATTAGCTCTGTTTTTATATTTAAAAAGAAAACATGATTAAGGAGATTATAAATTAACTCAGCCAGCTTAAAAAGGTAACTGCTGGATCCAGGTCAAATCAAGTGCACTTACTGTGGTGGAAGCTAATCCACATCGCATGTGATGTCTTTCTTGTATTCTACTTAGGGTGCCCATGCATTCCAGTTGGTCTAGAGAGTCTAATTTATACCTGTCATTCCTGAATAACTGTACATAGAGCCATCTTTCACCTTCAAAATGTTCTGGTTTAGATGATAAATTATATATTAATCCTGATTATATTTCACAGTGCTAGAATAGAGGACTTTCTACAACAAAGTTCAAAATAGTATGTAGATGTGTGCACACAGGTGCACTTGTGTGTGTGTGTGTGTGTGTGTGTGTGTGTGTGTGTGTGCATGCACTGAATGTGTATATGTGATTCAGCGTGAGCATGTGGTGTGCTAAGTCATAGTAAGGGGCCATGTTGTGGCAATTCATGTAAAGATTTGATGTTGCATGTCATTTTCTAGAAAACTTGTTAATAAAACATGAAATAGAAAGTAGGCAATTATGTGGTGAATCTGGTTTGCAAGCATAATCAAGCTCAATAATTATGACAAAAACTGATTCATCCATCTATAAAAGAGACACTAATGGAATTTGTAAATACTCTTTCACTAAAGGTAGATTAAACAAGCATTCATATGCCAGTCAAGTGTGCATTCACATCATTAATATTAGACCTACTAAATATTATTCATTTAGCAAATAATTATTTTATTTCTTAAATTTTGATACTTCAAAATTAGGCAACTTTATATAAAATATTTATATTTTCTTTTTGATGTATTATTTTATAAACAGAATGATTAAAAATATAAGTTGAAAATAATGATACAATGCATAGAATTAGCTAAAAAATGCACCATTTCAATTATTTGTACAATTATTAAAGATATACAAAAGTTACTTTATATCTGTTCATAATATATTCCTGGGGTATATACAATTTTTCTCTAGTTATTTTGTATATAATTTATAGTTCATTAATGCATTTTCCAGATCAGCATCTCACAAGTTATTTGTATGACATATGGTGATATTAGCTAACATTACAGAGTGATTATTAAGTTCAGGGCATTATTCTAATCACTGATTCTAAGCACTTTTGTATTATCTAATACTCATAATGTCCCCACGGTTGTAAGGCACTGCTCTCTTTATTATCTCAGATAAGACAGAAACTAAATAATTGTCTAAGAGCATACTTCTAGTAAGTAATAGTGTTGGAAATCAAATTTGAGCAATTTATGTATGCTAGTCTGCCTTCATGAGTCACACATGCAAAACTGAAATTTATATATACATATAAATGCTAATACTTTACAAATACAATATATGTGAATATATTTGTATCAAAAACTAATAGAAGCCAGGTGTGGTGGTACATGCTTATAATCCCAGCTTTTGGGAGACTGAGACCGGAGGATCGTGATTTGCAGACAGCTTCAGCTACTTAGCGAGGCCCTTCACAACTCAGTGAGACCTTGTTTCAAATTAAAACACAGGACTAGGGGTGTAGCTCAGAGGTAGAATGCCTCTGAGTTCCATCCTCAGTAACACAAACACACACACACACAAAAAAAAAACTAATAAAACATTTTCATTTCTCTAAAGTATTCTAAAGAAGAATGATTTTTTCCACCTCTCTTTCTAACATTATGCTGATTCTGTCAACCTCTGAGTTATTATTGTACCCTCCTCTGGAGATTATTGTGACTTAAAACCCATCAGCATTTATGACCATCTTCATGCAGGTCTGCTCTACTACTAATGAAGAAGAATTTTAGTATGGATGGTTTGTTTTTATATTCAATTTTTTAGAGTTCACATGAATTTTATCAATATTTATTTGTCCTTGCCTTTTTCTTTATTAATATTTTATAATCACATATCCATGTGAATATGAGGCTGTAGACAGTTTGAGTCATTTAAGCATGACTGTTTTGCAAATATTCTTCATGCCCTTATTTGGGAAAATATTTGAATCTCTTCTGTGTGAGAAGAATGTAGTGGAAACACAGTTTATATACTGCCTCGCTGGGATGCTGTCATATTTTGATTACTATCTTAAAAAATATTTTGCTCCATTACCCAGAAATAAGTTACCTACAATGACTTACTACATTACTTGCAATTACTACAGCCTAGACTTTTTAACACACACACACACACACACACACACACACACACACACACACACACAGTTTTTGTGTGTGATTTAAAGGCAGTTATTACATTTATTTAACTACTTATAACAACTAAATATTATTCTATGTTAAATATTTTCTAGAATATTATGACTGTGTAGATCTTGCTCTTATGTGTATTGAGAAAAAGCTGGAGATAGATAGGATTTTGCTAATTTCCTAACAGAGTAGCTACATGTACATGTTTTTTAAGTTTCAGCATTTAAGATGTTAAAATTTTATTCTGTATCTAATAAAAGTATTATGTTTCAAGTTCTATTAACATTTAAAATAGCAATGTAATTTCGATGATTGTCTAGCTAGGATTTTTTGAGACATTAGGAATTCTATATTCATAACTTTTGGTTCTAACTGTTGTCTCACTGTCTTTCAACCCTGCCTTTTATTCCCAAATGGGCTTCTTATGGTTAATTAACTTGGAATTAATTATATGACAGGCCAATAGGGGATAACAGCATTTCCCAGAGGACCTGTGACAAGATTCTCTAAGAGCTAGAGATTGTTTTGGCAATACATTTGAAGCCATCTTTGACTTATTTTTGTGTGTGTGTGTGGTACAGGGGGTGGAACCCAGGGCTTTTTCTACCTCCGGGCTATACTCCCAGACCTATTTTATATTTTATTTGGAAACAGGGTCTCACTACGTTGCTGAGAGCCTCACTAAAGTAGCTGAAGCTGGCTTTGAACCTGTGTGATCCTACTGTCTCAGCCTCCCAAGTTCAGGGATAACAAGCGTGCACCAACACGCCCGGCTTCATCTTTGACTTTATACTTTTATCCCTAAGTCATTGACATAGCAAAATGTTAAATTTTAAATGTTATATTTTAAATTTTATATTAATATTAAATATTAAATTTTGATTTTTGCTAGCTTGTTCAATAGTATTCATGTACCAATAAATCAGATAAAATCAGAAAAAAAGGATTTGTACTAGGGTGTCTGGTATCAGATGAAACTCAGGTTTGTCAAGGAGGGGAAGGTTTTTTTTTACTTTGACAGAGAAACATAATAATTACCATTTTTCACTACTACCACTATGTATGTCATGTTAATAAAAATGTATTCTAATTTTGAATCTAATTTTTACAAGTATTTTTAACATTACCATGACAAAAGAATCTCTCTTCCCATCCTCTTTCCAGGAGACACAGAAAATACAAGTGATTTTTCCTGAAGAATACCAACTTCTACTTTCTGCTACATGAAAAGAGCTTGGAGGTTGCCACCCTTATTTTTAAAGTTAAACAACTAAACAAATTGAAGAGCAATGACTTTTCTTGGAGATATGAGAAAATTAAAGTTACAGGGAAAATTGTTCCCTAAAAATTGAGAGGCAGAACATCCAGATAGATACTGGAGAGATATAACTTCCTGTGACAGAAGACCCTGGAGGTATAAGTTGGTAGGAAGACATAGATGGTGAAAAAGTGGTGGTTGGAGAGGGAAAGGACAATAATTATGAAATACACTCAGAAACTTTTCTACTCCCCAGGCCTATATTGCAAGGCATAATACTTTACCATGGTCCTACCCCAGCTGAGGAAAGAAAGTTCTCTCATTCTAGCCACTTCCAGATATCTGGCATAATATGATGGAGGAAAGATGGCTAACATGGGTTAGGTGTTCAAAAAAAAAATGGATTGAACTCAAACCCTACAATCAGAAAATATATGGGAGGAGAATCTACAGCAAGAGAGAAACATATGTGTTGGCCACAGACTTGACAAAAGAGAGAAAAAGAGAAAGGAGAGGAGAGACTACATATAATCCTCAAGGCCACACACCCAGGGAACCCTCCTTTACAACCAAGCCCACCTCCAACATGCCTGCCTCATCATCTTCGTGAGGGATAGGTGGTGGATATTCTAAATCCAGACCATATGGAAATTGAATGAGAAAGTTTAATTCACATAGAGACTGTGTGTCAGAGGGAGAAAAAGAAGGCAAAGTGAAATATCATATTTGTAACTCCTAATTGATTGAAAAGTTAAGTGTTTTCAAAAAGAGTAATACCAAGAATATATAAGATTAGTATAGCAAATTTATGCTTGAAATTATGACATACATTACAAGAAAAGAGAATAGGATGTATTTAACTATAAACCTAATAAAATATGGATCAATGTATAGAATACTGAGACACATTTAAGAGTATCCAAATAAATTATGCAATAATTTATATAACATATTATATATACATATTTCTGTGTTGAAACACTTAATATTAAAATACCACTTCTTTCCAAGTTGACTTCAAAGTGGGTCAAACCAGTCAAAATCTCAGAAAGTAATTTTGCATATATATATTAAACAGGATTTTTAAAAAAGTATGAAAAGACAAGTTGTCTAAATCTAAATTTAATGCAAAATATAAACCTTAATACAAATATTTTTAAAAGATACCCGAGATTGGCTGATAGTGAAAAAGGAGGCTGAAACAACATGAAATTTTTTTTAAATTACATATTAGTAGGCAGAAATATGTTAGAATTACTTTCTCAAGTATAGTGCAATGGATGTAAAAAAAAAAGACATAATTTAGACAACCATTTTATCTGCACTTAGGAGAAAACTCAGCCCATGAGAAGAGAAGGGAATTGGTCAGGGGGCTACTTCTATATTACTTAAGGAGTCAATGTAGAAATTGAATTCTTGAAGATTAACTTACCATTCTCCACTCCTTGAAACTTTTTAATAGATATATTGCTAAAATGCTTTTACTTCTTCTGATTTGAGCTTGTGGTTTCCATTTTTAACTTATAAAATTGTATTCATCATCATCATCATCATTTTGGTACTAGGATTGAACTAAAGGATGTTCTACCTCTGAGCTAGATCCTCAGCCCTATTTTGTTTTAATTTGAAAAAAGTCTTGGCTTTAAAACTATGATCTTCCTTTCTCAGCCTCACAATTTTTTTTTTTTTTTGGTCAGTACTGGGGATTAAACCCAGTGACATTCTATCTCTAAGCTATACCCACCGCCCTAATTTTTATTTATTTATTTTTTGAAACAGGGTTTCACTAAGTTGGGGAGGCCTCACTAAGTAGCTCACTAAGTAGCTGAGGCTGGCCACAAACCTGCCATCCTCCTGTCTCAGACTCCCAAGTACTGAGATTACAAGTGTGTGCCATTATGCCTGGCTTATAAAACATTCTTGTCAAAATAATTCTTCATTAACTTTAATAAACCAAAAATAATGATAACAAATTGTTACTGGATTTTTAAAAAAGAGAATATCTTATCTATTATTCCTTTGTTATGATTTACTCCTAAATTGTCAACACATCTCTCTACAATTATATGATTACCTAAGGAAGTTTCTCTGAGCTAATGATTCTTATATATTTAGAACTGTTAAAAATCTTTAGGATAACACTGATTTACTATTGTTCAAATGAGTTAGTACCCATAAATAAAGGAGTGCCTCCATAAAAAGAAAAATTAAAACCAATAGATTTACAGCTTTGTACGGAGTTTAAAACATTCATAAGTAACCAGGATTTCATTACATTTCTAAAAATCACATTTATAGGATATAAATGCTTATAGTCCAGTAGAAATTAAAGGAAAAGAGAAAACGTATCCTCCATTCTTCTTTTCTTAGCTAGTGACTAAAATCTTCATATATGCAGCTTCCTTTTGATTAATGATTTTATAATTTTACTGTAGCTGTTTTTATTAGAAACATCATTTGGATTATCACATGAAAAAGGTAACAGTCTTTAAAAAAAGTATATTGCAATGATGCTTTCATGTGTACACATAATATTTTCATTTTTCACCATGAACAACTACTTGCTTCTAAGTTTAAGATAAACAGATGACAATGAGAGTTGAGGAATATTTTCAGAGACTGATAGCAGTTAGTCAGCCTTGATATTTTTCTGGCCTATGCACCTATCACCAAAAGACTCCAAGTAGTGTGGTTTGCTCAGATACAACATGAAGTTCCTGTGGTTTCTGTAGTTCCTATAGTGGGCAGAGTTGTGCACAAAGTCACAAGAGAAGTGCTTGGATGTGCTCTTATCATACTTCTTGTTATACTTAGTCTCCTTTAACTCACACACTTAGCATTCATCAAATAAATTATAGCTGGAAACAAATTTGGCTCCCATTGTGCACACAGTGTGAGACCCCAGTGCTGACATAGGAAACGACAACCTGACGTTGCAGGTTCTTTGGGTTCTCGTGTCATTCCAATGGTGAGGAGTACTGAGGTAATGAAATATAATTTCTCTTTGATGTAATTCAAATGCATATGCATTAACCTAGTATTAACCTATCGTTAAACCAATAATTAAGCATGGTAGATAGTGATTGTCACATACACAAAGGAAAATAAATGGTTCACTTTAAAGGGGTTTAAAATTTTGTAATGTTATTTAAAACGCATGGCCAAGAAGAGCAGAGTAGACATATGTCATGCACCAAATCGTTAAAATAGTTTTATTATGCAAATGGATTCTGGGTGAAGGCAAGGGCCATAATGGTATTTCACCTGTGTTCAGTTGCTTAACCCTGTCACTGTCGCTTCCATTTCTAGATGAAGAGAGCCATCGCAAATTCCAAGCAGGTCTGCTCACCAACATGATATTAATGAATAGTGGCACCACATCAAGTTTGGAGAAGGCCCAGACACAAGGAAGTTATTTATGTAACTTATTATTCCAGGCTGCGAACCAAGAAGCAGTGGCTCTTTAACAGCCAGAACCAAGAATTAGCAGAGCTGGAAACGTCTTACTCCTAACAGATCAATATAGTCGAGTGTTTCATTTCATTCCACTGGAGTAATTAAAACATTTGTATCCAAGGGGATCCACAGGACATGATGCATAGCACATTTCAGCCACCACCCACAACCATATCTAATCAGAAAGAGAGCCTGGCACTTCCAAAAATTACAGCCTAAAGGGTCAAGTGAAACATAAAGCAGCATTTTACATTTAGTCATGCAGAGGAATGCCAGAGAAATGGCATATGTTCCTGTGGTATATTTTCTAACTGAAGTGCAGGAATCTATAAAGTGTTCATAGGAGCAAGCTACCTAAGGTCTGCCATATAGTCATGGCAAATTAGTTCAGATGTTATGAATTATGAGGTCTGCGGTATTGATCTCATGGGTTAAATAAGTCTTTTCTTGCTTTTAAGCCATATTGTAATTATCAAAAGTAATAATGCACATAATATTAAGAAAAATTGCAGAATTTTTAAAAAGACCTTTTGTACTAATTTGCAATCCCACCAACAATGTATTAGAGCTTGTACTACTCCACATCCTCACCTGCCTTTGTTATTTGTGTTTTGAATGATTGCCATTCTAATTGGAGCTAGGTGAAATCTCAGGGTAGTTTTGATTCGCATCTCTCTGATTGCTAATGATATTAAACATTTTTTCATATATTTATTGACCATATGAATTTCTTCTTTTGTGAATTGTCTATTTAGTTAACTAGCAAATTTTTGATTGGGTTATTTTATGTTCTTAGTAGTGAGTTTCTTGAGTTCTTTGCATATTCTAGATATCAGTCCTCTATCAGAGGAATAGTTGGAAAAAATTTCCTCCCATTCCATTAGCTACCATATGATCCAGCGCTGAGTATCTACCCAAAAGAATAAAAACCAAAATACCAACTAATGCATGTGTATCTATGTTCATAACTGTACATTCACAGTGGCTAAACTATAGATCCAGTCAAGATGTCCATCAATAGATGAATAGTTAACAAAGCTATGGGATATGAACATAATGGAATTTTATTCAGCCATAAAGAAGAACAAAATTACATCATTTGCAGAGAAATGGTTGGAAGTGGAAAACATGCTAAGTGAGATTAGTCAGTCACAAAAAGTAAAAAATCAGATATTCTTTCTAATATGGGAATCTAGGGAGAAAAAGAGACAAGGAAGGAGAAATCATAGATGAACTAATAAGGAGACCTAACTGAGGAGGATGTTAGGGTGAAAGAGGGAAATTGCCTAATGTACATGATATACATTCAAAACATATCAAAGTCAAGCACTAAGCCAAACATGAGAAAAGGGGAGTGGGGAGGGAATAGGGTGGGAATTGGGGAAGGGCTAAATAGCAATGTGTGAATGTATGCTTCTACCATCTTGAACCCTTAGATGTATGACTGCAATGCACCAATAAAAACATTTAAAAGAAATAAAAAACTCTTTAAATGGCAAAACCTAGATTTCATAGTTTATACCCCTGTTTTCCAGTGGTTATTCTTCTTTTTTTCCCTGTTACTGAGGATTAAAACGAGAGTCATTCTACATCTGAGATATACCCCAGCTCTTTTTTTTTATTTTTGTTTTGAAAGAAGGTCTTGGTAGTTTGGTGAGAGTCCTGTTAAATTGCTGAGACTGCTCCTGAACTTGGAATTGTCCAGTCTGAGCTCCCCAAATACTGGAATGACAATCTATTTAAATCATATGTGCTATACTTCTTTACTGAGATAATGATATTGTAAATTATTTACCAGTTTTCTAATGAGATAAATAATAATTTGGCTTCATTATACTAGCCATTCCTTTTATATACTTATTTTCCTTTTCTTTCATTAGCCACATATGCACAGATATGAAGAGATTTGTCTCTGAAAACTTTTAACTTTCATCAAAACTAAAAGCCAACAAAGGCTGGGCGTGGTGGCGCACACTTGTAATCCCCGTGCTTGGGAGGCGGAGACAGGAGGATCACGCAGGTTCGAAGCCAGACTCTCTGGCTTAAAAGACCTTGTTTCAAAAAAAAAAAACTATAAAAATAGGTCTGGGAGTATAGCCCGGAGGTAGAAGGGTTTCCAGGAACCCCAGTACCACCCAAAGAATAAAAGCCAACAAATTTTAATAACTAACTTATATCTTTGTGGGAATTCCAAAAATTTTTGGAATAGCTAAATTTTAGTAGTTTGTAGAAGTCATAGTTACACCACAAGTTCGGAATGATGTGGCCACAGCCAAGGAATGTTAGTGGCCAGGAGAGCTGGCAAGTAAGAAAAGCATAGTATCTCAGAGCCTACAGAGGGAATGAAACCCTGTGCTATTGGGGTTCTGGCTTTTAAATCTGGGGAAGAAATAAGGTTTCTGTTGCTTGAAACCATCCATTTTGTGATAATTTGCCACAGTACCCACAGGTAGCCACTCAAAAAATGCTTATAACATTTAATAACAAAAAAACTCTTAAAGACTGAATTTTCAGGTTATTCATGTAATTTTTACTTTTAAGGTATGTGATATTTTAGGATAATAAAGTAACATGGTTTATCTATCTATATATCTCTATCTATATATCTATATCTATCTATCTATCTATCTATCTATCTATCTATCTATCTATCTATCTATCTATCCTGGTGGGGCGTTTTATAATAATATAGCACCACAAACCACTGCTCATTTTGATGGAGATTACTGGTGATTGAACCCAGGGCCTCACATATACACATACCAGGTCAGTGCTCTACCACCAAGCTATAGTCCTAGCACTTGTTTATTTATTTATTCATTCATTTACTTATTGTGTTTTTGTGTGCATGTGTGTATCTGTGTGTATGTGTGTGTCTGTGTGTATGGTACTGGGAATTGAACTCAGGGGTATTCTACCTCTGAGCCATACCCTTAGCCCTACTTTATTTTATTTTTGTTTTTAAACAGGGTTTCATTAAGTTGCTGAGGGTATCACTAAGTTGCTGAAGCTAGTCTCAAAACCGTGATGCTCCTGTGACAGTCTCCCAAGTATTGGAATTACAGGTGTGCACCACTATGCCTGAATTATTTTATTTTGAGCCAGAGTCTTTCAGAGTTTCCCAGACTGAACTTGAATTTTCAATTCTTCAGCTCCAGCCTCTCCAGTAGCTAGGATTAAAGGAATGTGCCATTGTGACTGGATCATTGGTTCCTTTCTAATTTTACAGCATCTTAAACACTATGTTGTATTTTTATCGAGAAATGATCTGTACTATGTTGCAGGAGATTCAGGTTTTTAAGTCTGAAAGAATTGAGTTACAACCATAGCTTTTCTATTCCTTACTGATGTGCTTATGGAAATGTTTCTCAAGCCTAAATTTCCTCATTTGTAAAATATGAATAATGACTAATTCATGATGTGATTTATTTTTGGTGTTAAATCTGGACAAGCATATGGCATGATGTCCAATATTAAATAAATGTTATTTAATATTGTTGCTACTTTTTCAGATCTGTATACTAACTTGTTCATCTTCAAGGTCAGAAACTTGATACCATTTTTTACTTTTATCACAAATATCATTAAGTATGTCACATTTACCATATAGTTAATGAATTAATGAATGAGTGAGTCAATGAATGAATGAATAGCATGATGAGGCATGCCAGCTATTTTTGCTCATCCTTACTGCTCTACTTGGAAGAAAGAATCAAGTGGAGAAACTTCACTTGTTAAGAACAAGAGAAATTTATTATGAAGGAAAATAGATTATAGGAGCAAGTGTAGAAATCAAAATAAAATATCACACTACAGCATGCTATAAATAGTACGTACACTGAACAAATCAGGGTAAACAATATCTCCACAGGCTAGTAAGTCTCCAGTAGAAAGCTGATCAGAGTCCTGATTGGAACAGTCCCTGGCAGAGTGTACGTTCTCTCCACTGTTGAGACTTCAAAGTCTGCAATCCTCAAAGGGTCCTTAAAGACACTCAAACAGTATAGGGCTTAGGAATGCATATTTTGCATCCCCAATGTAAGCCATGTGAAGCTTACTTTTTTCATATTTCCCAGAGAGTGGCCAGCTCCCTTGATAAAAGAAAACACTGTTTCTCCTAAGTGTATAGGATACCACATGTTCTTGGATTTATTTTGTACCTGAATGCCCAGTCTACCTGGATGTCAAAGTACAGGGAATTGTGCTCTATGCACTTGTTGATTTGCATGTTTGTTGATACCAATACTTGGACAATTTATTAACTATCCATATACTCCTGAAAATGACAGCCAAGAAAGAAAAGTTTTACCAACCAACTATACAGAGACTTGTTTTCTGGCTTTAGGGTTCCAACCCTAACTTTTTTTTTAAATTTTCACTTTGGAGAAAAATTATTTTTAAAGTAAAAGACAATGGGAGAGGGAAAAGGGAACAGAGAGAAAGAGAAAGAAATAAGAGAGATAACGGAGGATAAGATAAAAGAAAATGAGAAGCAGGAGAGAGGGAGGAAGGGAGAAGAAAAGAAAGAAGATATAGAAAGGAAAATAAAGACTCACCACAAAACCACCTCTGCCTATAGGTCTGTTAATCCTATTCCTTCTCACAGACCATCTGAATCTACCATTAGCCCAATTGAGTCTATAATCAACACTTCTCAAGGTATGTAGTTTAAGAGATAATAAATACTACACAAGCAAAATTAATGCTTTTGGCTTTATACATTGTTTTCTCCCTCAATTTCAAATTCTGGAATCAAATCCCCGCGTTTGGGAGGCTGAGACAGGAGGATCGCACGGGTTCGAAGCCAGCCTCAGCTACTTAGTGAGACCCTGTTTCCAAATAAAATATAAAAAATGTCTGGGAGTATAGCCTGGAGGTAGAAAGCCTCTGGGTTCCACCCCCAGTACCACCAAAAAAAAACAAAAACAAACAAACAAAATTCTGGAATCACTAGTGCATTTTATTAACATTGCTAATTTGGTTAAATCTTTACATGAGCAAACTGAGGTGTGTGTGTGTGTGTGTGTGTGTGTGTGTGTGTGTGTGTGTGTGTAGGTTTGGAAAAATAAATCTATAAAATATGTGAAAAATGTTTTTTCCAGATTTTTAAGTATTGTATGCATTGGAATATATATGAAATAAATCAATTTACCATACCTAGCAAAAAAGAGTTATTTTTAGATGAAGTGAGAGTAGTCAGTTGTATGCAATGGTACTTGTAAAGCATGTAAGATGAAAACAGGGAAATGATAATTGAATTTGATATGATGAGATATATTTTCGAAGCTCAAAAGAGCAGTGAAGAGGTAAAAACTGAGATACAGTAGGTTAAAAAATACAAAAGTAAAGAAATGTAAACAAGAAATAAAAACTCATTTTTAAGTGTTTGGGGGCAAGTAAATAGAGAAATAATGGTAAGATGCTGCTGAAGGGGTTAATTTTATCTACTATTGATTTTAAATAAGATATGCTAATAAATGACATGAATAATTCATTAGAAGTAGAGAAATAATATTTTAAGAGAAGCAAGAAAGAGCCAAAAAATAAAATTAATTTTTTGCTTGTTTTTTGAGGAACTAGGGGTAGAATCAAGGGGAAATTCTACCTCTGAGCTACACCCTCAGCCTTATTTTTTAGTCTTTATTTTGAAACAAGGTCTCAGTAAGTTGCAGAGAACCTCACTAAAAATGATAATATTCGTTAGAAGTTTACAACAAAAATTAGGGCTTTTCTAGATGTATAAAGCAAAAGAAGAAAAAGAAAGAGATAAAGAGGTAGAATATCTAGGAGAATGGTTACAAAGAACTGGATATAATAATCAGTAATGATCCTACTAGTGTAAGAATAGAAATGAAGATGTAGATGGGGGTTGGGTAGTTGAAAAAACTGGTAGATCAACCCATTAGAAGGCTGTCAGAACATTCTGGAGTAATCTAATGAAAGTCAAGAGTAAATTGAGTGATAAGGTTTTGACTCTGGCTATTAATAGGTCTGGGGGTGATCACAAGAATGTGAGGTGGAGAAATGTAAGAAAAAGTTTCTTGAAAGACAAAAATCAAGAAACAGTTAATTGAGAATGATGGACAGATCCTTGGATTTACCATAGACAGAAGCAGAGTCATATATTGTGACTAAAACCCTGAACAAAGAAAAAAATTTTACTGAGTGAGGCAAAGTAGCTTAGAGTTCTAGATACACAATGATAATAGGTCAGTGGAAGGGTTTGCCATCAAATAAGCTGGGACCTTACATGAGAAAAGAGAAAATATATGTATACTGAATTCAGAATTGTCATTTCTATCAAAACTAGTAATATGTGTATTATGCCTGAACACACACACACACACACACACACACACACACACACACTGAAAATAATGTATTTTAATTAGAAAAATCTCATTTCATGACTTCAATTTAATAAATGTAATAATAATTTAGAGTAAGTGAAAGTTGAGTTATTATACATTGCTTGAACATAATCCTGATAATGAAGAAAAGTAATCCCACAAATTTTATTTTTAAATTACATATTTTTGCTGACATGCTGTCTCTCCTACAATGAACTTCTTAGGAGATGTTCTTTATCTCTCCAATACCCATGTTCCCAACAACTGGCACAATCGCAGGCACATAGTACAAGTATTTGTAGAATTTGAAGTTCACAGAACACAAATTACGTGAAGATTCTTTTTTAAATTAATAACTGAAGTATGTGAGAATTTGAGTCTAAATTAGCCCTTGCACAGCAAGTAGAAAATGTATTATGTGAGTCATGAGCAATTTGAATAGCATTTGTACTTATCAAGCATCACTTTGTATTTCAATGCCTAGCAGATTTCCAATTGACTAAAATAAGTGTGGATCGAAAATGTGATGTATTATTCTTGTGCATGTAATAGCAAATAATTAGTATGCGTATTTTCAAGAAAATCAAAAGATAAGACCCTTCCTGACCTTGAAAATTTGCTCAGAAAATCTGTGGTCATGGTTCATTAGTGATATGCTTTACCAAGCTGGTGAATAAGGAATAATTTTCATTTCCTTTCACTGATTCTTATGCTTATGGAAACCATTAATAGATAAGAATGACATTAATGCACATTTTGTATAATAAAGATTCCATGAGCCTAAGAATCTTATTTTTGCTGCCAAGGGCTTGTAACCGCAGGCGAAGAGGAGGAAAAATTTGAGATAAAAAAAAAACAAAAAATAAAACCCAGAAATAGTAAACTTCAGTACAATTTTAAGTGAAGTACAAATAGAAATGTGAGTAAAAAATGAAATTATATGCGGGCAGAAGAAGACTGGTGATAATAAAATATAAATTCACACATCTATAGAAAATATATACATTACACAGATGAATTTTATGAAGATTATTTGTATGTAGAGCTGTGTATTCTAAATATGTTTTAGTGTAATTGTATGATAAACCAAAATATTTTAAGCCCTTGATTTACAGCTGTTTTGAATCTTTTTTACATTTAGAAATATCTAAAAATCAGTTGGCATGAGAAAAATAAATGTGGTGTAGGCCATTTTAAACTCTTACACAAATATACAAATACAATTTAATAAAGACCCATGCAAAAACTCTGATGATGAAAATTACCTTATTAATTATTGTCTTATGTCTCCATTTCCTTCTCCTATTGGTATAAATGATTTATGATATTGGCTTATCCCAAAATAATTTATCATGCTGAGGCTCTTGAAGTCTTGACTTAGTAAATACAATTAGTGATATAAACTGCTCCATGAATATATAAGAGTAAAAAATAGAAATTTTAAATCTTAAAACGCTCATGGTACAATGCAATAAAGGGAAATACTTTAGTTCTAATGAAATATATTTTAGGTATAATGCATAAGACAAATATTTGTGAGAAACACTTCGTTGGCATGATATCCACCCACATATATAAATATTTTCTAAAGATTCATAAGGAAGATTTTGGGTCTCATGCTTCTGTGAAATACTCCTAAGTAATGAGATTATGTTCAGAGAAATAAATCAAAAGACTGTCTTAGAGTAAAAAAAATGTACATCAACTATTCAAAGGAAACATATTCTTAGCAATGCAGTACTTTTAAATGCTTGTAATAAGACCTGCTTTAAACAATGCATTGGAAACAAAAGCATAGTTAAATTTAGGTGCAGAAGAGACCCTGATTGTCTTTTTAAATATTCAGTTTTTTTTCAGGTTGAGATTAAAAATGAACAAAACATTGCGATCTCTATATGTTGGATGTTGTTTTAATGAATACCTTCTGGGAGAAAACAAAGTGACACTTATCCTTCTAAATGGAAATACAAGAAAATAACTGAAAATTTTAATGACTCATGAAGAAGCAAATGACAAAAGAAAAAATATCTGAAGCAAGTTCAAAGTAATTATTTTTCTGCCTACAGATATGAAGCACCAAGTACAAACTAAATTTCATATGAAAATATATTTATATTCTGTTTGTTTTAAATTTTAAATATTTAATTACAGAGTAAAATAAAAGAGACAATAGTAGACTCATTATCTGAGAATAAAAGGAATGTTCCATAACATTTGTATCAGATATTTCCTTTTTCATATTTTATTGGTATGTTATAATTATTTATCTTAGTGAGGTTCAAATTCTTACAAACAGACCTGCACAAATGTCTTGGTGGGTGTGATTTTCTTCAAGTCCCATGCTGCATCCACCCTTCCTCACACATAACCGCTAGATTGGCAGTGATACCTTTGTACATAAACACGGCATAATTTGAACTCTATTAGTTCTTTCCTTTCCCTTCCCCACCCCTTTCATTATTCTACTGTTCTCATTCCTCAATTATATAAAGTCCCATTTGTATTCTTTTTTTTTCTTTAGCTTCCACATATAAGAGAAAATATATTACCCTTGACTTTTTGTGACTAATTGACCTTACTTAGCATAATATTTTCTTGTTCCATTCATTTTCTTGCAAATGAAATAATTTTGTTCTTCTATGACTGAGTAAAATTCCATTCCGTGTGTATATATACACACATACACATACACACATACACACACACACACACACACACACACACACACCACATTGTGTTTGTGTTTCGGGGGGTGTGGGTGTGTGTGGTACTGAGGATTGGACCCACCTAGGGACATTCTACTGCTGAGCTATATCCCCAGATATATTTTATATTACTTTTATTTTAAAATAGGCCTCATTAAGTTGGGGAGGTCCTTGATCTAACTTGCTGAGGTTGGCCTCAAACTTGCAATCCTCCTGTCCCAGCCTTCCAAGTACTGGGATTTCAGGGATGTGCTACCATGACAGAACCATCCTTAGTCTTTTGAGGAACCTCTATATTTATCTTCACAGTGGTTGTGCTAACTTGTAGTCCCACCAACAGTGTATAAAAGTTCTTATTTTCTAATAATCTCTTCAGCATTTATCACTGTATTCTTGATTGTCATTCTATTGGAGTTATATATAATTACTGTGTAGTTTTGATTTGCATTTCCCTGATTACTAATGATGCTGAGAATCTTTTATATATTTATTGTCCTCTTGTATTTCTTCTTTTGAGAGATGCTTATTCAGCTCAATTGCCCATTTACGACTGGCATATTTTAAGTGTTTAAGTTCTTTATGAATTTTAGATAATAGTCCTCTATTGAAGGAATAGGTGAGAAAGCCTTTCTCCCATTCTGTAGGCTCTCTCTTCAGATTAATTTATATGCTGCACAGAAGCTTTTAAATTTGACGTCATCCCATTTATTAGTTATGAAATGGGCTTTATTTTTATTTTTATTGTTTGTGTGTGTGTGTGTGTGTGTGTGTGTGTGTGTGTGTGTGCGCGCGCGTGTGGCACTGGGGTGGAACCCAGGGGCTTTTCTACCTCAGGGTTATACTACCAGACCATTGTATACTTTATTTGGAAACAGGGTCTCACTAAGTTGCTAAGAGCCTCACTAAGTAGCTGAGGCTGGCTTCGAACCTGTGCGATCCTCCTGTCTCAGCTTCCCAAGCACTAGAATTATAAGCATGCACCACCAGGCCTGGCTGGGCTTTCTTTTTAAAAGTAATGTATATTTTGCTAAGACTCTCCACTTCTTTGACTTCCCCCTATCTGCTATTGAAAGATTGCTGACTATCATCCTTTTGCATATTTTATATTATCACATTTATAGGAATATATGTTTTATCAATAGAAATATAAGATAATAGCACTAAATGGTTTAAAATAGAAGGTTCAAATATTATCATGCTGTATGCATTATTGTAGAAGTAAATATCCACATTTGTTTACTCATATCTATGCTAATACCCTAACTAATGGGCAATAAAAATTCCAATACCTGGCTTTTTTCATATGTGAGTTTTCTAGAATATACTTTGTTCAACTTGAATATACATGAACATCCTTAACATTCTAGTTCCTTAATGATAATCTTATATGAATTTCATAAACTTTTTATTTTAAGTAATACGTTCTCTGTATTAAAGCATTAGTCCTAACTTCTATTTAAACCTTGTTTTCTCTCTCCCCACATCCCAGAAGAGATCTGGGATATTGATGGCAGGAAGATCAGAATTAGGGTAGCAAGGCCTATCTCTGAGAGCTTCACCCCACATCCTTCCTGTTTAATAATGTGAAAGACCAGAATGAAGTAAAGCCCATGTGGTTTCTTGTTTTTTTTTTTTTTGTTTGTTTTGTTTTGTTTTGTTTTGTTTAGCCACTCATTTATTGTGTTTATTTGTTTCTGCTGTTTCTTGTTGCTCTCTGGCTAATGTTGAGTAGCCACCACCTCTCCCCTATGTGCAGCTTTACAATTCCTGGATCTTTTATGGAAGATTTGAAAGCATTCTCCAGGGAAACACTTTGCAGTTTCTTGACTTGAACAATCTACATCAAGCTCAAGTCTTCTACACCTTGGACCTCCAGCCAGTCTACAGACATCACTCCTAGGAGTTCTCCCGATTCTTGGGGCAGAAAACTCTTACAGAGAACACCCCAAGATAGTTCAGAAACAATTTTTGTCCTTTTCTGACCCACAAGAAGCCCTGTACCACTATATATAGAACATGAAAATTTAACTCCACTTTCATCCCCGCTTTCTGCTCTGTCTTATTTCTAAATTTGTGAATATCTCTAAATTTGTGAATTTTTCCTAATTCACCAAACAAGAGACCTGATAAGCACATTTGCTTCCTAAATAACCACTGATCTGGAAAATAAGGTCCCTTTCTTAAGGCAGCCCCCATTACAACGAGAGAGAGTGGTACTGAAGATCTTTTGTTTTTCTAGATCTCTCTCCAAGGACACTGCTCACAGATAACACTAATGACCTCTACCATCCTCTTTCTAGAAATCTGAGAAAGAAGATTAGAGATGGAGTGATGCAGGACTGCAATGAGATGTGAGCAAAATGTGTTACCCATGTCTTTCTAGTATACCTATCATTGATGATTGACTTTAGAATGCAGAATATTTAACATTTTTTATAGTGATCACTGTACCCCAGTTACATGTCTGGAACAGTTAGAAGGACTTGATTTAACTTTGTATTACATAGACAAGTAAATTCTAGACGGCTGGTTTGCGAGTTTTTGAACTTACAATATAAACATCAAAAATTGTTCTTGCATGTGGCAACACCAAATTAAAATTCCATCACCAGTTTATAAAAGGTTTCTCTTGCCCCCTATATAACTAATGCTTTGTATTAACAGGTCTTTTAAAATTTTCTTATCTTAAAGAAGTTAAATACATTTTTGTGGTTGTTTTGATTTATACAGCCTTCAGTATTTACTGATATCAAGAACATTATAGTATGTTTATAGGTATTAGTGATTTATCTTTCCAATAGCATTTTTGTGCATTTTTTTTTGTTTTCTCTAGTGTCCTGTATTGATTCTTTATGTAGTCTATTATGCTTTTTTTTCTTATATGTGCTACCAATTCCTTTGGTAGTTATTAAATATATTTTATTTCATATAATTTTTAAATTTTAATGCAGTATAATATATTATTTTTCTTTATAGTTTATATATTTTTTCTTTGGTACTTTAAATCATAAATTTTTCTCTTATGAATCTGGTATATTTCTCCATATACTTAGGTCTTTTTATGTCCTTCAGTAAATATTACTGCTTCCTCTATAAAACTTCTGCACAATTTTGACAGATTTATTCCCAGTCACATTATAATATTTTACTTTCATAGATAATATATTTTCATTTTATTATATAATTTATATTTGAAATATAGGAGTGTTATTGATTTGGGAATAGTAATATTACAATCAGGACCTTTGGTATATCTCATTAATCCAAAGAGTTCATAAAATTTCTTGGATTTTTAGAAGCAAAGTATCACTAAACTACAAATAATTGTAGCTGGGCTTTAAGTTCAGACCTATATACTTTTCTATCTTTTATACTTTATTACTGTGATATAATAGCTTTAGAGTAGTTATTTCATTAAAAATAGCAAAATAATTTTTCAAGTAATTTCCCTGGTATAGTGTCATCTGCTATAAGGAAGATTAATAGAAGGGGTAATGGCAGCCATCTTTGACTCCCAACATCAAGAAGATCATGATCATTTCACCAATAAGTGCTTGTTTTCTCCAGATAGTGATGGATTACATGAATAAGTGTCTATTTGACAGTTTTTGAATTTTATACAGATTAGTGATGATATACATTAATATTTTATTTAATCTTAAATTTTATTTCTCATGGTATTGCTCTTGCTTTGCTTTGGATCTTAAGTGTCCCCAAAGGCTCATGTGTGAAAGGCTTAGTCCCCAGGATAGCACTACTGAGAGATGCTAGAACCTTTAAGAGATGATGTCTAGTGGCGCAGTTCAAATTCAATGGTGGTGTGCACTCAAAGAGGATTGTGGAATCCTGGTCCCTTCTTTTCTCTCTCTCTTTTTTTCCCCTGGCATTAAGGTGAATATTTTTGCTTTCCTACTCCTACCATGAAGTGCTACCTGGCCACAGGCTTAAAACAAAGGGGCCAGATATCATGTCCTGAAACCTCTAAAACTAGGAAAAAAAAAAACTCCTTCTTCTGTTTGGCTTAGTGATTGATATTGATATTTTTGTTGAAGTGCATTATGTGCATTATAAAATTTTCCTCTTTCTTATTCCAAGGAAGGGGGTGGGAATTGGGTAAGGGTGATGTTTGCATGTACATCTCCACCATCTTGTATCCCATTAAGATGACTAAAATGCACCAATAAAAAAATTTAAAAACACCCTTTTCTCTTTGTGAATTATCTCAGATGGTGCTAGAAACCTAACTCACTTTAATTTTATTTTAAACTTATAAAATTAAATTTTCATGTGAAGCAATATAGTTCAAAATTCTAATTATGTGTTATTTTTGAGATTCATATAAACCACAGTATTATATTTATTAAACAATAATGATATTTTAAAGTTTTTTAATTTTTCTTGAATAAATTTGATAAAATGTATTCTTTTATATATATTGTTTTAAATTAAACTTTTTGTTTGTTTTATAATAAATGGTGATTGTTTATTAGATAGTTCCAAACCTGAAGTGGTCTGAGGTTTTCATCAGTGGAAAACAAAAGAACTTTTATAGAAAACACACAAAAGTAAAGAACATTTTTGATTGGATTGAGTTACAAAGCTGCACACTTTCATCAGTACACCTAGAAAGATTACTTATATAGCTATAAGTTAGTTTGGTTGAGCAGACTTTGCCTCTGCAGTCCTCCTGGGTCTGTGTGGATTCTTTTAGCCATTTAAGGTTCACATTCTATGATAGGTTCTTGAATATGTTCTAAGCATTCTCATTTACTCTGTAACCTATAGTAATGATATTATTTTTTAGTACTACTTTTGGGTCTTCTTCAGTGATTGTGACCCTAACATGACATCTCTGTCTGTATAGGTACTAGGTCCCACCAGTACTTTCCCAATGCAACCCTGAGTCTCTGAGCTCTCAGAAAGGACCTGTCTCTGAGACTTTCTCGGTCTATGCAGTTAGTCAATATCACTGGGGTTAGATCTAGTGTTAAGAAAGGACTTCATGCTTTCCACAGATCCTGAACCCATGTTTCTCTCCAGCTGTGTAGAGAGCAGGTGCCACTGGGACTAGATCCAGTATAAATGTAGGAATCCACTTTCTTCACAGATAGAACTGGTTTGGTTTTACTTTTTTCTCATCTCCAAGTTTGGGTGGTCTGTGGTGATCTTCAGATGCTCTATTAAGGCTCTGATCCCTGGGGACTCTACGCTTTTTTGCCCGATTGGCCCTGGGGGCTGTCTGTCTGCTAATCTGTGGCTCTGTTGCATATGACAACAGTTCCAGCCCTGCCTTTATCAGGGTGAACCACAAAGTCAAAGACCCTGCAAGTCTATGGCTTGCTGAGAGTGTCCCTATGACCATGTAGGGAAGTCTCTCATGTAGACAGCAGGTTCTCTTATGGTGTTGTGGACCACTGCTCTGGATCTCTGGAGGACATGGTGAGCTCAGGTGCTACTGCTGCAGGTCATAGTCAGCATCAAGGAAGAACAAGCCAACCACTTACAATTATGATGAGCCATAGCCACTTAGTTCATCTCGAGTCATTGGCTTTTTTGCTGGAAGTCTCTGGAGGCCACAATGCCAGTAGTCCCTGGCAGTGGGTGGAGTACTTTCCTACTTTCTTTTATGCCGTCTAGCATTGTTTACACTGTTTTGAAAATTTCAATGCTTTGTTCAGATTTATGCTGATTTCTTTCTCTTGTCAAGACATTGTTTTCACATTGATAGAGATCAAGTAGAACTTACACTAGTAAATTTTGGCCATTGCATCCTTGTGTTTTGTTTGTGTTTTGGTTTTGGTTGCCCTGGGACCCAGGAGCACTCCACTTTTGAACTATACCTCAAGATCTATATCATTTTAATTTGAAACATGCTTTTGCTACATTGCTGAATACCTTGATAAATTGCTAAGTTTGACACCAAACCTGTCTCAGTTTCCCAAATACTGAGATTACAAATGTCTACTACTATGCCTGAATAAGTATCTCACTTTTTTAAAACGGAAAAGTGACATTTTATACTTTATTAGACATTCATATTTATTTTAAGAAGTAACCATTAATAAGTATCTTATGATTATTTATGTGTATATTTCTGCACAAATATGTACACAAATAATATTTGCTATTTTATGTTTTCATGGGTAAAAACTCATCAAATAGATTATACAGTAGCTATTGTTGGCAGTATTGCATATCACTGTCACTACTGACTCAGACCAAAGCACTTGGTTTGTATTAAAGTCAAAACTCTGATTCTCACTATCTATGTGACCATGGGAAAATCATGTAACATGTAATTTCTTGGTGCTTCATTATCTTTACATGTAAAAAATGTGGACACTCAAAAAAACTATTTCCTGGACCAGTTGTGGAAATAAAATATGTAAACTCATCAGAAGTACCTAAAACAGTGCCAGTAAGAACACACACACACATATAAACACACCAAAAAAAATCCCTCAAAGTTTAGTTCCTCTCATAATATTATCTTGCTTTTATCACTAATTTATTTTAGAGATCTTCTGTTTGCAAATGTAGACCTTATTTTTTATGCCACTAGGGATTGAACTCAGGAGATCTACCACTAAGCTATATTCTCCAATCTTCTATTTTTGAGACAGTGTCTCAATAAATTGCCAGGCTAGTATTGAAGTTGCAATCCTCATGCCTCAGCCTTTCAAACAGCTGAGATTACAGGCATGTAGCACCTTGTGTCTCTATCTTATTCTTCGTAATGGCTGCATAATATTTTTCCACTTCCATGCATATGGACAGTGAAATGATCAATTCTTTAGTAATATTCCAAGCTAATCTTTAAATGTCTATTGAACCATGTACTTAGAATGCATTCTTAAAAATGAAATTGCTATTTTTGAGAGCAAAACAAGTACCATGTATACATATAGTGGCTCCGCAGCACATACACAGACAAAATCTTTATAAATAATATCAAATAATTTATGATCTATTGGCAAAATTCTTATAGAAAATGCTATACAAACCAAGAGGACTTCCGTAATTATGTGACAGACATGCATTTTAAAAGACTAGACCTACAACTTGTAGTTGGTCAATGATAACAAGCAGAAAAATAAATAATTGAATAATAAAAAATAATAAAATAAAAAATTGAATAATAAATTTCTAATTTTATCTCTCTGCATTTCATCGTCAGGTAAAATATCTCAAAATTTAAAATGCAATATGAATTAAAAGAGCATGTGTATCTTTTCCAGACTCTTTATATTCCTGTGGGTGAGGGCATGGAATAACCCCTGAGAGCCATCTACAGGTGAAAAATATTCATAATCTGAGATTAAATCAGAGTACTAAACAATTTTTGATAACCCATAAATGCCTGATAGATGTTATTTTCTAAGATCATTTTCTGGGTTCATTTTCTCAATGAATAAATAAAAGATAAAAGACAAAACTGATGACCTATTGCAATTATGAGTTCAAAAATTAATTAAGTAAACACCATACATTTTATAAATAATAGTTTTTAGTATTAACAAATTTAAAATATAAAAAATGCTCAAATAACATCTATCAAAGTAATCTTGATTTGTTTAAAAAGCAGACTTGAGATAAATGTACTATCCTCATAGATGTACAAAACACATCTCCAAATGATAGGTAATAGAGGCTTCAGAAAGAGAAATGGAGATAAGTGGGAGCCAGCATAAAATCACCAAAACAAGTCAAACAAGCTAGCCTCATTTTTTTTACAGAAACTCTAAAGTAATAAATCAACACATAGAGTGAATATAGCAAACCAACTCTCAGAAAGTCACTTGAAAAAAATCTTTTAGATTGTGTTTGTAGACAGGAAAAAAGTGAATCTTGTTTATTCACATTAATCTAGGGCCATATCACAAAACAGACACTTAATCAATTAAGCAAAGTAATGAGTGCTATACACCATGCTTTTTATTCTTTTTTTTTTTTTTTTGCGGGTCTGGGGGTGGAACCCAGGGTCAATCTACCTCCGAGCTACAGCCCCTGCCCTATTTTTTATTCTTTATTTTGAAACTGGGTCTCACTGAGTTGCAGAGGGCTTCACTAAGAAGCTGAGGCTGTCCGCGAACCGCAATACTCCGGTCTCAGCCTCCCGAATGCTGGAATTACAAACGTGTGCCACCACACCCGGATCCTTTTTACTCTTTTTGAGTAAAACATTTATCTATTTTTTTATTTTAATATGGTAATCACATACTAGTAAAAAGCTGATATAAAGCATAAATATACAAAAATAATTTGATTTAAAAAAAATAGGGTGAGGAGTCACAAAGACACTCACATGTATATGAGAAAATCAAATTAATAAGCAAGTTTATGGTCATTATAAAAGCAAAACATGGCTAGGCGTGGTGGCGCACGCTTGTAATCCCCGCGCTTGGGAGGCGGAAACAGGAGGATCGCGTTGGTTCAGAGCCAGCCGTGCTGGCTTAAGAGACCCTGTTTAAAAAAAAAAAAAAAATAGGTCTGGGAGTGTGGCCCGTGGGAGTGTATCCTAGAAGTAGAAGGGCTTCCAGGAACCCCATTACCATAAAAATAATAAATAAATAAATAAATAAATAAATAAATAAATAAATAAAAGCAAAACATGGAAATATTAGCTACTACATGATTTTTAAAATCCTGAAAGATGTTAAAGGACAGCGAAGATTTTATAAGTAAACAGTGTTAATAGAGTTACCCAATGGCTAACAGGCTCTGAGTCTACAATGTAATAAAAATAAAGCGTTGGGATTGGGAGAAATTATACTTCTTCGCTAAAATCATACATGGGTTATTTTGTCTGTGTAAGGGGTTACATTTAAAAAATACTTTGATAAACTAAAAAGCAGTTAAATGGTGATGGACAGAGTAATGTGCACCTCAAAAGCATGTATGAGAATAAATATGAGCTAAAAACTTTTAAAACAAAAATGTGAGAAAAAATGTTGGCATTATTTAAATATGAAGACAATTTTAGGGTAAAAAGAAAATAATTCAGTATATTTTAAATAATATTTTAGAGAAAATAGAGCTGATTAGTACAATTTATAAGGCATTTGACATTACTAGAAATGAAAAACTCTCAAAATAAAACCATTTATATAAGGAAAGGGCTGCTTTTGAGAATTAAGATAGTTATCACTTGAATCATTCATGAATAGTGGAACAACTATTTTAGATTTCATAGATATAAATCTTAGAAGGCTTTGAACTCTCTTATGTTTAAGATTAAATAATTGTATATTGTTCTTTTCTTCTTTCTGTCTAGTGTTTTTTTCATTTGGTTCCTTTTTTACCAGTTTTTATGTATTATATTGTAATGTCATGTCAGTCTTATATGTTCCTTTTACTTCCATTTTTTGTATTACTACAATGAAGTCTCTGTAAGAATTTGTGCATTTGGCTTATTTTTTCTGACTATAGATATATGCTGAATCCTTTGTTGATGTGTTATTTTATTACTTATTAGCCACATTTTAATGCCATTCTCATTTGTTACTTTATAATATTATGAGTGATTATTCTGAGCACTACTCAATGATGATTCTATGGTTAATTTTTATGACACCTCTATGTTGTGTTGAATTAGCAAAAAAATCAGCCATGATGCAATCATTGTAATAATGTGAATCTGTACTTCTCTGTACTTAAGGTAGTTGACAACTTATTATTTGATT
Organism: Muscardinus avellanarius; assembly: GCF_963383645.1. Taxonomy (NCBI): domain Eukaryota; kingdom Metazoa; phylum Chordata; class Mammalia; order Rodentia; family Gliridae; genus Muscardinus; species Muscardinus avellanarius. The sequence goes on from NC_137799.1 coordinate 32,845,300, forward strand.
AAGATAAAAACTGGAATTTTCTACAATTCATAGTATTCACAATAATTTAAAATTTATATAAATTTTAATACGTGATTTTTCCTAATAATAAAATATTATGCTCACTGTAGAAAATTTGTAAAAAATTTTTCCACTGTATCATGCTTAAAAAGACTCTATCATTAAGGACACACATAGACTGAAATTGGAGGGATGGAAGGGGTATTCTATGCAAATGGAGACCATATAACATCAGAAAAGCAATTTTCATATTAGATAAAACAAAACAAGTCAAAAACTAACAAAATACAGAGAATGTAATTATATAACGTTAAAGAAGTCAATTTATCAAGAAGATATAGCAATTATAAATGTATAATGCACTCACTCAAAATCAAGGCCCATTTATATAAAGTAAATATTAACAGATAGAAATAGGCAGCATTCTAGTAATAGTAGAGGACTTTAATACCGTGATTTTGACAATGTATAGATCACGTAGACATTATGTTTGAAAATGCATTTTAAACCAAATGGATTTGACAAACGTACATAGCATCCCATGCAACAGTAATAAAATACACATTTTCTGCAAGAACACAAAGAATGTTTTCCAGGACAAATTACATAATAATACCCAAACAAGTGTGAATAATTCTAAGAAAATTGAAACCATATTAAATACTTCTTTCAGCCACAATAGAATAAAAATAGAAATGAATAAAATGGGAAATATTAGAAAATTCACTAACATTTAGAAATTAAACAATATGCCTTTATACAAACAGCAAGTGGGTCAAAAAAGAAGTCAAAATAGAAATCAAGCTGGAATGGTGGCTCATGCCTATAATCCTAGTACTTGGAAGGCTGAGACAAGAGGATTGCAGATTCAAGGATAGCTTCAGCAGGTAGTGAGACTTTCATTAACCTAGCAAGATGTTGTTTAAAAATAACAATGAAATAGAATTAGAAGTGTAGCTCATTGAGGTAGACTGTACTTGTTTTTAAACTCCAGGACCATACATACACACACACACACAAAAAAAAAACAACCACACACACACACCCAAAGATAAATAAAAAGATTTTAGACAAATGGAAATGTCAAGACAACATAGCAAAATCTGTAGGATGTACCAAAAGCTACTCTAAGAGGAACATGTATAGTACCTATCTGAAAAAAGAGAAAGACCACAGTAAATAATCTCATTTTAGTTTTCAAAGAACCATAAAAGGAAGAAAAAAAAATCAGGCCAAAGGTAGCAGAAGGAATGAAGTAATAAAGATCAGAGTAAAATAATTGAAACAAAAGAAGAGAAAACAAGAAAAAATATAAACAAAACCAAGAACCGTTTTTTTAAACAAACAAAACTTCCTAACTCTAGCTTGGCTAACTAAAAAAAGGAGGGAGGAGCAAAAAGCTTAAATAACTAAAATTAGAAATAAACAAAAAGACATTGCAAAAAAAAAAAAAGAGACATTGCAACTGATACCACAGAAAAAGAATTATAATAAACTGCTAAAAATATACATGGACTAATATATATTTTTATGTTATATTTTATAATATTATACAAATGCATCCTACCAAAAATGAATCATAAAGAAATATAAAATAACAAGTTAAGAAGATTGGATTAGTAAGCAAAATTCTCCCATCCACGAAAAGTCAGGGACTTGATGGCTTTACTAGCAAATTCTATTAACAGTAAAGAATTAATACCAATCCTTCTCAAACTTTTTCCCAAAACTGAACAAGACTCATTTTGCAAGATCAGAATTACCCTGATACAAAAGCCAGGCAAGGGTATTATGACAAAAAAGAGAAAATAGCAGAATGATTTTTCTGATGAACACATATACAAAAATCCTCAATAAAATATGAGCAAACCAAATTAACCAGCACATTAAAATGATCATACATCATGTACAAGTGACATTTGTCTCTGGGATACAAAAATGACTCAAAATATACATTTCAGTAGATGTGATATACCACATTACAAAATAAAACAATAGTAACATGATCATCTCAATAAAATAAAGAAAATGCATGTAACAAAATTCAATAACATTTCATGATGCAAATGCTCAACAAACTGATATAAAAGGAATTTACCATAACATAACAAATACTGAGTATGAAAAGCCTTATACTCAACAGTGAAAAATTTGAACATTTTTTCTTTAAAATCTGGAAGAAAGATAAGTATGTTCATTCTCACTTTTCATCAGCATAGTGTTATGAGTCTTAATCAGGGCAATAGGGTAAAATAATGAAAGGCATTCAAAGCATACAGGAAGATTTTTTATTATCACTATTTAAGGATATTATGATCTTATCATTAAAAATATATTACACAAAATATGTTTAAAATTTACTCAATACATTTAATTAATAAATTTAATAATCACTGATGTACAATTAATTATGTAAAATAAATTTTCACTGTATGTAATGAAAAAAATATCAAAAGTAGAAATTAAAAAGTGATTACATTTAGAATCACAATAAAAGTATCTACAAATAAATATAAATGAGAAGATAAAAGATCTCTATGTCAAAACCTAAAAAAAAGTGATGGAAGAAATTGAGAAAAACATAAATAAATGGAAAGACATCTATCTTGCATTTTCAAATTAGAAGATTTATATGGGCTCTTATGATCCACTATCTTTTATGTCAAAAATATCATACTACCCAAAGTAGTCTAAAGTTTCAGTGTAATGTCTATCAAAATCCTAATTTTCACCTAAATATAAAAATAATATTAAAATGTTTATGAAATTACCAAAGACTGCAAAGAGAGTAATCTTGATCAAGAATAACAGAGACAGATGTAGTACACTTTCTGATTTCACGTTATATTTTAAAGATATAGAAACTAAAACAGTAGAAAACTCATAAAGACACATAGAGCAGTGAAACACAATAAAAAATCCTAAAATAAATATACACATTTGGAGTCAATAAGTCCCATGAACGCACCAAGAAACACAAAAGGTAAAGAGTAGGCTTTTCCATAAATTGTGTTGGGAAAACTAGATATCCATATATAAAAATATGAAATATGCATATCTATGTTCATAGCCACACAATTCACAAGTGTCAAACTATGAAACAGCCAAGATGCCATCAACAGATGAATGGGATATACACAATGGAATTTTACTCAGCCATAAAGTAGAACAAAATTATGTCATTTGCAGAAAAATGGATGGAACTGGAGATCATTATGCTGAGATTATTCAGTCAAAAAAGTAAAAATAAATTGAATGCTCTCTCTAATATGTGGAAGCTAGGGAGAATAAGGGTCATAGGAGGAACTGTACGCAAAGAAGGAGAAACCATAGATGAGCATATAAGGTGTTTTATTATACTGTACATGATATTTTATACCTATTTTCACACATATCCACAAAAATATGGCTTTCTACCTAGTTCTCATTATTAAATGCTTAGAATTTCTCCTGTACTTTACAACTTTTGTAGACATTGTCATAATGACTATATTATGTGTCGTTTCTCATTTAAGATAATTTCTAATTTTATTGTAAATGGCACATTTATAAATAAATTATTACACAAACCACTTGTATATTAGAATTATTTTTATGTTAGAATTATTGTATGTTAGTGTCTTCTTAGGAGTGTATTCATGTGTATGTTTCTTACAGTTAAGAAGGTTGACATAAAATACTGATAACTGGAAGTAAACTTATATTTGATACCAAAATATCTGACTTCACAAATTTTACTGTCTTGCCAAATTAAATTTGGATGACATTTACACTAATAAAATTTGTATAATAGCAATGAGGTATTATTTATGAATGTATGTTGCAAATATAAATAGGCATAATGATTCAAATTATTATTTTAACAATACAAGTTATTTTAGTTTAATGACCTTATGAAGGTTTAAGACAATTGGTATATTTGAAAACAAATTTTTACCATGAGATTACAGTTTTGTAACTTATGTGTGAAACTTACTGGTGCAAATTATGTCAAATAGATTTCATAAAATAGGTAAAATTATTTTTATATATGACATTGCTCCTCAGAGACCTATTAAGAGTTTATTATCTGTTCTGTTTGCTTTCTATGCATCAAATAACTATGTAAACTCTAACTGAACAATATCATATCACCATATAGTTATAAAGCTATTCTAACTAATATTTGAAATTAAATTGGGTGGCACAAGAGGTTATCAAAGAACTACTGTAAAGCTGGACATTGTGGTGCACACTTGTAATCGCAGTACTTGGGAGGCTGAGATAGAAGGATCACAGGTTTGCTGCCAGCCTTAGCAACTTGTGAGACCCTCTGCTACTTAGCGAGACCCTGTTTTAAAAAAAAAATTAAAATAGAGCTAAGAGTTTACCTTGGAGGTAGAATATCCCTAGGTTCAATCCCGTGTCTCTCTCTCTCTCTCTCTCTCTCTCTCTCTCTCTCTCACACACACACACACACACACACACACACACACACACACACACTACTTTAAAAATAATTAAAATATTCTTTAGTCTCTCTTAGATGCAGGCTCTGTCTTTAGGGAAATTTATTCCTACTCATTCCTCAACCTTCTTGTGTACTAAGTTTATAACATAATAGTTCAATAACCTACCATTAGTATGACTATCTTAACCAATTCCTTAGGACAGATAACACAAATTATTGACTTTTAAATTAAATTCATAAGAATAGGGATGGACTCCTACCCAGTAATTTTAATTATTTCATATATAAAGGAATCGGTAAAGGAAATAGATTCAAGACTGATAAGTTCATCCTTGACATATTAGGATTCTCTCTAACAGATGTAAAAATCTAGTTTTCAAAATAATATGTACAGCCACAGTGCTATTATGGTCTTGAAACTTTTTTTTATTCTCCAGTAGTCAGAGAGCTTACTAAAGATACAACAGGGAGCTGTGTCTCATAAGTACAGAAATTGCAGGGTTGTAGAGAGTAACTAAAATGGGAGGGACCAAGTACATCTTGCTAAAAGCATTTCATAGACACATGTTCTCCCACTAGCACATTACATTAAGGTGTTTGTTGAGAGATTTGTCAATAGAATGTTTTTAAAGAGATTTGGCAGGGTGGGTTTTTTTCCCCTCTGTGTACCCTGCAGGATGGACAGAATTTATTGCAATCCTGCTGATAACTCTTGTCTACCAGGGCTGAGCTTCGCTTAACATTGCTTCAGTGAGTATTTATAGGATACCTATAAATAGCCAATATTCTAGATGATGGTTATTACAGAATTTATCCTAGTTGATTCTTATAAGAGTAAAGGTAAACAAAAATTTTGCTTATGCTGTGCTTATATTCTAAGAAAGGTAATGAGTAAATACACTAGAAAAGTATTGTATATTATGTTACCTGCTAAAATTCAATTAAATATAATGATATCACAGAAGTCAGGTGCAGGGTCTAAATTTCATTAGAAGTGAATGAAGGCCTCATCAAGGACTTGAATTTGTACTTTGTTTCAGTTAACAGTCACAATACTGTAATACAAAACAACTGTCCACACAACTTAGGAGAAGAAAGATCTATTTACTCCCAATTTCTTGGAGAGTCTGGGTTCATTCCATGTGAGGCCAGGAACTGAAGCTCAGTGCATTGCTTCATGAAGCAGACAGAGGAAGAGCTCAAGGCTCAGCTCTCACATTCAGGAGGCCAGAAGCAAAGCGCATACAGGGGGAGGAAGAATGACACATAACCAAGGCCAGATTTCCAGGGACCTCCTCAGCAACCAAGTCCCACTTTCAACACTGCTAACTTGTTTCTCTGAGAACTAAAAGAACATTATAAATCCAAAACATTACTCTCCACCTTTGCCCCCCTAGATTTCATGGTCACCTCACAATGCAGGATGCATTTAGTCCATTTCCAAGAGTTCCCATAGTCTTAACAGTTCCAATGTCAAAAGTCCAACATCTCCTCTGAGACTCAGGTAAATTATTGGTTGTGAGTCTCTGTAAAAATAAAAATCAAGTTACATAATAGCACAGCAGAAACATTCACATTTTTAAAAGGGAGAAATTGGGCCAAAGAAATAAGAAATGGAACCAAAACACTATCAAAATTCATCAAGGCAAACATTTGTTCCTGTAACTCCATTTCTGGCATCTGGTATACATGATGTTGAAATGTGATCTCCAAGGAACATTGGAAACCCCTCCTCTATAGTTTGTTTGACTGCAGTGGGTGATGTACTGGCTCCTCTGTCCTGTCTCCATGGCTCACAACTTGCAGTCTTTCCTTGTGGTTATTCCACATTTCTGCCATCTCTAAATCTCAGGTTTCTTAGCAACCTTGACTTCACCCTCACAGCCTCAAAACTGTTCCATTTGGATTTTCTTGCAGGGATCTCAGCCTTTTACACATTTATTGGCTTCTTAGGCCTTTCTTTAAAATCAGGGTGGAAGCCTCCATAACCCTTTTTTTTTTTCCATCAAAGCCAGCATTATATGAGCACCAATATCAACCACCAAAGAAAAGATAAGCCAAACCCCCTTACTCATTGCCATTGGGCCCTTTTCAACCACAGCTGCAAGGCCTGTGTCCATCACAGCTACCACTTCCTCCTTTCTTTCATCCATCTTACTTACTTCCACATCATTTTCTGAAAGCCCAATTTTACACATGCCTTTCTGGTCAAACTGAAAATCTTTAAAGTCTCTGTTTTACTTTGTGCTTTCAGAATTTGGTTTACAAGTCTTTGAATGCAGACATTAATATCCATAATAACGTTTGGACATTTTACTGTTTTGAGATTTCTTCTTCAAGTAAAATCCACCTGTAACACTCATGTCCTCTACACCACTTCTCTATGGAGTCCTCTTTGCCTTTCAAGATATCTTGCACACAGTCTCTACAGTTCCTGTATCTAGCCAGTCGGACCTTTCCAACTTCCTCTCAGAAACTAGTTCCAAAGACTCACAAAATACATGGCCAGACACAGAAATAGCAACAACTCGTTCTTCTGATAAGAGTTTCTGTCTTGGTCAACATTTTTATTGTTTGTATTCAAAATAATGGAAACACAAAACTTAGAGTAAGAGAGATTTACTTGTTCAGCTTTTTGGAGATTCTGGCTACAGTCTTTGTGAGGCTAAGGTCTGAAACTTGGCGTGTGAGAGTGGAAAACAGAGGGAAGTTGGAGGCAATGTTCTGATCTCACATCGTGGAGGGTAGCGGCTGAGAGTTGGCAGTGGGAGAAGAAAGGGTGCATGATCTCAAGGCCACACATGCAAGAACCCCTCCTCAGCAACAAAACACTGCTTGCAACATTGCTACCTTGTTTCCATGAGGGATAGTTGGATATTTTAAATTCAAACCATTACATGCTTAAACACTGGCTTCCCAGGGTTGAACTATTTTACATATAATTTAGACTCCTGTCTTTAAAGTTGATAAGGCCCACTGGGCGTGGTGGCGCAAGCTTGTAATCCCCACAATTGGGAGGCAGAGACAGGAGTATCACGCAGGTTCAAACCCAGACTCGCTGGTTTAAGAGACCCTGTTTTCAAATAAAAATATAAAAAGTAGTTGTCATTAGGTGTAGCCCAGAGGTAGAAGGGTTTCCAGGAACCCAAGTACCACCAAAAAGAAAAAAACAAGTTGATAAGGCCCAGTTGCTTTCCCCTTAAACAAAGCTTGATTCTAATTATGACAATCTTAGCCTGATTGTTATTCTTTTGCCAATATTTTGATTGCAAAAATCACTAAACAGCCTGGCGTGGTGGCACATGCTTTTAATCCCCGTGCTTGGGAGGCAGAGACAGGAAGATCATGCAGGTTCGAAGCCAGCTGCATTGGCTTAAGAGACCCTGTTTCCAAATAAAAATATAAAAGTAGGTCTGGGAGTGTAGCCTGGAGGTAGAAGGATTTCCAGGAACCCCAGTACCACCACACAAAAAAAAAAATCACTAAAAAGTTATTCAAATATAACTCTAGATTTGACCAATATCTTTATCTTTGTTGGGTCTTAAACTCATGAGGCTGAAGCTTATGAAGTGAAACTGGACTTTGTACAGGCCTTTATATTTTACACATTGATCTAACCCTGCTCATTAAGGGCCCGGTAGGTTCTCAAGTGTCTGCTTAATTTTTACTCAACTTTTTGATGTTGTATAGATGACAACATGAATACACTGAGCTCATGGAACTATGATTACATGAAGTTGTTATCCCAAAATACAATTAAAAAAAATGTTCTTTGAAATGTTTATAAATCATTATAAACAGTAAGTAGGTTGTTGTATAACACTACCTATTAATGATCTGAGGGCTTTACATGAGTGACACTAAGAACAACAGTTGAAACAATTTGCATTTGCAGGATATTTTTGTCATTCAAAGTTAAGAGATTCAAACTTTTGTGAAACATTTTCAATCTTCAATCTAGGCTTACCAGTATATTTTAAGTGCTAGCTTCTCAAGCACAAGCCTTGGAAAATAATTGTAGTTTACAAGAAAATATTACTAAACCAATAAATTCAGTTTTGAGTACCAGAAATTGAGATTAAATTTAGATGTATATTCATAATTGCTTTTTTCAGTCACATTGCAGAGACTTCACTTTCTAGGAATGTTAGCTCCAACTCACAAACACATCACAATTCCATTCATTCTTTACTATCACCTCCACTATCCTGATATATCGATTCATTATCTACCATCAAACTTCTGCCACCAACTGGACTCCATTAGCTTCTTAACTCAATTATTAATACATCTGATATGAGACCCTTCTACAAAAATTGTTCTGTTATAGAAATACAAATGTATGCAAAATATACAAAAATAGTGGAATCAACTCCAAAATTTCTTCATCAAGATTCAACAATTAACAACCCTTTATCATGCTCCATCTGATCTTTTTTTCTTAATCTTGTGATTATAATAATAAAGAATAGTATTTTGTGCCATTTTAAAGTTCATTTGATATAGGTAAAATATGTGTGTCTTTGCTACACAACAAGCTGGAACATGACTTTATTCTATTCTCTTCATGTTGCCTTTCAAATTACAGGATGATTGGGCAAGGCTTCTGCTTTCAGTTTTGTCCTGGTATAAAGCAAAGCCACATAGGTGAAAAGTTCCAGGGAATATGCCAACTTTTTAATTTCTCTTAATAGTCCTCATAGCACTTCATTCTGATACTACATAATATTGAAGTCTCAGTTCTGAGGTCAGAGTGAATTATGTTCCTTTTTTCCAAGGTCAACTCTGATCTCAATGAGTGATTGTCTTAAAAGATGACTCAATTATCTGGGGACGTTCCCTCTCTTTCCTGCACAAGAATGAGGGTGCCATGGCTCTCTTCCTAATACAAAGAACAGAGAAGAAAGACACAAGTTTTCAAGTGTACACTATTTCTTAAGACATTTATGCCTTAGATGGCTTTAAAATGTTACCTTTAGTTCTCAAATTTATGCGATATAAAATAACAGCTATAAAGAAAAGTAACTAATAAATCATACGATTTTACTTCATATAATTGACAAAAGCTATGGCTACAACGTATTTATCTAGGATAAGGAATATTTGAGGGGATGTTCTAGTTAAGTTTCGCTAGTTTCTTTAAAAAAGAAAAAATTCTTTCTTTGTTCAAGGAGGAAATAAAGCTGGGGAAATGAAAAGGACAGCACTAATAGGATGAAATTAAAGAAGAGGAAATATAGTCTATTACAGGAGAAATAATGTGTTGACAGTGAAATCTATCATGTTGTTGAGTAAGTCCCTGTGGACATAATGGGAACAGTATCTTCTAGATAATTAATGGTAGTGTGATCTTGTTGATAGGCTATATAAATGGGAGTCGTGAGAAAAAGTTCTACTTTGAATTTCATTAACTTTTTAGAACCCCACAAAAAAAAAAAAAGAAGGCCTGAAACATTCATCTAAGCAGTGGAGTACACTTTCCTGAGTATATTTATTCGTCCCTGGCTACCCTTTGTAAAGATGAAGAAATACTTCTGCATCTTACTTCTCAAACCTAGAAGATGGTGAAAATATTATTCTTTTTTGCCATGTTTCTGAATCTTTATTTGTTTGTTTATTTATTTTACTCTGCTCTGTTTAACCCAAGAAGAAACGAATTAAACACAGAAGAATGAATGTTTTAAAATACTTCGCTTTAAAAATAAATAAACAAAATAAAACTATAGCAATGCCTACAATAATTGCCTCACTTAAGAAGTTAAATATTTCACTCACCATTAATCAAAATTCTTTATCATCTTAAATACTTTTAGATTATCTCCTCCTCACAGTTTCTAGAAATAATTGTCTTTACTTATGCATTAGTGAGAGTAGGCAATTTAAACCACCAAAATCCAGATTTCAGGGGCTTAACATAGTGAAGGTCTATTCTCCCACAGTGCAATAGGATACCCACATGGTAGAAGTGGGCAGGAGCTGCTTCTCCTCATACATTTATTCTGGGACCAGACAATGTTCATCTTTTAATGCAATCACCTGTAGAATAAAATAGAGATTATTTTTCTCATATAGATTATTTCTCATACACATACAGATTATTTTTCTCAAGTCATGTAAGGGGCATATATTGTTTCTGTTCATATTCCATTTTTTTTTTTTTTTTGGTGGTACTGGGGTTCCTAGAAGCCCTTCTACTGGGCTACACTCCCAGACCTATTTTATACTTTTTTTTAATTTTTGGAAACAAGGTCTCTTAAGCCAGAACAGCTGGCTTTGAACCTGTGCGATCTTCCTGTCTCTGCCTTCCAAGCGCGGGGATTAGTGCGCCACCACGCCTGGCTTCCATTGACTTTAAGTATACACATAGCCTCAAATACATGATATTGGGCCAAGATGTGTAATACCAAAAATGGACCTGTAAAGTAAGGAAAATAAATCTTATATGTAGAAATTTCTTTCCTAGCATAAAGTTACACAAATAATAAAGAAAAATCATTTAGTTAATAAACATAAATGTTCAGTTCACAAATCGAGAGCTCATTTCTCTAGTCTACTCAGAAGAGGATGAATTAATAGTCAATGTGCACAATAAATAAGCACTTGGACCAAAAGCAATATTTTAAATTAAAATCACAAAATATGGAAATTATAATTTTATCAAAATATTCTAATATTTATTAAGTATATATTAGTATCATGCAGTAACTTGGACTCAGGGACTAAAATGACTTAAACCCATGATTTAACATTTCTACACTTCAGCATATGAGACTAAAATACCAATATACCAATATGTCTAGTACCGTATATATGGGTAAGCATCTTACTAGAGGTATAAACACATCCTGAGGAAAGCTAGAGTGGCTTAATTCTGCCATTGGTGGTGGTAGTACTAGGGAGTGTCCACGTATGTCTCTAATTATGGATGACACATTGGAAAAGCCTTTGAAGATGAATAAGGTTTCACCGGCACATAATGATATAAAAGGCATTTTTGAATAAGGAAAAGTTGAAACTGTGTGATTTATCTAGTTAGATCTTAGAATTTTGAGTAGCTACGTGGATCTAGAAATAAACTTCAGTTTATAATAAGTGTGCTTTTAAAAAATTCTGGAGAGACTCAGAATTTTTTTTTTTTCGGGTCTAGGGATGAAACCCAGGGGCACTCAACCTCCGAGCTACACCTCCTGTCCTAATTTTTGTTATTCTTTATTTTTGAAACAGGGTCTCACTAAGTTTCAGATAGCCTTACTAAGTAGCTGAGGCTGTCTGCGAACCTCGATCCTCCCATCTCAGCCTCCCAAATGCTAGGATTACAAAGGTGTGCCACCACGCCTGGCTCAGAATTTTAAGTAAGCAGAGACCAAATATTTTCAGTAAGAAGAGAAACCGGCTTCATATTTATCTTAGAAGACCATGAAAGAAGAAAAATAGCAAGACATTAAAAAGTTAAATATCCATGCTTATGTATCTGATTTCCACCTTCAACCAAGATAATGGAATATAATATATCTTTAATTAAATATTTTACTGAGAACACACGAGGGTCTTGCTCTACTTTTCTGTTTAATATCATATAAAGACATCAGGTTTCAGTTTGCTTCTGCACTGGTCCATGGCAAGGCTACATTCAGTTCACAGCACAGTAACATTAAGTGGGGAGGCTGTGGAGTTAATTAAATGTTTCTCAAGTGAACTCATTTAGTCACAAGGCACAAACATTGACCTGAGAGCTACAAAGCCTTCTGTGGAATCCGCTGAAGCAGAGCAAGTGAACCCCTCAGGAGAAGTTGGAGTGGACTTCCAGGACAAAATGCAGGGAGTGTCACAGACCTAGAGCCAGCGAGCTCAGAGGTGCGGTGGTCACAACAAAGGGCTGTCCCTATTCTCCAATTGAGCCAAGAAGTTGCCTACTCTGAATTTTTCCCACCATAAACTTGAGAATAGAATACAGGCAGAGTGATCTAAGTATAAATAAACAAACAAACAAACATTGCTCAGAAGACCAAAATATAGACTCTCCAAGATCTGAACAACTCAACTGTTTCTCCATTGTTCTTTATTGTGTGTGTGTGTGGGGGGGGGCGGGGTAGTAGTAGTAGGAATTGAACCCAGGAGAATTCTGAGTGTCACATCCATCTCTTTTTATTTTTAATTTTGAAACAGGGTCTCACTAAGTTGCAAAGGCTGGCCTCTAACTAGTAGTCCTCCTGTCTCAACCTCCCAAGTACTGGGATTACAGACATGTAGCACCGTGCTCAGCTTCCACAGTTCTTTTGGCAAACTAGAAAGAGAGGCAAGCATGGCAAGAAGACAACAAAAAATAATACTTTGCAAATCATCTGAATAGTACCTGCATGTGAACCAGTTTAACTTATTAACTTGAAATAATAGTATTTAAAACATTTTGTATGGGTAAAGACAATTGACAGACAACAAGACAACAAAGATACTGAAATTAGGAGACTTCAAGTAGCAACTGGAAACATTTTCCAGGATTTAGGATATGTATTTCTTACATATATCTTATTTATGTAAGACTATACATATATATATATATATATATATATATATATAGAGAGAGAGAGAGAGAGACAGTATAAAAGATGTATATTATATATGTATATATAAATATATAGTCACAATATATACCTATATAAATATATTATAAATATTCATATTTATCTATTATATGTATATTAAACATATATATAAAGTTGGAATATATATAGTCCAATTTTAACTTTTTAACCGTAATGTTTAAGAATGTTTAAGAATCAGTCCAGCAAAATATATGTAGAATCTGAAAAAACAATAAAACACACTAAAAAGAAAATTTTAAAACTTATATACTTGAAAAGATATTCTCTTCTCATGGATTTAAAGATTCAATATCATAAAATTATTAATTTTCCATCAAATAATCAGTAGATTTAATAAAATTCCATATAAATTCCACCAGAACTTCTTATGAATAAACAGAACTAAATTTTAGGTTGTAAATAAAAAGGCAATGACATTAAATAAGTGAAACAAATTTGAAAGAAGAGTAAAATTAAAGAGATTTTGTTACCTAGTTGTGACATTTAAGATTAAGCCACAACATTTGGTGGGACACCAAGCTTGGATATGATGGTGTAGTTCAATAATTCCAGTACTTAGGAGGCTGAAAAAGAGGGGCAGCAGGTTTGGGGCAAGCCTTAGCAATTCAGCAAGATTCTGTTTGAAATTAAAAAAAAACACTAAATAGAGCTGCAAGTATTGCTCAGAGATAGAATGTACCTTTGTTCAATTTCTAGAACCACACAAGATGAGAGGAAGGAAGGAAGGAAGGAAGGAAGGAAGGAAGGAAGGAAGGAAAAAGGGGGAGAGAGAAAGAGAGAGGGGAGGAGGAGTGGCACCTTGGTCTGTAGCCATATTAAAACTATAAAAAAAAAAAAAGAATTTCCAAAGTAGAATAAGAACAGGGAAGAAGGAAAAATAGATGGGTGATGGATAGAAGGTTTTACCTGCTTTTGATTTTATATTTTTACTTTTTATTTTTAAATAATTATATAACCACATGAACTTACAAGTATAATAAAGAAATTTTCTTGGTACCTTTTAAAAACTGTTTTCATGCCGAGCATGGTAGTGCACACTTGTATGCATTCAAAAGTGGAGACTGGAGTATATCCATTGGACAGCCTCAGCTACTTAGGGAGGCCCTTCTCAACTCAGTGAGACTCTGTTTGAAAAAAAATAAGGCTACAAATTAGAGCAACCATTTTGGAAAACAATATGGAGGATCCTCAGAAGATTAGGAACAAACTTACCATATGATCCAGCAATATCACTTCTGGGTATCTACCCAAAAGAAAGAAAACCAAACTACCAAGCTAATTCATGCATAACTATGTTCATAGCTACGTTCATAGCTGCACAATTCACCATTGCCAAACTATGGAACCAGCCAAAATGTTTATCAACATATGGATAGATTACAAACATATGGATAGATTACAACATATGGATAGATTACAAAACTGTGGGATATATATATAACCAAATTTTATGCAGCCATAAAGAAAAACACAATTACATCATTTACAGGGAAATGGATGGAAGTGGAGGACATTATGCTAAGTGAGATTAGTCAGTCAAAAAAATAAGAAATTGGATGCTTTCCATAATATGCAAAACCTGGGAATAAATGGGTAACAAGAGGAATTCTAGATGAAAAAGGAGATTCTATAGATGAGCAAATAAGGTGATCTAACTGAGGAGATGGGAGGGGGGAAGAGGGAAACTCTCTAAAGCACATAATATACTTAAACATATCAAAGTCAATCACTAAGCCAAGCATGGGAAGGAGGGAGGGGGAGGGAATAGGGTGTGGAATTGGGTAAGGGCTAATTGGGTGATGTGTGCAGGTATGTCTCCACAATCTTTTATTCCATTAAGATGTATGAATACAATACACCAATAAAAATAAATAGGACTGGATTCCCCTGCGTTCCATCCCCAGTACTGCAAATATATATATATATATATATATATATGTATGTATTCAAACTAACAGCTAACATAAAACTCGGGGTTACTCATTTTATCCCCATTATCCAGACCAAGTTTGCTCATTATCAGCACTGAGATATATGATCCTATAACTACTTTACTAATACTAGGTCTGAAACAAACTCCATAGATATTGAAACAAAGACAATATTATCATTTGATGGGTTGTATTAGTTCTTATCTTGAGACCCAAAAGAATTTATTGTGACACACTTAGTTATAAAAATTTCATAATAATATGATAATGTTAAGAATGCTCAGTAAATTTCCAGTTATAAAATACTTACAATGAGTAATTTTTTCCACACAAATAATAAAAAAAGAAAAAACAGAAACATTTTTATTCAAAACAAAATTAAAACAAATTGAACTGCAAATAAGCTTGCTAAGAAATGTAACGTATTGAAGGGGGTTGTGGAAGATGGCAGCGTCCACGGCCGCAGCGGTGACACCTGGCAGCGGCCAAATAGGACATGTATTCCTCTGAGAAACCCCCGACAACAGATTTTGGTTTAATATCTGATTGGGACAGCATACAGATACATTTCCAGCCATGACTTCCTATCTAAAATATAAGAGAGAAGAGATGGACCAAGATGGCGATGGTGGCCAGTATTCAGGAGAGGCAGACAGATCCAATCTAATCCACCTTGAACTGTTGGAGAAATCTCTCCCCAAATAAACTGCTCCTACCCCACATGCTCAGGAACTCTGGACAACATACTGCGTAAGAAAAATGCTCAAGAGGAGAAGCAAGATGTTGGCGGTGGTGGTAGTGGGCAGTATTTGGGAGACGCATACAGATTCATTCCAATCCACTATGAACTTTTGAAGAAAACTCCCTGAAAGTAGACTTCACCTGCAATACATGCTCAGGAACGCTGGACAGCATACTATGTAAGAAAAAGGTTTGGGGTGCATCAGATGAAGCTCTGCATAGCCAGGTCAGCCGACGCCCTGCACATCTAGGAGACAAAGGCACTCCTGGCTGCTGCACTCCTCTGCACCATGAAGGGGGTCAGGGTGTGCCTGGAGCAGCAGAACCCACTCTTCATGGTGAAGCTATGGGCCTCTGCCCTTGGTGGGGAGATATGACCCATTGCTGCTAGATGCTCAGGGCCCCAATTTCTGTAAGGGAATGTACTGTTTTCTTTTATTAAAAAATATCGAAGAGGGAGGAAAATGGCAGTGGCCATGGCCGCAGTAGTGACCGGAGGCTGCAGTGGTGATGGTTGGCAGCAGCCGAATAGGTCATGCATTTCTCTGAGAAACCTTGGACAGCAGATTTTGGTTCAATAGCTGATTGGGACAACATACAGAGACATTTCTAGTCATGACTTCCTATCTGAAATATAGGAGAGAAACTGGAAAATGGCAGAATTAGAGGAAAGAAGGCAGCATGGTGCCTGCCAACTGCAAGATAAGTGATTTTTGGAGGTACATCCTAGAAGAGATCAGAAAGTAGACTGCTCCTGCTGCACATACACAGGAATTCTTAACAACAGCCTACTCTAGGAGAGACAAAAACGTCAGCAGCAGCGTCCAGTATTAAGGAGAGGCAGACAGATCCATTCCAAACTACCTTGAATTTTTGAAGAAATCTCCCCACAAGTAGACTGTTTCTGCACCATACACTCAGGAACTCTAGACAACATACTATGTAAGAAAAAGTTTCCTGGAGATGGAACAAATGGCGGCAGTGGAGGCAGGGCCAATATTCGGGAGAGGAAGACAGATCCAATCCAATCCACCTTGAATTTTTTAAGAAATCTCCCCAAAATAGATTGTTCCCGCCGCACATGCTCAGGAATTCTGAATAACATACTATGTAAGAAAAATGTCCAGGGTGAGTTGGAGGAAGCCCCACCCATAAGGCTGGGGACTGGCTTGCTGCGCTGGGCATCTCGGGAGACCTTGGAGCTCATGGCTACCATGCTTCTCTGAACTGCGCTGGGAAAGGGGATGTATTTGGAGCAGCGGATCCCACTCTCCGTGGTGAGGCTGTGGGCCTCTGCTTTAGGTGAGGAGATAAAAATTTATTGCTGCTAGGAATTCGGGCTCCCAGCATCTGTAAATGACATGTGCTATTTTCTCCCACTTAAAAAAACTATATATAGCCGGGCGTGGTGGCACACGCTTGTAATCCCCGCGCTTGGCAGGCAGAGACAGGAGGATCACGCAGGTTCGAAGCCAGCCACTCTGGCTTAGAAGACCCTGTTTCCAAATAAAAAAGTATAAAAATAGGAGTGTAGCCCGGAGGTAGAAGGGCTTCCAGGAACCCCAGTACCACCACACACACACACAAAAAACTATATATATATATTTTTTTCTTCCATATATATATATATATATATGGAAGAAAAAGTGAGGAACTCTGTAGACATCCTGCTTCACAACAGGGCCAGGTCTGGAGCCAGCAAGGCCGGGCCTAGAGCCTGTCTCATGGCAGGGCTGGAACCAGGACCGGCTTCACAGCAAAGGGCCATTGGGTCCCTGCAGCCATGTGGCCAGGAAGCACTAGAAGCTGCTGCTGTCTCACCTCATCTCACAACAGATTCCCAGATACAAGTGATCTCTATTAAAAAAATTGGTTGTGAGAGGATCATCTTGTCAAAGTTACTCACCTTCTGGCTTTCAGGATTTCAGTAAGTGGGAATAAGTGTGAAAATTAAAAGAAGGACTTCCACGGAAGAAACTGTAATTGATTGGATGTGGAGAAATAGAAGCTCTAATACATTGTTGGTGGGATTGCAAGTTGGTGCAACCACTTTGGAAAACAGTATGGAAGATCTCCAGCAGGAGAAAAATGAACTTACCATATGATCCAGCAATACTACCTCTGAGTATCTACTAGAAAGAATGAAAACCAAAATACCAAACTAATGCTTGAGAATCTATGTTCATAGCTGCACAGTTCACTATTGCCAAACTGTGGAACCAGCCAAGATGCTCTTCAACAGATGAGCGAATTACAAAACTATGGAATGTGTAACAATATAATTTTGCCCAGCCATAAGGGAGAACAAAATTATGGCATTTACAGTAAATAGTCACAAAAAATAAGAAATCAGATGCTTTGCCTAATGTGTGAAAACTAGGGAGAAATGGGTAACAGGAGGAACTCTAGATGAAGAAGGGATCCTATAGAGGAGCAATTAAGGTGACCTATCTGAAAGGATGGAAGGAGGACGAAGGAAACTCTTTAATGCACATGATGTACTTAAGCATATCAAAGTTAATCAGGAAACCAAGCATGGGAAGGATAGGGGAGAAAGGAAGGGGTTAGGGATTTGGTAAGGGCTGATTGGGTGATATATGCATGTATATCTTCTCCACGTTTTTTTTATCCAATTAAGATGTATGACCACAATGTACCAATAAAAATTTATTAAAGAAAATAGAGAAATGTAATGTAAAATTATATAAAAAATTATAAATATTTTTAAATAAAAATTATAAATTTGTTCTAAGGTTGTAAGTAGAATCTTAAAAAACAGCAGAGAAAACAGTGTTCTTACTTGAAAAACAATATTATAATCTTTAGAAATTAACATGTAAGTATATGGGAATCTTTAAGAAATCACCAAAATTATAACAGAACCATGAAAAATATGACATTTTGGAAGAAGAACAGTAATTTGAGTGAGGATAGATTTTAAAGATTAAAAGATATTGGTGAACGATATGAGAATAAATCAGAAAAGATACAATTAAGCCAATGTGATATAGCATGAATTTTGTGTGTGTGTGTTTTTTGCAGTACTGAGGATGGAATCCAGGAACATTCTACCTCTGAGATACACCCCCAGTCCTATTTCTTATTCTTTATTTTGAAGCAAATTGCAGAGGGCCTCACTAAGTAGCTAAGGCTGTCTGGGAATAGAGATCCTCCTGTCTCAGCCTCCCAAGTACTGTGATTGCACGCATGCACCGCCACGCCTGCCTCAGCATTAGCTTTTCATAGAGTTATGACTCAGGACAAAATGTCTATGAAAGGCAAAAGTAAAATTTTAGTGTATTAGAAAATTTAGTTGCACTTTAAATCACCAATTAAAAGAAAGTAAAATAAATAGTGGTTAGGCCATTGGCCAACTATCTGAAAAGAAAAATTGTGTCTATTTGTTATACATATGATATAGTCTAGATAGGTAAAATATTTATATGTAAAAATAATAACCATAAAATACATGAGCAGTATGGAAGGTGCTGGACCACACACCCTGGACCACTGAGGCCCTAGAGTACAATGCAGGAGAAAGGGAGAAATCCATCTAAAATTAATAATAATAATAATAATAATAATAATAGTATAATAACAATATACTTTGGGCTTTTAAACACTAGTGAGTTTCTTTTCCTAGACAAATTTTCTATGACTTGTAAAATTAAGAAAAGGGGACATCTGTAATATCTTTATTATTGTATAACAATTTATGTCTGTGTTTGTATGTGGGCCCCTCATTTTTGTGAGTTTCTCAATTCAGAAAAATGCATTATTCACTCTGCATTTTCCCACCTTAATTTTTAACACAATTGTGGTGTATAATTAGGGTGACCAACCATCTCCACGTAACCGAGGAACTTTTGAGAATGTTGAACTGCCCATGCTGAAACCTGGAACATGCCAACAAACAGGGACTGGTTTGTCACCTTATATTCCTTTTAGAGGTTTTGTTTTGTTTTTATTGTTTTTATTTTCTTTATTGAGTGATAATGTCCTGAGGACCCTTTATTAATAATGATTAAAATATTTTATATGATAGAAAAGAGGAAAAATGAGACAAAATGAATATTAAAACAGCAAAATTATTTTCTTCGTGGTAATCGTTGCAAAGAAAGAATTCTTTTCCTCTCTTAATGGGATATGGAGCTGAAAAAGCAAAATGTAATATTCTGCTAGAGTGCAAATGCCCATGTTCTGAGTAAGAGCAAGGCTGAGAAGCATGTATGTCACAGGAAACATGTTCAGAGCAATACTTTTGCACATAGCTTTAGCTTTGTGGAATTAATCTACTAAATAAGCCACCCTGAAATGTATTATGACCATCAAAATATTATTTTGCCTGACCCTTCATTAAATAAAAGAGAAAGAGGCAATCATATCAAATAAGAAAAAAGCTATAAAGTAAGTGGTTTTATTTTTGGAATATAATATCGCAGAATACATTACTAACATAAAGATTATAAACTTCTTAAAGATAAGGACTATGTACACTTCCTTTGTCATTTCCTTTGTCATCATATCAGCATGTTACACATAAAAGACAATGAGCAATGAAAAGCAAAAGTATAAAAGTATATATGTTTTATACCTGCCTGCATTTGAAAATGGAAAAGCAAAATGATTTCAATAATCAAAGAGACAAGTCTGTCTGACTTTGAAAATAAATGGAAAGTAAGAATAAAGAATAAAAATATTTCTTTTTTGAAAATAGAATGCCTCTGTGCTTAATATTAAAAAAGGATATAGGGAGTTTAATAGATGTTCCTAGGAATTAAGAAGAGAGTCTCACAAATAGAGGATTTGTGTTAGTCTATCTTCAGCATTAGAAAATGAAAATTTATTTTTAATGTGTAGTTACTTAATGAAGTGTGAAGCCTCCCTTTCAGATTAATGCAAAAACATTTCTTAAGGCTTAATGCCAAAAGGAAGAAAAATAATGAAATGACTAACATATAACTTTTTTTGAGAAAATCGATAAAAATGCAGCAGCCAACAGCACTAGAAAAATAAATAAAAATATGAATTTTATAAACTAGTTTAAAAACATAAAATATGTACTGAGAAAAGAGAGAAACTTCTTAATTTAAGAATTACCAGGCTTCTAAAGAGAAAAGAAGAAGTCTTTCAGTGAACGAATTCAAAAAATAAAAAAGAACTTGAAAAAATATTTAAGAAATTTCCATATCATTTTAGTTAACTATGTTAAAAAAAAGTGACAAAATATTCAGTTTTTCTTGCTTGATCAACATTTAATATTAAAATCCAATATTACTGACCACAAAACACAGAAAAAGAAAGATTTATTTGCTCACAGTTTCTTGAAAATTCCAGGTTTAATTTATATGAGACTCAGGTCTTTGGATCTCAGGAAATGGTGGCAAAGAAGAAAGGGAGAGAGCTAGGCTATGGTCTCACATCACAGAGGCTGGGATTGGACACAGGGCAAGAGGAGGCAAGACCTATATATAATTCCCAAAGCCACATCCCCAGAGACCCACTTAGCAACAAATCCCAACTTCCCACATTGATACTTGTTTCCTTGAGGACGAAGAACACATTTTAAACCCAAACTACTACACTCTGCCTCTAAGACCCTAGTCCTCATAGCCACTTTGCAATACAAAATGCACTTAGTCCCTCTCCAAGAGTCCCATAATCTTAATAGTCTTAGTATCACTCAAAATTCCAAAGTCTCCTCTGAGACTCAAGGTGAACTCTTGGCTGTGAACCCTTATAAAAAGAATCCAGTTACTTACAACCAGTGTACAATGGCATAAACATTTATATTCCAAAAGGGAGGAATAGGGTCATAGAAAGCAGAGATTTGACCAAAACAGAATAAAACTTCAGCCAAGCAAGAATTAATCCTGCAGCTCCATTTCTGGTATAGGACACACAGTGGTGAGATGAGATATCCAAGAGGCTCTGGCAGCCTCGCCTCTGTAGCCTCCTAGATTGAAATAGGCAGCATACTTTCTCTTCTATGGTTTTTCTGTGGCTTTCAGTTTGAAGCCTTTTCTTATGGTGGTTTTACATTTCTGGCATGGCTAAATCAGGGATTTTTCTTTGCAGCCTTTAGGTTTTACTACTAAAGCTTCACAAATAGACCTGTTTGGATCTTCTTGCAAGGATTCCAACCCTGCTACATGTTGCCTGGTTACTTAGGCCTTCTGTTGAAATATGGGGTAAGACTCCATAACTTCTTTTTTTACAGAGCATTATGTGAGCACTAAGCTTGATGGACAGCAAGAAAGGTAGTTATATACTCTATAATCATTGTTGCTAGGTCCTATTCAATGAAAGCTTAGGGCATAAATAAACGGACTTTATTCGAAAAAAAAATTCTTTATTTTCTTGTTGTGATTTTTAAGGTATTCTTCTCAAATCAATCTCAAATCTCTACATAGAGTGAAAATTCATTGCTCAGTACATCCAAACACAGTCCATTAGTTGCATTGTTTTTCTTCTTTGAATATTCCTTCCCTAGAATCATTTGTCCTTCTATTTCACATTACTTTGGTTCTTTAGGTCCTTCTAATCCACTTCAGGTATAAAATGATATTTTATACCTCATTGTATAAATTATAAAATTATATATTCATATATACACATATACATATATTTATATATGTAGACTATATTTATGCACATATATAACACTTTCTATATATTGGTCCAAATTTGTGAGTATAATTTTTCTCTGGCATCATAACTAGAGTTTGAATACTATTGCTTCTTTCATCTGTGTGATGCAATTTTTTCAGTTGTCTTTACAGACAATAATCACTCCTCATCCTACTGTGTACCCTTGAATCTGATCCACATGGACTTCTTCCAATGTTTTCCTTGTCTTCTGGCTTCCAGTTGAATTTCCAGCAGGAGCTGAAAATGAAATTCGAGAGTGAGATCTGATCTTCATCTTTCTATTAGATCTCATTATTGACTAAGTCCCTCAACCTACAGCCAGAGAGCATATTGCTTGGCCTCTTCCTGTACTACAGCCACTCTTTGAGTTCCTGTCAGTGCTACCTTTTTTCATCTATTCAATCTAGTAGTAATAGTTCTCTATTTTTTTTTGCTAGACTGTGTGCAATTCTTCATTCCTTTTTGATTCATCCTAAGCTGCCTGTCATAGATTGAGTGTGGTTTGTCCCTCAAAGATTTGTGTGTTGGAGATTTTGTCCCCAGTGTGGCAATGTAACAAGTAATAGAACCTTTAAGAAGTGGAGCTTAGTATGAGACCCTAGGGTCACTGGAGGGCATATTTTCACAAGGAACTGTGGCACTCTAGCTGCTCTCTGGCATCCTGCTTTGCAAGATATTATTTCTCCTGTATACTTCCTGTTATTAAACATGAGATCCTCAGCAGAGTTGAGCTGGTTCCTCTGTCATGCCCTTGAACCTCCAGAAATGTAAGCTGAATAAATCTCTTTTTTTACAAAGTTAACCTGCTTCAAGTATTTTGTTATAGTAATAAAAACTGGACTGCTACATTGCCCATGGCAGTTTATTTCTTTCTTAATATTTGCTCCAAAAATATTGCACTTTATTTCTTGCTGCTAGATTGATGCAACCAGGCCTCCATGATGTGGTTGACCAAAACAGAGGTCCATCCTTCATAAGTTTCTGGCACATCAATTGGGCTACATTATACAGTTTTTTACTTGAACAAATCTAGTTAAATATAATCCATTTATTAACTGCGTCATCATATACCATGAAATAGTCATGTAAATAATAAACAAATTCTATTGAGCACCTACTATATGTCAGGATAGCCTTACAAAAAATTCATTTGAAAGGTATTAACAAATCATATATGTATGTGTGATGTGCCAAGGATATTTAAAAAATTTGTCAAGGCAAAATATTATATTAGGAAGTTAGTTTTATTTTAACAATGTTGTATAATAAGTATAACAAACTATGCTTGTTTTGTATGGATACTGGGAAAGCCTGCAAACATTGACCTTTATTTATGCCACTTTTTCTAATTATATACTTGTTTTGGTTTTCTCTTAAAGGCCATTATTTGAAGACCATAGGATTCATAATACTTTATGTTCTGCCTTTTTAAAATTTTTACAGTTTTACCTTTAGTCTGGAAAAACTTGTAAAGTTTTTACTCTACTAAAATTAAATTATCATTTCTAAAAAATCATTTCTAGCATTTGGAAAATCACTTTCCATATCTACTGCTTCCTAAAAATTGGATTTATAGGCATTTAAAAATTTTAATATTGTAGTTTGTAATTATTGGCTAAAATTCCAACCTGTTCAATTCAAAGTTTATGATGAAGGGAACACTTAGGATATGTTAGGTACTTTATATATGTCATGTCATTAATCCCCTAAACCATGACATATGATTATTAGAAACCCTACTTAATAGATAAATAATTGAATATCATGAAAATTAACTGCCCAAGGTTCCCCAGATTATAAGTAATTAAACCAGAGTTCATAATCCAGTCAATCTGGTTCATCCTAATGTTTTCCTTGTTTCAGCTAACTAATTGTATTTGTCCAGTTTCCAATACTATAACAATCTGCCTGATACTGGCTGCTTTATAAAGGGAAGAGGTTTACTCAGCTCACAGTTCTGGAGGATTAAAAGCATGATATTGACATCAGCTCATCTCTGCTGGTGACCTAATTGCAGATGGCAGTGTGGAAGGAGCACAGACAAGAGCAAGAAAGATCATATGGTCACATAAAAAACCAGAGACCAACTAGGATTCTATGAGAAGCATCTTAATTCCTTCTAAAGTTATGCTCCTAAGGAATTTCCACTGGATCCCATCAACTCTCACATTGTCAAACTCAGGACCAAGCCTCCAACAGTGAGCTCTTGGAGACAAATCATATCCAAAATTATAGCACTACCTACCTCAAAAGCAAGTCATTTTATTCAGCTTTTTTCGGGTTAGAAACAGAATGTCCCCTGCAGTGCTGTTCATGTATGAATGTTCAGAGTTGATGAATTAAACATGGGATACAATCTCATCAGTAGATAAATCCATTATGATTAATTTACCAAGGTGTAGGTAGTAACCTCATCTGGTTGGGTATAGCTGGAAAAGGTGGGTACTTGGAGGTGTCACCTTAGAGATTGTGCTTGTGTCTTTGAATCTCTTTTCTCACTGCTTCCCTCTGCTTCTGATCTCCATGGTGTGCGGAATAGAGCCTGTGTTCATTCCCTCTCTTAGCTCTCTTTTGCTGCCCTGCCCTGAGATTCAAACCCTGACCTCACATGAACTGAAGCCATAATCTTCAAAAAACTGTAAACAAATAAATCTTCTTTCCTCTAAGTTGTATGACCAAGCCTTTTGGGATTATATCATTGATAGTGTTGATTAAGACCAGCAAATATAGCAATAACTACCCTTAGAAGAAAGTAATTTTATTTAGTTTAATATAATTTTAGAGCAAAGTGATAACTTTCATTAGTTCTTTTGAAATATTGAAAATAAAAACTGTCACATTTTGAGAAATTTAAAATATTCAGGAAATACAATACTCTACTTACCTTTTATAATATGATGTGTGTGATAGCAAAAAGGTTTAAATTTTATTTTCATTACAAAAAATAATAAGCCTAGCTACACTTTGGTTCTAGCAGTACAATTAACGTTGATTTCATTTTACCACATGTACTATTCTTACCTGTTCTCTGCCCATCTCTGTAATACTTCTTTTATGTCTTCTTAGGAAACATTCACGATTTCATTAAAAATTTTAATTATTTAAAAATAAATGTTTCAGGTATTTTCTGCTTAGAAATGCAAATTGGTTTTTGTCTAAAAGGCTTTAAGAAGCCAAGTTTCAAAGTCTTCTTTTAAACTTATCTGAAACCTGAAGAATAAAATTATAGAGTAGACTTTCTCTTATAAATTCAGTCATCAAAGTTGCTCTGCTGCTGTTTGGTTCCTGTGTTATTACATTTCATAATGGACTTTGAATGAAAAAGGATGAAAGTGTGTATCATTAAAGCAGATGACTCATGCAGGGTAAGTCTTTAAAGATAGTTATCTATTGATGAAAGACATCTGTGTCATTATGTGCTTGTACAGTGAAAAGGGAGAAAAATTCAGAAACTAGAAAAATCTAAAATTAAATAACCCAGAAACCAACCTTTACAGGAGACAGTAAGTTACTTACATTAATTAGATAAATGAACTGAAAATAGTAGGTATTTGTATACTGATGTCAAATGCCAGATCCTTAACTATAATCAATATGTTTCAATTATTCTATCTTCATCTATTCAATTATTCATTTTTTCATTCGATTAACCCTTATTGAATAAATATGGAGAAAGAGACAATGATACGAGCCAACTGCTCAAATTTTATCTTTATATTCCCCACTATCCCTTGCATGAAAGAGAATTATATTTCTAATTTTTGAAAAATTAAAGTTACATGTGTTACTTGTAGGCTAAGGCAACAAAAAAGCGATGCTGGATAATTGTTTGTCTTTTCCCCTGCTATTTTAATCAGAGAAATGATCTCCTATGTGAGGTAATAGACACGCAATACCTAAACAGACTAGATCTCTGAATTAACATTCAGATGTCCATAAGAGTTACCCAAACCATCTGTGGACTAGTTAAAAGTCATGTGTTTTTATTTTCAGCCAGTGAAATATATGTGTTCCCACAGTCTATTCCAAGTTTTTTTTTTTTTTTGCTGAAAAATATATCTATCATGTTCACCTACTCATTTGGCAAATATTATTAATCACCTTCTATTTATCAGGCCATGTGTTAGGTTTTGAAGATATAGTAGTTTAAAATAAATTCCTTGGCATATGTAATGAAGTTCCTCATCTAGTGGGATACAGATATAAAATAGGTTGTCAATATCTGTTGAACATTCTAATATTTTACTATTTTTATTGATTTGTTACTATATAATGTCACTCTTACAAGTCACTGTCAAATGAGACTATACCTTGTTCAGGATTCATTTTTCAAATTATTCTATTTAACTTATAAGCTCACTTACCTATTATCAATGTCATAATTATTTACGATATGCAAATAGGTCCAATATTCATTATTTCATAATGGCCCAAAGTGCAAGTTAAATTTAACTGATAATTTTTGGAAATTTACAGAAATCTGAGAATCGTATTTAAAGTGTTTAACAGAGACTTCTGTTATTTACTTTACAGTGCCTAGTGTACAACAAACATGAACCACTTTAAATATATTTTAGAATCAAGTAGGTCCTGCATATTCCAGGCATAAAATTGTATGCACCTTTTTTTTTTTTTTTTTTTTTTTTTTTTTTTTTTTTTTTTTTTTTTTGGTGGTACAGGGGTTCCTGGAAGCCCTTCTACCTCCGGGCTCCACTCCCAGACCTATTTTATATTTCTGAAACAGCGTCTCTTACACCAGTGCTGCTGGCTTCGAACCTGCGCGATACTCCTGTCTCCGCCTCCCAAGCACGGGGATTACAAGCGTGTGCCAACATGCCCGGCTAAACTTTTTTTTTTTTTTTTGAAACAGGGTCTCTTAAGCCAGCGGAGCTGGCTTCGAACCTGCGTGATCCTCCTGTCTCTGCACCGGGATTACAAACCTGAGCCACCACGCTGCCTGTATGCACCAAATTTAATAAAATACTTTTATAGTAGCCGGGCGTGGTGGCGCACGCTTGTAATCCCCGCGCTTGGGAGGCGGAGACAGGAGGATCGCTCAGGTTCATAGTCAGCCTCGCTGGCTTAAAAGACCCTGTTTCCAAATAAATAAAAAATATAAAATAGGTCCGAGAGTGTAGCCCGGAGGTAGAAGGGCTTCCAGGAACCTCAGTACCACCACCTAAAAAAAAAAACAAAAAAAAAAACAAACAAAAAAAAACTTTTATAGTGACTTGAGACAGAAACTTTTTTATACTGTGATGTTCTGTAGAAGAGGATCCTTTTTCTAGTTTGCCTTTTCACCTCATTTTCTACTCTTTACACTCCCAGGTTCATGTAGGCAACCTTTCCTGACTTTCCTTGATGTGCAGGCTTTGGACACTGCCAGCTCTACCTCTCAGAAGGCCTATTAGAATCTGAAGGCTGTAGCAGGTACTCTCAGAGCAGATGTTGACACTGGCAATTAGTAAATTTCCGAAACTTATACTTTTTTATTTTTTTTAGTTTTTGATCTCTATAAATTTTTGTTACCTTTCTAGCTCAGCTATGAATTTAAAGAGTTGTTTTAGTATTGTATCCAGTATTGTTTAATATTTAGTGTTTTAACTCTGTCATATTGCCAGAAATATTGACCAACTAGGTAAAAACACTAAAGAGTACTGAATAGAATATTAATCCTATCATTAAACCAATAATATATAATTGATTTAATATATATAGAATCTATTTATTTCTTCTATTATGAATATAAAGATTTAACTTGTATGTATATATGTATATGTATATGTATATGATGTGTATATATATATATATATATTATATATATATTAATGATTTTATGCTATGGTTAAATGAAATGCATCTTTCCCATTCTGATTTTCTTCTCTTTTTACTTTTATTCATCTCACTTTATAGTTTACACATTCTTTTTCTTTATTTTTTTTGTGGTACTGGGGATGGAACCCAGGGGCTTTGTACCTCCTAGCTACATCCCCAGGCCTAGTTTTTAGGTTTTATTTTTAACACATTGTCTCACTGGATTACAAAGGACCTCACTAAGTAGCTGAGGCTGTCCGTGAACCATAATCCTTCGGTAACAGCCTTCTGAGTGCTGGGATTACAAGCATGCACTACCATGTCTGGCATATAGTTGAGACATTCTAGTAATGTGCTCAAGTGGTAATTTAATTTGCAAAGAATATTCACTCTCTCCATCTACAATTATTCTTAGTACAGATGATTATTGAAACACTCCCAAAAGTTATTTAATATACCTTTACTTAATTCTGTCATTAATTGTCAGGAATTTTCACTTTTTTGGTGTTCAGGATAAGAGCAGGATGAATGAAAAGAGTGAAAAGTGTTAAAGGAATTGAACATAGAAAACCTTGATTCTCCAGTGGTTTCCAGTTGAGTTAGGAGAACTCTTACCTTTGGAAAAATTAATGAAAATAAGAATAAAGGAAAGTCAAATAAGAGTTGGGAAAGAAGTCAAAGTCAGAAGAGGAGAAAGAATTACTTATGCATGCAAATGAAGAGTGAAGTAGGAAAGAACTGAGGGAAGAGTATTTGAGAGTATCCATGTCCAGGAGAGCCCAGTAAGGAGTCAAGTACAAGCTGCATTGTGGTTAAGTAAGAATGACAGATTCAAAAGTCAAAGCTGTGAACATTGGGTAAGGAACAGAGCATTCCTTTTACAGGGTATAATCACAATAATATGTCCACACTGGACTTGGAGGCAGGTGAAATGCTCAGAGGAGATTCAATAAACCTAATCCATCAATGTTGCAAAATATTTGCTTCAGGTGAAGGACTCCATTGCCTTACAGTACAAGGGCCTTGCATCTCACTCTTCCCTTACTATTTTTAACATTCCTGAGACACTTTGGTGAGGTGAGTTCTACATGTTTTCAACTTTTTGTTAAGTTAGGATATTGAATTTAAACTGTAAATGTAGGTATCCAAAAGTTCTCCATATAGCAGTGATTACAAATGCTCAAATGCAGCCTTCAGTTCGCTATGAAACATGTTTTACTATTTAACAATATGAAAATGTCTTGATTTTTAGAAATGTCCTTTTTATGTCAGATTAGTTTGGAGATTATTGTATTCAGATTTTTTTAAGGATCAAAATAACACATTCAGTTGTTCTTTATTCAGAGTTGAATGTGTTCATTCTCAACAAAAGCATTTCATTGTCGTGCAAATATGTTGCCAAGACAATCCTCCCTGAGATGTAGAAAGCAAGAGATTTACATTAAGTAATACAGAGATCCTCTTAGCCCTAAAATTCTCACAATGCGTATAGTCCACAATGATTAGAATTACAAGAAAACTTCACCAATATATTTTAGATATATGCTACCTTATATATTTGATCTGACTTAAACTTATTTATGGTATGCACAAACTAAGCATATTTTATTTGTTAATGTTTATAAAAGTCCAAGCTCTGTGTGTCTATGTGACACAGTAGAGGAAAAGGAAAGGCTGTCTCTTGAAATAAGATTATAAAAGGGAAAGATGAAAAGAACTACACTGCTATGCTGCTGAGGAGGTAGCCAGGGAAGTCAAGTTAGGTTGATAGAAGTATGAAAAAGTAAGGAAAATTGGTATCATAGGTTAGGTTTCCCAGAAAACAGGCCCTAATATGATCATTTGTAGTGGTAAGTTTATTTAACAGAGCTATTAGGTATGATACCTAAGAGGGAATACATAAAGCAAGATTTCACAGAGAAATTGAATTCAGTTACAAATGCAGAGGTTCTATGGAATTGCCAGATGTAGAAAATAAAAATACAAGAGCTCAATTTAATTTGGAATTTCAGAGAATTTATACATATATTGCAATGTATGTAAGTGTAATGGCTAGTTGGTATCACTTGAACTGGATTGAGAGATACCTACAAAACTGACAAAGGACACTGCTTGGTGTGTCTGTCTGTTCAGGTGTTTCCAAAGACAATTGGCATGGGACTCAGCAAACTGTTCTAAGGCTGGGAGGTTTAGAGGGAACAAAAAATTGGAAGAAAAGAGAAGCTAGCTCCAATGTGCACACTTGGCTCTTCTTGAGCAGTTGTGGCTTTTGGCTACTTTTATTGCCAGAAGACATAAGACTGCAGATTCTTTAGCCCTTGAACTCAGGGTTGTACCAGCAACTCTCCCCAGGGTTTCTGGGTCCTCAGCCTTAATGTGGAGCAGCACAGTTGGTCCCTCTTATCCTGAAGCTTGAGGCTTCTTGGACTGAAAAGCTACAGGTTCTGTTTACTCTCCAGCAGCAAATGGCCATCCTGGGACTATTCAATTTCTGACTGTGGGAGCCAATCTAAAAAATATCCCCTTTCAAGTATATAAACACTCAGTTCTGTTTCTATTTAGAACACCGACTAATATAGTAAGTTACAAATATTTATTGAATGTAAGATGAACCACTCCTCTTGCTTTTTAGTTGTCAGTCTCAAGAACTTTTACCTAATGAGGACATTACACCACATAATAGGCATTGGATCCTGGAGGATGAGACTCAATTTTCACAGATTATCATCTTCAAAAAGGTAAATTTTGTGTACTGTCAAAAGGCTACTTCTGTATATTAAAACAGAAGTTCTGGGTGGTATATATGGTTCTATACTAACCACCACACTTCTTTACTTATAACTCAGATTACTATATTGATGAACTATACTCTGTAAGCCCTTGGAAAGGTGTAGTGACTGAGACTCTGTAGTCCGAAAAGAAAAATGTATACCTACATGTGCGCTAATTTTAATCAAAATTAATTACTGTAGAGCAAATCTAATGTAACCAATTTGCCTTCAAATACCTGAGCTTCTGAAAAAAAAAAAGGTACTCTAGTAGGGCTTAGTATTCATTTCTAATGAGAGTGGGTTGGATATTCAGTATAAGCAGTAGCTATAGAAGATTTGATAAGTATATGCCCATACTGTTGCCCTCATGCCTAGCCTCCAAAGTTTATGGATTCTTATACCAACACTGTGGTGTTTATATCAGAGTCTGTCTGATATGAAATAGTCAAGTGATACTCTTTACCGTATTGGTTAGTGCTCTTTTTGTGATAGTGTCTCTCTGGTGGTGGTAAATGTAATTTTAAAATATTTCTCCTGCCTTGATTCTACTCCACATGATTTTCCCTTAGAGCTTTTTTAGGTCCATGGCCCAATCAGCTAAGTCACTTGCCTCACTGCATGAGCAATTCTATCATGGAACCCAGTTCAAGAAAGAAAGACCTTGAGCCTTTGCCTGTAGAATATAGGCATTGCAGTGATGCTGGTGCCGTTCCAACCAGTACATTCTTTTGTGATTTGGCAAATAAGGTGTCTTTTGGCCTGTCTCACAAAATAGCTGATGGAACTTTCAGATTTTCACACTACATTTTCCTTAATGTTTACTTTAGTTTTTCTTCCTCTACCATCTACAATATTATTTCTACTTATTAAAATGTCAGCCTTAACCTCCTCCAAGCTTCTATCAGCCATTCAAGCAGAGATAGAAATTATTTCCTAGGACTTGTGTCAAAATGCCTAACCCTCTCAGAAAGTGCTCTGTCTAACCTCCCTCAATATTTTATCCCATGTATACATTCAGTTAATGGGTTTCTATGGATACATATCAGCAGAGCTGACCATCCCCTTTTCCCTTTAAGCACATTGAGTGCTTTGCTAGCCAGAATATAATATACTTATTGATCTAATGACCTGGTGACGAAACATATAGAGATCCTGGGATAAGGGATATT
This sequence comes from Muscardinus avellanarius, assembly GCF_963383645.1. Classification (NCBI taxonomy): domain Eukaryota; kingdom Metazoa; phylum Chordata; class Mammalia; order Rodentia; family Gliridae; genus Muscardinus; species Muscardinus avellanarius. Next base: position 32,877,430 of record NC_137799.1, read on the forward strand.
GTTGATTCCAAAGGCAGAAGTTCCTGCATATTGGCATAAAAATGAATCATGTTAATCTTTCAAACCAATCCAATGCTTTCTCTGTTCTCTAACTTTAGGAAATGAAAGTATTTTTACTGCTTTAATGCTTACAATTAAAAAGAATAAATTCTTTAATTTCTACCTTCCTGGGACAGCTTAAAAACCTAAGATAGTGCTTCATAAGGTGGTCTCTTCCATTGAGATTCCATACAACTTCCATGCCATGAAAGTTTAACTTGCTTCAGAATTCCAGGTGCTGTCCAAATTCCAGCTACCATTATCTTTATTCCACTGCTAGCAGTCAGTTAACCCATTGGAAAACCCATTGGTGAATCAACTTTCTTGGGCCCCTCTTCTTGCCAATTTGCATATTCAGGTTCCCCAAGAAATAGATGCTGAGACAGAAATGTATATGCAATAAGCTAAGTGGAACATGCTGGTAGAAATGACATTATGAGAGAATGGGAGAAACAGAGTTGCTCAGAGGAAGAAATTCAACTGGGATGCAGTCAAATAGCCCAATTAAAAATGGGCAAGTGAACTAAATAGACACTTCACAAAAGAAAAAATTCAAATGGCCAATAAATGTATGAAAAAGTGCTCAACATCATTAGCAGAGAGATGCAAATCAAAACTACCCTGAGATTTTACCTAACTCTAACTACAATGGCAATCATTCAAAACACAACAACAAATGCTGGAGAGGATGTAGAGTGGTGGGAATTTTAATACATTGTTGGTGGAATTGTAAATGAGTGCAAACACTTTAGAACAGAGTATGATCATCAGAAGAATGGGAACAAACTTGCCATATGATCCAGCAATAATACTTCTGGGTATATACCCAAAATAAAAGAAACTAAACAAATGCATGCATATCCATGTTCATAGCTGTGCAATTCCCCATTGCCAAACTATGGACACCAGCCAAGATGTCCATCAACAGATGAATGGATCACAAAACTATGGGAAATGTACACAATGGAATTTTACTCACCCACAGAGAAGAAAATAATGTCATTTACAGGGAAATGGATTAAACTAGATAACATTATGTTAAGTGATATTAGTCAGTCACAAAAAGTCAGAAATCAGGTACTCTCCCTATTATGCAGAAGCTAGGGAGAAAATGGATCATAGGAGAAACTCTAGATGAAGGAGGAGAAACAATGAATGAATAAATAAGGAGACCTAACTGGGGGTGAGGGGAGGGGAGGAAGAGGGAAATTCCCTAATGTACATTCACAAACATATCAAAGTCAATTAGTAAGCCAAACATGAGAAGGAGGGAGGGAAAAGGAATTGGGTGGGAATTGGGGAAGGGCTAAATGAGTGACATGTGCATGTGTGCCTCTACCACCTCATACTTCATGAAGATGTATGACTACAATACACCAATAAAAAATTTAAAAAGAAACCATCAATCATTCCAAGAAGCATGGAGGACTGTATAGAATTCTGAATTGTGGCAGGAGGGTCAACTTTTTAAATTATCTATGTATTAAGGATTCAAACTACCTCGAGGAAGGGGACAAAACTTATAATAGCAGCCCCCTTTATCACAGAGCTATTCTGAACTGTAGGCAATTAGTAGGTCATTATAGAAGATATTTCCATTAAAGAGTGGAAATGCATAGCACTCTGTAGCTTCCACTTCAGCCAGGGTAAATACACAACATAGAAGTAATTTAAAGACAAATTGTAAAATAATGTCACTATACAATAGATAAGGAAATAGAAAACTGAATCTAATGATATAAATGAAATTAGGTAAAAAAGTCTCCATTTAAAAAGAACAAACAAGTATAAGACCTGAGAAAGAAAAAAGGTTTCTCAAGTGAAATTGCAAGTCTATGAATGAATTTTATATGGTGAAGCTACAGGTAAAATACTCTTAAATGATTTTATAAACTTTCTAAAACATTAATGGATTAATTTTATGAATCTTTTATATAAAGTTAGTTTTGGGTAAAGCTTAGTGAAAAAATTCACTCTAGACCATTCACACTTTAAGTTCATCTAAATACCATTTGGACGCCGGGTGTGGTGGCCCACGCTTGGGAGGCAGAGATAGGAGGATTGTGCTGGTTTGAAGCCAGCCCTGCTGGCTTAAGAGACCCTGTTTCAAAAAATAAAAAAGTATAAAATTACCTTTTACCTCTGGGAGTGTAGCCCAGAGGTAAATGGGATTCCAGAAACCCCAGTACCACCAAAAAAAATTTAATTAAAAAATACCATTTGGACAGTTTCATTGATAGGGAACTTAACACATCTGAAAGCATTCATTTCAATTTTGGTAACCTCTATCTGATCTAACTAAAGAAAGGGGCCATGCTTCTGTGTTACAAAATGAAGTCATTATTCTGTGTGGTATTTATAGACAGACATGAATTAATGATGTCAGTGATCAATACTTAAACTGTCATAGAATTGTCCTAATTGAAAAATTAATTATTTCTCAAGAAATATAGTGAAATTCTTAGCAATATTTATAAGATTATTATAAATGCACCAAGAATATTTTTGGTAGAAAAAATTGAGATGTAATTAATTTCCCCATGTGCATCATTAATCTTAAGTTTTCCTATAAAAAGCCATAATATACTCAATTTTTGTTCTCTTTATTTTGATCAGAGTGAATATACTGGGTACCATATGTACCATATATTCTTTTCAAATTTTCTGAAATCCAATGTAACATAAATGTCCTCTGGATTTTGCAGTTTCAAGTTTATTTCATAACTATATTCAGTAGCCTATATGGAAATTACCATAACTGGCATAGAACTTTCCATAATGATATAGATGTCAAAAACTTATCAATAATTTTTTATAACTGATCATGTTGGTCATTATCTCAGCTAACTACAGTCACAATAATGCTGCATAGCCTGTATTCCTCAAACTCTGATCTGCAGAACTAAGCATTTATTCCTAGCTCACATTTTTGTATTTCAGTTAATTTGGTTAAATCACCTAGTCTTGAAGGCACTCAATTCATAGGTTAGCTTCAGAATCTGGATGTATTTTGTTCTTCTGGACATTGAAAGTGAGCCAGGGTATGTTCTTCTCATGGCAACAGTAGACGCGCTAGAGAGCAAATCCAACCACACAAGCATGTTCCAAGCCTCTACCCCATCTTCTCTGCTAACATCGCATTGGCTAAGTTAGCCAAATAGCCAAATCTAAAATAGTAATAAACATATAGTGGTACTACAGAAGGGTGTCAATTAGAACTAATAATAAAGTCTTAATGATCTTTCTCTGTTAATTGCCATTACTCACACTTCCCCTACATGAAAAATATATTTTTCTCACTTGAAAAGCTCACCCAGTTTTGGTATCTGTTTCAAATTCCATGTATAATTTTATAGTGCAAATGGTCTGGAGCTAAACTTGATCAGGGGATCAAAAAAATGAATGACATTTAAGTATTTATTCAACATACAATTTTGTAACACAAATAGAAAACAAATACCTGTAATTCAATAAGACCAAGGTAATTCTGTGGTTCATTGTAACCCTGAAATCTCTCTGTGCATATGCTTCCTGTTGACCCAACTCTGAGAAAAGGATGGTCTTTCCTTCTACCCATTGTTTTCCATGGATATTTACTCTGTACTCCATATCATACTCTTCCTTAACTCTCCTAGTAGACCAAATCCCTTAGCTCTCTAAGACTTTCTCTTCCCACCCTTTCTGGCTAAATGTATTACAACCTAAATTACTCTAAGACCCTGTGTCACTGGCAGTATCCTAGCTGTGATCTATTCCTGAAATTGTATTGCAATGAGCAATTTTAATTTAATAAGATTTTATTTATAAAAACTTAAAAGTAACAGAATTTGAAGTTGTTTCTTTTCTTTCTGCTCACACTTCAGCTAGCTCATTCTTGAACTCATCTCTTTTGTAGGACCAATGCATGTTTTTAGCTTTTCTTTTACCATTTCCCCACTCACAGACCTTACTATATACATTTCCTTTTGCCTTCCAGGATATTTACAAATGGCAGTTTTATAATTATTTTCCATTTTGAATTTTCTTTTCTCTCTAGTTTCTTATAAAAGTTGATCACCATTTCATTTCTTCGAGTGGTTTTTCCAGTACCTCCCAAATGGTCTCCAAGGTATTGTTGAATGTAGCTTTATTTTGTTACAGTGGAATCCCAATTCTAGTTGCTAATTTCGGTTTCAGCCAGCTATTGCTATAATATTGATGCCTAAAAAGACAACTAAAAGTTAATGAGATACAACCCAAAACACTTACTCTTATACACACAGACCTGTGATCAATTGAGATAACTCTGGTCTAACAGTGGGTCTACAAATTGCTTAGGAAGGTCTGCTTTATGCTACAATTCTAATGGTTTTCTAGGATCCAGTGCATGACTCATTCTAGGACTCAGGTGCGAGGGAAAGTAGTTATTTGTAGCATATAATCTTTATAACTGGAGTGAAAAGTTTCCAGAGGTACAAGTAAAAAGACATGCTATCTCTTAGTGCCCACATCTCATTGACTAAGTATAATATTAATGTGGCACAGAAGTATATATCCCACATGAAGGTTGAGAGGAGGAAAAATTATCTGCTGAAAAATAATCTAATATACTATAGTTCTTCATGAAACACCAATGGAGAACATAAAATGTATTTCTTACATAGTGTTTATTAAATTCTGCAAATAATAACAATAGACAATAATACATATAACACTATATAACAAAGACACTAATAAATGTAACATTAGGCATTTTTTATTCTTGAATAAGATAAATTCAAACAATTCTATTTTTGTCATTATGTACTTCTTAAATGTTGAAGGAACACAGCAAATAGAAGAAAGGATCAAGGAGATTCAAGATGATTTCAAGAAATGGGGACATAAGGCTTTCATCACAGGCATGCTCCCAGTGATGAAAAGACAAACCTACAGAATCCATGAGGCAATAGTGTTTACAAAGAAAATGCCAGATTTTCCCCCTATTCTTCTTTAATATGTTTTATTTCCTGCTAACAAGAAGAGAATAGTAATATATTGATATACTGTAAGATTTCTCTATATACAGTATATTGATTTACATTACATTAGATAAAACTTCAAGTGTTTTTTATCTAATATTGCTCTGAAAAGCAAGACCAAGAAAAGAGAAACTGTTTCTCAGTTCATTTGCCTGAAAACATGATTCACTTTTTAATTTGAGGAGTGAGTCATCTGAGGTAGTCCATGTTCAGAATTCATATTTTTACAAAATATGCAAACATACAGAATAGTTTATTATCCTAAAAATTCCTTTGTACCTCACTGATTCAACATTTCCTCCTTCCCAAATGCCTGGAAATCACTTATTTTTAATCATCTCTATATTTTGCCATTTTCAGAATGTCATATGAATGGAATAAGGTGGTGGTAATATTCTTAGACTAGTGTTTTTCACTTAGCAATACATATTTAAGTTTCATCAACTTTTTTGTGGCTTGAATGGCTCATTTCTTTTAATCAGTGAGTACAATTTCATTGTAAGAATACACACAGCTTGTCATTTACCTATTAAATGACAACTTGTTTGCTTCCAGGTTTTGCAAATTATGAATATAGTTCTTATAAATTTTGACATATGAGTTTTTCATATCAGTTGAGTCAATGCCCAGGAGAACTACAAACTTTCTTAAGAGTATATGTACCATTTTGTATTCCTACAAGCATTCATAAAAATTCCTGTTGCTCCACAAACTCGTCAATACTGTCAGTTTTTTTTTTTAGCCATGCTAAATTGTTTATTATATCTTTAAAGAAAAAAATAGCAAAATATAAAAAATATGTGGCTTGTATTTTCGTTAATTTAAGTGTAGTTTTTGCTTAAAAGTTTTTAAATTTGATGACATCCAAGTATTTATTTATTTTTAACAATTTTTTATTGAACATAAATAGTATACTTTTAAACTATATTTGGTGCCCTCTCCCTCCCGCCCCCGTTTTCCCTTCCCCCCTCCCACCAATGGTTGTCCAGGTTAACCATGTCTTATTCATAATTTTACACATGTTCAGATGTAGACTATTTATTTTTATGTATGATGTTTTCAGTGTATCTAAAAATTAATCATCAAATCCAAGTTACAAATTTTGATCTACTTTTTAAATTTGAAGTTCTGTATTTTTATATTTTACTTTTAAGTATCTAATGTACTTTCAGAAATGTCTGTGTAAAGTGTAAGGTCTGTATTTAGGTCTTATTTATTTATTTATTCTTTATTTTGAAATAGGGTCTCACTGAGTTGCAAGATGCCTCACTAAGTAGCTGAGGCTGTCCAAGGAGAACCATGATCTTCCTGTCTCAGCCTCCCAAATGCTGGCACTACATACATGAGCCACCACACCCAACTTGAGTCCTTTTTTAAAATCTCATTTGTTCCAGAATCAATTGTTTTGATGTCATTTCCTATTGAATTATTTTTATGCATTCACCAAAAATTGGTTTATTACTTAGTGTGTTCCTATTTCTAGGCTTTCTATTCTATTCCATTTATCTCTATTATTATTTCACCAATGTCACAAAGTCTTAATTGCCATAGTGTTTCTTAGTAAGCTTTGAAATCACATATTATGAATACCTCAGTTTTGTTCTTCTTTAGGACCATGTTTTCGCTTCTATATTATTTGTTTTCCCTTCTAAGTGCTAGGCTTGGTCTTTAAGGTGCTTGCTTGTCCATCTTTAAAACATTGCTTTTTGGAATTTAGATTGATTGTGTTGAATCCACAAATGGTGCTAGAAAGAAGTATTATATAAACAATATTTAATCTTTAATTCTCTGAACTTATAATTTTTCTCCACTTATTTATTATGTGGGTTTTTCCTTTGATGTTGTCCTTTTCTGAATATAGACTCTATACACACTTCGATTTATATGTAAATATTTCATTTTTAATGCTTATAAATACTTTCCCATTTCAATTTGGAATTGATCCTTGCTATTTCAAGGAAAGCACTTGGCCTTCCCATGTTGACATTGTGTCCTATACTTGCTTATTAGCTTCAGAAGTTTTTCTTTAGTGTTTGCAGTTTCCTAATCTATGTAATTGTTATTTCTGTTTCTCATACTATTTTACTGGCTATTTCTTCAGAAAAATAATGACTAGGAATGATATCATTGAATATCCTGGCCTTGCTTACAGTGATAAGGATAGAATTCATTATTTCGCAATTAAGTATAATCTTAGTTGTAGATTTTTTGCATTTTTATTAAGTAATGTCTTATATTCCTAGTTCTTAATTATTTTATTATGAAGTGTTTAATTTTATTTAGTTCATCTATCGGTACAATTTTATTGTTTTTCTTACTTATTCTACTAATAGGATGAGTTATATGTATTTATAATTTTTTCAACCAGGTTTGCAATTCTATATGAAAGCCAATTAATCATTATATATTATCTTTCTGATGCATTGCTAGATCTGATTTATTTTTATATTATGTTAAGAATTTTTACTTTTATATTCATAAGATATATTAGTCCATAGTGCTCCTCTTAAAATGAATTTACTTGTATTTCATATTAGGATACCGCTGGCCTAATCAAATTAACAGGTTTTATTCTGTTTTTATTCTCTGGAAAAGATTACAAAAAACTGATAAGATTTCTTTCCTAAGTGAAGGATTTGTCAGAAAACATATCTATTCCTCATGTTTTTGTTTTTATCCACATTTTATTAATTCTATTTCCCTCATTTTAATTTTCTCTTCTTTTTATAGTTTTCTAAGTGAATTTTTGCTTTATGAATACAATATTTTTACTTTTATACAATATAATTTTTACATATATATATATGTGTGTGTGTGTGTGTGTGTTAAAAACACACATATATACATATAAAATGTATGGTGTTAAACATATATATATTTATAAACATATATATATATATATACATACACACATACATATATAACACCATACATTTCACTGTAGAATTGTTTTATGTACATTGCACATATTTTTATATTTTATTTTTGTATAACTATTCAACAAATGGATAAAGAAAATAGTGGTATGTACAGTGTGTACACAAACTGTAATTTTACTCATCCATAAAAAAGAAACAAAATTATGTTATTTGAAACTAGAGAATATGCTAGGTAAGTTCAGTCAGTCTAAAGAAGTCAAGGTCATATTTTTTCTCTCATATGTTAAATTTTTTTTTGATCTGTGAATTAGAAATGTTTTAAAATTTTCCAACTACCCTTATGTTTTGGCCTCCTAGATTGTGTCTGTTGTAGTCTGAGACCATATTTAATATGATTTCTAGTCCTTCAATATGTTAGTGTGTGTTTAATGGTAGTGAGTGTGGTGTAACTTGGAGAATTTTCCACAGAAGCTAAAAGAGAATGTGTATTCTGCTATTTTGGGAAAGAGTTTACAAATGTCATTTAGATAAAGTTGATTGATAGGATTGCTCAGGTTATCTACATCCTTAATGAATTTTGCCTCTTTGATGTATCAGTTACTACTGACAGAAAGGTACTGAAGTCTTCAAATATTATAGTTTTGTCTTTTTTTCCTTTTAGTTTTACTATGCCTGCCTCATGTATTTTTATACACTGATGTTAGACTCATACAATTTTAAAATGGCTGCGTATTCTTAAAAAATGAACCTTGTGCTAATATATAAAGTTCTTCATATTCTCCTGAAAATTTTATTAGTTCTGAAGACTTGATTTGTCTAAAGTTAATAAAGATAGTTATGTTTTCTATTGCTTTGTGTTTGCATTATATATCTTTCTCATTTTTGTGCCTCTAAACTATCTGGACATTTGTATTTAAAGTGAGCTCTAAGACTTTAAGACAAGATGGTGGCAGCTGTGGTTGCAGTAGCAACCATAGCTTCCAAATAGGACATGCATTCCTCGGAGAAGCCCTGGACACCAGATTTTGGTTTAATATCTGATTGGGACAACTTAAGGAGACATTTCCAGCTGTGACTTCCTATCTAGAATACAGGAGAGAGAGTGGATAACAGCAGAATTAGAAGCAAGATGACAACAAGGCACCTGCCATGCAAGAGAAGTGATTTTTCGAAAAACATCCCAGAAGAGATTAGAGAAAAGGCCGATTTAGCCATGCATGCTGGAGAACCCTTAACAACATACCTTGTAAGAAAAATGATCCAGGCTTGTTGGAGGGAGCCCAACAGTGCCAGGCGGGAAGCCCAGTCATACATCTGGGGGAACTCAGTGAGCCTGGCCACCGCCGCGCTCCTCTATGCTGCGCTGGGGGCCTTGGTGTGCTCAGAACAGCAGATCCTGCTTTATGCTGTGAAGCTCTGGGCCTCCGCTCTTAGAGGGGAGATAAAATACATTGCTGCTGTGTGCTAGATCTCACAACCTCTTCAAAACACACATACTGTCTTCTTTTATTAAAAAAAATATTGCAGAGGGGCTAAGATGGCAGTGGCAGCAGCCATTATTCAGGAGATGCAGAAAAATCCTATCCAATCCACCTTAAACTTTTGGAAAAAATCTCTGTGAAGGGGGGGCTTCTCAGACAGATCCAGTCAAATAAACCTTGAACTTTTGAGGAAATCTCCCTCAAAGTAGACTACTCCTGTCCCACTTGTTCAGAAATTCTGGACAACATGCTAAGTGGTAAAAGTGTTTGGGGCATATCAGAGGGCGCCCCGCATAGCTGGTTTGGGCTGCCACACTCCGTGTTCTTGGAGACATCTGCCCTCATGGCCACCCCCTCTTCTCTGTGCAACTCAGGAGGCCAGGGTGCACTTGAAGCAGCAGAGCTTGCTCTCTGTAGTGAAGCTGTGGACCTCTGCCTTCAGAGGGGAGACAAAATTCATTGCCACTAGGTATTCGGGCTCCCAGCTTTTGCAAAAGATATGTACTGCCTTCTCATATTAAAAAATGAAGAAAGAAAGAACAAAGGGACCATCTGTAGATGACCTTCTCACAGTGACAGAGACCAGAGCTCGCTGCCAGTGAGGCTGGTGCTGGGGCCTCTAAGGCCAGGATAAGAGCCTGCCGGGTGGTGAGGCTGGTGCTGGGGGCTCCAAAGCTGGGATCTGAGCCTGCCTTGCAGTGAGGCCGGTGCTGGGGCCAGCGAGGCCAGGATCGGGGCCTTCCGTGCATCAAGGCTGGTGCTGGGGCCTTTGAGAGTGGGATCGGAGCCTGTGATGCAGCATCCACAGGGAAATATCACAAAAAATAAAAAATCAAATGCTTTCCCTAATATGCAAAAACTAGGAAGAAATGAGAAATAGGAGGAAATCTATTTGAAGAAAGGGCCATATGGAGTAGCAATTAAGGTTACCTATCTGAGGGAATGAGAAGGGGGAAGATGGAATCTCTTTAAAGTGCATTATGTACTTAAACAAATATATAAAAGTCAATCACTAAATCAAGCATGGGATCGAGGGAGGGGGAGGGAATGGGATGGGGATTGGATTAAAACTAATTGGGTGATGTGTGCTTGGATATCCTCACAAGTCTTGTATTTCATTGAGACGTTTGACTACAATGCACCAATAAAAATATACTTTAAAAAAAGAATAACTAAATAAAGTGATCTCTTAGGCTGGTACAGCAGTGTGTACCTGTAATCACAGTGCTCAGGAAGCTAAAACAGGAGAATTGCAGTTTTAAGTCCAGTCTTTCAACATTTAGCTAAACCCCTGGTAATTTAGTGAGACACTTTAAAAATAAAAATAAATATGGTCTTGGGAGTGGAAGGTAAGTTGGAGGCAGAATGTCCCTGGGTTCAATCTCCAGTACCAAAAATAAAGTAAAATTAAATTTAAAAAATAATGTGAGCTCTTAGGAGTAACATACCACTGGGTTTTATTTTTGCTTTCTGCACCTCTGACAAGATTTTAAAATAAAAACTTTTTTTTTTTTACCATTTATGCTTACTTTTAAAAAAAATGCTCTGCCACTGCATGTGTGGTTTGCATGCCTTATAACAGTGTTCTCAGGTGCACCTTCCCACGCTTTGTGACTTTGCTGTCATATGCTTCCCTCAGCCAAATGATTGAAATGCCCAGGTCATTGTTGTTATCCATTGAAGCAGACAGTTCTATTCAAGAAAATTAAGAAATAAATAGAGATTTAATTTTATCCTCATTTAGTCCTTCTCTTGTGTCTATGGAGACACAAGTTTCTGACATGTACCATTTCCCTTTTTTCTTAAAACCATCTAACATTTTTCACAGAGCAGTTAGTCAGAGAAAATTATTTATTATTTTTAGTTAGTCAGAGAAAATGTTTATTTATCCTCTATTCTAAAGAGTAACTTCACCAGACAGAACTTTATCATGTTGTTTTTTGTCTCTTACTTCTTTAAGTTTTCAAGATTTCATCTTTGGTTTTAACTTGATATGCTTCTTACATATAAAAGTTTGGTTCTGAGTTTCTTGGTAATTATCAGTTTAAATATTTTATTTGCTTTGCTCTGTATTTCTTCTCATTTGTGCATTCCAATTATATGATTATTAAAATTTTTGGATATTGTCCCACAACCAGTAGATGTTAGTTTTGTGCTTAGTTTTTTTCATTATTTGTTCTCATTTCATTTGATATTGGTAATTCTTTATTGCCCTAATTTTTATTGGTTCATTGTAATCATACATCATGATGAAATTCAGGGTGATAGAGGCACACATGCACACAGCACTCATTGAATTCCCCCAGTTTCTGCACTATTTCTTCTCCCTCCCCTCCTTCCTGTGCTCAACACAATGATTGACTTTAAAATTTGTGCATGTACATCACATCCATTGAGCCATTGAGGTGTTTCCATCTTCCTCCCTTCCCTTCTCCCTCAGGTCACATTCACTCATCTAAGGTTTCTCTTCTTTTATCTGAAGTTCCTTTTATGTCCTAGTTTCTCTCTAGCTTCTGCATATTAGAAAGAACATCTAAATTTTCATTTTGTGACTAATCTTGTTTAGAATAATATACTCTAGTTCCATTCATTTCCCTGAAAATGACATAATTTTGCTTTTTATGGCTGAGTAAAATTTCATTGTGTACATATCTTATAGCTTTGTAATCAATTCATGTTAGTGGGCATCTCAGCGGAATCCATATTTTGGCAATTGAGAGTTGTATAGCTATGAACAAAGATATGTATGCATAAGTCTGCTAATTTGTTTCCCATTCTTTTTGGGTAAATACTCAGGAGCATTATAGCTGGGTCCTCTGGTAGGTTCATTTCATTCTTCTGAGGACCTTTCACAGTGTTTTTCAAAGTGGTTGCACTAATTTGCAATCCCAACAAAAATGTATTAGAGTTCCTAATTCTCCAAATCCTCACCAATATTTGTTGTTTGTGTTTTGAAAGATTGCCATCCTAATTGGAATTAGGTAAAATCTCAGGGTAGTTTTGATTTGCATTTCTCTAACTGCTAATGACGTTGAAAATTTTTTCATACATTTATTGGCCATTTGTATTTATTTTTTGTAAAGTATCTATTTAATTCAATCACCCATTATTTTATTTGGTTGTTTGTTTTCTTAGCAGTGAATTACTTGAGTTCTCTATATATTCTAGATATGAGCTCTCTAACAGAAGTGTATCTGGCAAAAATCTCCCATTCTGTCATCTTTCTGTTGAGATACTTAATAATTTTCTTTTCTGTACAGAACCTCTTCCATTTATTGCAATTCCCCACATTGGTCTTCCTTTTAATTTCTTGTTCCTTTGGGGTCTTGTTGAAGAAGTTTTTACCCATGCTTATGTGTTGGAGTATTGGGCCTATACCCGTTCAAAGAGCTGCAAGGTCTCTGGTCTAATTTCCACGTCTTTGATCTATCTTGAATTGACTCTTGTGTATGGTGAGAAAGTGGGGTTTATTTCCATTTTTCTGCATATAGTTAACCAGTTTTGCAAACATCATTTTTTGAAGAGGCTATATTTTTTTCAGTATGTTTTTGGCCCCTTTGTCCAAAGTCAATTTGTTTTAAGTGTGAATTTGTTTCTAAATCTTCTGTTCCATTGGTCTATGTGTCTCTTTTTGTAACAATACCATGTGGTTTTTATTTTTGGCTTTGTAGGATAGTTTGAAGATAGGTATAATAATACCATCTGCATGGCTCTTGTTGCTAGGAACTATTTTGGCTATTCTGGGTTGTTGTTTTTGTTGTTCCAAATGAGTTTAAGGATTGTTTATTTTTATATATTTGTGAAGAATTTAATTGGTACTTTAATGGGTATTGCATTGAATAATTACATAACTTTTGAAAGAATGACCATTTTGATATTATTCTGCCTATCCAAGAGCATGGGAGTTTCCTACATTTCTAAGATATTATTTAATTTCTTTTATCAATGTTTATTATTTTCCTCGTAGAGCTACTTTACCTCCTTGGTTAGGTTTATTTCTAAGTATTTCATTCTTTTTCGGGATATCATGAATAGAAATATTTTCTGGATTTTTTTTTCCAGTGGATTATTTTTAGTTTGCATACAGGAAAGCTTCTAATTTTTTAAGACTGATTTTGTATCTAGATACCATGATAAATTTTTTGATTAGTTCTAAAAGCCTTTTGGTTAAGTTTGTTGGGTCTTTTAAGTATAATATTATGTCATATGCAAATAGAGATAGTTTTAATTCTTCTTTTCCTATTTGTAACTCTTTGGTTTATTTCTCTGGCTAGATACTCAAGTACTATATTGAAAAGAAGTAGTGATAATAGTGATTGAAAAGGATTCCTTGCCTTGTTCCTGTACACTATTATTTTTGCATCTGTTGTTGATTGTTTTTTATTTCCTTTTTCAGCCTGAGTGCTTATAGATGACCTTGTAGGTATTATTGGGTTTTTTTTATCTTTCATTTCCACCTCCCATAAGAGTAGTCTTGGTTATAGAATGCTATCAGTTTGGAGTTCCCCTAGATGAGTTAAAGACAGGCTTATCTAAGTTTCCTTACTCTGTCACCATCTTCCCACCCCACCTATTGCCCTAATTTTAAGTTCACAGATTCTTTCTTATTTCTGTTAGACTGTCTTTTATTTCTAATATTTTCTTTATTGTCATGATTTTATGCATATACTAGCCATCTTTTCATATACATTTTACATTAAAACCCTTAAGATATGGATTGCAGTTACTGTAAATCCCCTATCTGATGATTACAACATCAGTATCATATCTGAGTCTGGTTCTTATAAGCCACACTGAAGGTATCCTACTGAGTCCTTCACTGTGAGAATCTAGAACATGGTAGAGATTTGGGGAGAGGGGGAGAAGTCCTAAAAGTTTCTCACACTTGAGCTAGTCCATGCTCAGTGTACAGCAGTGCATCATCAAAATTAATAAATCAGTGTTTCTACCAAGTATTTCCCAGTAGCTTCTGCTCCAAATATGTGAGAGCTCAGCTGTGACTGTTTTTAACCTATCTTTCCATACTTGGCGATAATGTTTTTCTCTGTGAACTCCATTCTCTTGTGGGTCAAAAACAATTCATTACTTTTTAGTCCATATAATTATTTTCTAATTGTAAAGATGAAGTAATAACTTCCAAACTCTTCATATCTCAGAACAGTTTTAATCAACAATTTAAATATATATATATATATATATATATATATATATATATATTTAAATTGTTTATATATATATTTAAATTGTTTTATTGATATATATACATATATAGTCAATAAGACAGTCTCTACAAAGTATACTGAAATGAATTCTAGAGGACTGATTCCTAATACACCAGACTATATTTAGAATCCAATAATTACTAATTTACCTCCATCCCCAGCTTCATTTTTGTATAGAATTTATATCATTATACAAAATTGGATAGTTTTGTTATTTAATTTAAAAGTGATTGAATTATGGTAAATTAAACCAAAATGAAATGTTCACTCATTGCTTTGCTTATGTATGCTAAGTTATTCAGCACCAAAAAGGGAGAGATTATAGTCTTTCATTATATGACTCTTCAAAGGCTCTTATGACAATTTTGCTTCAATAAACTTAAAACTAATCCTCTTCTTTCCAAATGACTGCTTATTTAACCAGAGGGAAAGAATAGATAAACAGTCTAACACTTAGAATTAGAAATTGGTATAGAATTAGAAATAATAGGGGCAATGACTTTTAAAAATCAGGTCTCAGGTTGCTGATCTCACTCCTTTCATTGGCATTATGGAATCTTATAACTGTGAACCTCATTAGCTAGGACTGCCTTAAGAGCACTCCACAATTGTATTCTGTAATTGTTCAAGCAGCAAAAGATCAAAGGGGAAATAGCCACCTTTATTTTAAAACATGTTCTAAATTTAAATTTGTCAAAATTCCTATCTAGGCCTGTTCAATTTTTCTAATTAATATGTATATTCCTTTCTCCAGGGACTATTTCAGTAACACTGGCTGAATGTATTTTTCACCTTCTTCATTAAAATTTCTACTTAGCCTAATAACCCATTTTTGCATTTATCTCAGTGAAGAAATATTTCCTCATACTTTTACATAAAGACTAAATTGCTATGGCTTTTCTCTACTTTTGTTGGGCATCTCCTTCTCCATTTATTTTTATGTTTCAGTCATTCCAAGTTCTCACCTGAAAAAGAACAGAAAAGATATTACAGGCCTGATGAAACTTTTGCTTGGAGTCCCTATTTTCTTTCTTACATTATAGAATTAAGATTTTTCAGTTCCTCTAGTTATACACCAAAGTATCCTAACTCTTACAGGGCTTATATTCATATATATTATTTTTTGCTGGAATTCTTACTTTACATTGACAACAAGAAACTATTAAATAACCCTTAGTAAATAACCGGTTAGACTATAATTTGTCAGGTGGGCATAGCTAACCAAATTAGTCTATATTCCCTGAGCCATAATGAATATATGACCACACTAGATTAAAAGAGTCTGTTATTGGAATGCAAAGCTTAAACAAATTGAAGCAGAAAAGATGTTAGATAAAATTCCAAGAAGGTCCCCACCACCTGATGTAACACATATGTTCTAATTTTACTTGGTAAAACATTAATATTTGTCCTGCTATTAAGAGAAATTACAGATTCAATTAAAGCATCCAAGCAGTTGAATTAAAAAAGAGACTATCCTTGGTGTGCCTGGCCTAATAAGCATGAAAAAGATTCTTTGGTATAGCTGCCAGCTATAAACTTATCCTCTCAGTCAACAATAAAATCTTGCTTTCAAATGTTGAGACCTTGAGCAGGTAATTTAGTCACCCCATACTCAGACTTTTGGTCCTAGAAAACTGTAGAATATTAAATGGATGCAGTTTTAAAGTGCTAAATGCGTGGTTATATGGTAAACATCAATATCAAACTAAGAAAAAAAAAAAAGAAACACATTTTCGACGAACTCAGTCCAAATGCAGAAATGTTAATGGAAGATGTCAGTAAAATTTGAACAGGGCTTCAAAAGATGTTCTAATGGCAAAGCAGAAAACATGGCCCAGATGATAAATTGGAGGAATGCCTCAAGACCTTGCTTGTTGTTTGTTGCTACCCAGAGTTCCTGAACCCTCTTGATTTCAGTACTTACTGAAAATCATTTTTCTAAACTATTCAAAATACTCTAAATAAAGTTCTCCTTTGCTTAAATTATCAAAATTGGCTTTTTCATTTGTCATCAAATCCATTAAAACTGTGTGTTTTAAGACCTTAAATACTCGAAAATATTTCACCCTCAAAACATTTCACCTTCCAACAAGGTTCTGAACCTTTTTCTCCAAAATTTGGAAAGCCTCCTTCACTCATTCGAATGTCCCCACAGACCAATTTGTATTAAAGGCAACAAGTAGTGAAACAAATGGTACGTTATTGTGATGGTAATGGTGACTTTCTGAGTATATTGACATGCTTTTGTCTCTCACATTATGCATTTTGTTTTGGGACCATTTGATGATTTCTTTTTAAAAATTTAAGAGTAGGCCGGGCGTGGTGGTACACCCTTGTAATCCCCGCGCTTGGGAGGCAGAAACAGGAGGAATCCGCAGGTTCGAAGCCAGCCGCGCTGGCATAAGAGACCCTGTTTCAAAAATATAAAATAGGTCTGGGAGTGTAGCCTGGAGGTAGAAGGGCTTCCAGGAACCCCGGTACCAACAACAACAACAAAAAAAAAATTTAAGAGTTAACATCAAACCTCAATTTATAGTGTCACACCATCCTGCATATCAAATTTCAACATGCTAAGTTGTTGAAATGTATAAGTATTGTATATTGTATTCCAAAACAATATTATTTGTATATTTGTTTCCCTGGGTGGATGGCCAGATGTTTGGTTGTTTTAATATAGGGGAATTGGCTGACATCATTTTCAGTTCCTATACTACATTCTGATTTCATGCTATTTGTAATAAATACATCAGCATTCCTTGGACTACAGCTCATTTGAAAGCACATCACATTCTACATTTATTTGAAAATGTAGGATAAGTGTTCACTCAGCAATTTTTCTGTAATATTTTTATTCTAATATGGTTATACAGATTTGATCAATTAGACTAGTAAATATACTTTAATGGCTGTGATGGTCTTATGATGTTTCAGCTTTATTTGGAAACATTTCCCAGTTTTTCAATTAAACACCAGCCTAGGTGTTCCTTTGGTTGCATTGTGAAAATATGATTAACATCCATAACTGACCAACTTTAAGTTAAAGATATGGTTCTAGGTCATCTAAGTATCTGAGACTTGATTGGTTGGAAGAGTGTTTCAGTCAACATAATTACTGCTGTGACACAAAAGATCTGAACATACAACTTAGAGGAAGAAAAATTTATTTGCTTACTGTCCTGGAGATTTCAGGGGTTCAGGCCATGTCAGGCCTGATTACACCAGTGGAACTTGGGGCATAGGGGGTCAGAGAATGGGAGAGAGCAAGCATTCTGCTCTCACATCACAGAGGACCAAAGCATGAGAGCAAGCAACAAGACTCAAATAGGAAGTGAAGTCCCGGAAGCCACAGCCTCCTGTGACCCATCTCTTCCACCAAACCTCACTTGCCTAGGTTACCACTTAATAAGTCTGTTACAATGAATTTTTGCTGATGAGATTACAACTCTCATTTTTAAATTTATTCATTCTATTTATACATGAGCTCTTTCAGGAGACATTCTCTTTAAATAATTATATAGGTGCATTATTGTCTCACATCATAATGTAGCTCATAGTCTTTCAAGAGACATTCTATACATAAACCATCACAAAAGGCTTAAATGAAGAATTATGAATTTCATGAAGAATAATTTTACTGGCGAACAAAATTTTTGGCTTGTTGATCCAGCCTTCTCTTCTGAATGGGTTGCTCTACCTTTTGGAATAGACTTTAGAGCCCTCACAGTTAAATAAACCAATTCCTTGCAATAAGTCTGCTAATATATACCTCCTATTCATTTTGCTCATCAAGCTGAATTCTGATATATCAATTAAGAGAATCCACTGTGGAGTTTCAACAGAGTTAAATTACTTAAAGTTCTCTGTCCATACTAGGCTAAGTTCTTCATGGAATTCTCTCTGCTTGGATCACCTTTTGCCACTTATCGATCTGGTAAAGCCTCTCATGCTTTTGAAATTTAGCTTTTAGTCTTTTGTAGAAGCAGAATAATGCTCTTCCCCATTGATGTTCACATCCCAATCCCCCTGTGTGCATGTTATCTGAAATGGCGCAGAGACATTGCAGATGTGGTTAAGATCACAATGGGAGATTGTCCTATATTTTTCAGATCAGCCTGAATCCAATCACAAAGTTCATTGAAAGTGGAATAAAGAGGAAGACTATTAGAATGGGTTGATATGAAGATGCCTAGCCACAAGCCTAGGATGGCTGTTAGAAGATGAAAATTCAAGAAAAGAATCCTCCATAGAACATACAGAAAAGAATGAAACTTTTCAATACTTGATTATCACTTACTGGAACCCATGTCAGACAAATGGCCTGTAGACTAAGGTACTTTTGTTGTTGTTGTCGTTGTTGTTGTTGTTGTTGTTGTTGTTATATAAGCCACTAAGTTTGTGACAATATGATATAGAACAAACAACAACAAAAGAATACTCTCTTCCAAATACTTTCTTTTTTGTATGCAGTGCTAGGGATTAAACCCAGGATCATTCTATGAGCTACACCCACAGCCTGATTTTTTATTCTTTATTTTTTTTAAACAGGGTCTCACTATGTTGCAGAGGGTCTCATTAAGTAGCTGGGGCTGCCTGAGAAACCAGATCCTTGTGTCTCAGCTTCCCAAGTACTGGGATTACAAGGATGCACCACCATGCCTGGCTCCAAATACTTTCTGACTTGCAAATAACATAAGATTATGTTCCATTCCATCATCCTATAATCTATTTTTCTTTCATTACCTGTTCATAATATATGATTCATTCACCTGTCTGCTGCAGGTGGTAGTGTCCATATTTCAACATTCTGCTTATGTTAATATATATAAAGCCTAGAACCATAACATTATGCATAGCATGTGCCTCAAAAAAGTTAACTTGAGTGGTTACAGTGACCAGTCACAAAAAAAAGAATTTGTTTTTCTACTCTGTCACTCTGAAAATGTATCACAAGACATTTTTACATATGATTACTTCTCTTCACAATCACATGCTAGGTTAGAAGAAAACTGAAGTTTGATATATAAAGTAGTTACTACCGACACATTCTTCCTTCAGACTATATTATTCAATCATAAAACACTCCTACAGAGTTTAGAATTATACTTGACCCTCCATCTTCATCCTCATCTTCTTTTTTAGACTATCTTATATATTGTCTAAATTACCTCACCTTCCACTCCTCTCAGTTCTCTTCTCTATGAATGTCAGTGTTTAAGCATATTAGAGCCATAATCAAAACTTTTGAGTAGGGTTTTAATCATATTATTAACAGTCTCAAGCATTTACTTTAAATGAATGGAGGAAGAATGCAGTCCTTGGGTTTTATTTCATTTTATTTTAATTTGTTTTGGTGCATTGTATTCATACATTATAATGAGATTAAAAAAAACTTGTATAGACATACATGCACACATTGCCCAGTTAGCCTTGACCCAATCCCCACCCCATTCCCTCCCCATCACTCCTTCCCACATTTGTCTTAGTTATTTACATCACTATGTTTGTTTAAGTTCATCCTGTGCTTTAGAGAGTTTTCTACTTCCCCCTTCCCATTTCCTCAGTTAGGTTGCCTTATTTGCTCCTCTATAGAATTTCCTTTTTCATCTAGAGTTCCTCCTATTACCCATTTCTCCTTAGCTTTCACATATTATGAAAAGCATCCGATTTCTTACTTTTTGTGACTAATCTCGCTTAACAAAATGTCCTCCAGTTCCATCCATTTCCATGAGAAGTATGTAATTGTCTTTTTTTATGGCTGAGTAAAATTTTTTTGTGTACATATCCCACAGTTTGTGAATCCATTCATCTGTTGTTGGGCATCTTGGCTGGTTCAATATTTTGGCAATGATGAATTTTTCAGCTATAAACATAGATATACATGCACTGGTTTGGTAGTTTGGTTTTCTTTCTTTTGGATATATACCCAAAAGTGATATTGGTGGATCAAATGGTAAATTTATTACAGTTCTTTTGAGGATTTTTTCATACTGTTTTTAAAAGTGGTTTCACTAATTTGTAATCCCACCAACAATGTTTTAGAGTTCCCAGTTCTGCACATCCTTGCCAGCATTTGTTGTTGTTTGTGTTTTGAATAATTGCCATTCTAGTTGGAGTTAGGTGGAATCTTAGGGTAGTTTTGATTTGTATCACTCTGATTGCCAATGACATTGAGCATTTTTTCATGCATTTATTGGCCATTTGAATTTTTTCTTTTGTGAAGTGTTAATTTAGTTCACTTGTCCATTTTTTAATTGGATTTTTTTTAGTACTGAGTTTCTTGAGTTCTCTGTATATTCTAAATATTAGTCCTCTATCCGAGGAGTAGGTGCCAAACATCTTCTCCCTTCTGTTGGCTCTCCATTGAGGTTCTTAACTGTTTCCTTTGATGAACAAAAGCTCTTCAGTTTCATGAAATCCCATGTATTGATTTGCCTTTTAGTTTGTTGTGCCTTTGGGGTCTTGTTTGAGAAAATTTTTATCTGTGACTATGTGTTGCAGTGTTGGACCTATGCCCTCTTCAAGGAGCCTCAAGGTTTCTGGTATAATTAATTCCAAGTCTTTGATCCATCTTGAATTGTCTCTTGTGCAGGGTGAGAAAGTAGGATTTATTTCCAATCTTCTGCATATGATTAACCAGTTTTGCCAACACCATTTGTTGAACAGACTATCTCTCTTCCAGTGCATTTTTTGGCCCCTTTGTCAAATATCAATTGGCTGTAAGTGTGTGGATTTGTTTCTGAGTCTTTTATTCTGCTTCATTGATCTATGTAGCTGTTTTTGTGCCAGTAACATGCTGTTTTTATTACAGTGGTTTGTAGTATAGTTTAAAGTCAGGTATTGTGATTCTTCCTGCATGGTTTTTGTTGCTGAGAACTACTTTGGCTATTCTAGTTATTTAAATGAATTTAAGGACTGATTTTTTTGATGTCTGTGAGGAATGATTTTGGTAACTTAATGGGCACTGCATTGAATCTGTAGGTTACTTTTGGAAGGATGGCCATTTTGATGATATTCATTCTGCCTATCCATGAACATGGAAGATCTTTTCATCTTCTAAGATCTTCTTCAGTTTCTTTTTTCAATGTTTTATAATTTTCTTTTTAGAGATCTTTTACCACCTTGGTTAAGTTTATTTGTAAATATTTTATTTTTTTGGGGGGGAAATCCTGAGTGGAAGTGTTTTCTGAATTTCTTTTTCAATGGATTTATGGTTGGTGTACAGAAAAGCTTCTGATTTTTTAAAATTGATTTTGTATCCAGACACTTTGCTGAATTTGTTGATCAGTTCTAAAAGTTTTTTGGTTGAGTTTGTTAGGCCTTCTAAGTATAGTATCATATCATCTGCAAATAGTGAAAGTTTGAGTTATTCTTTTCCTATTTGTACTCATTTGATTTCCTTTTCTTGTCTTATTGCTCTGGCTAGAGTCTCAAGTACTATATTGAAGAGAAGTGGTAATAATGGACATCCTTGTCTTTTCCTGTTTTTTAGGGGAAATTCTCAAAGTTTTTCCCATTTAATATGATGTTGGCTGTGGGCTTATTGTAGATTGACTTTATGATATTGAGATATGTTCCTTCTACTTCGATTCTCTGCAGTGCTTTTAGCATAAATGGATGTTGAATTTTATCAAGTGTCTTTTCTACATCTATTGAAGTGATCATGTGATTTTTGTCTTTGCTTCTGTTTACATGATGAATTACATGGATTGATTTTCATATGTTGAATCAGTCTTGCATCCCTGAGATGAACGCTATCCGGTCATAGTTTATGATATTCTTGATGTGGTTTTGAATATGTGTTGCTAGTATTTTGTTTAGCAGTTTTGCATCCAAGTTTGTCAAAGATATGGGCCTGTAGTTTTCCTTCCTTGAACTTTTATTTGGTTTTGGTATTAATGTGACATTGGCTTCATAAAAATTATTTGGAAGAATCCTGTTTCTATTTCACAAAATACATTCAGAATGACCTTCTTTGTCTTTTCTAATAAAATTGGGCTTGAAGTATAACTTATCTGATATCATAGTTATAACTCCTGCTTGTCTGGGAGTTCCTTTGGCATGGATTAGCTTGATCTGGACCTTTACCTTAAGTTTGTTGATATCTTTACTTATAATGCGTGTTTCTTGCAAGCAGCATATAGATGGGTTCTGTTTTTTAATTCATTTTGCCACTCTATGTCTTTTGATTGGCATTGAGGCCATTTATATTCAGTGTGATTATTGAGAGATGATTTTTTATTCCTAACATGTTGAGATTTTACTTTTTTTTAAAAATACCGTTTGTTCTTTTTTGATAAGTTGTCTGCTGGATGTAAATTCTTGTTTCTCTGGTTCTGGCATGTATTACATATTCTTCTTTGTAGTTAATTTCTTTGAGTATTTTCTCTAGCGCTGGTTTTGAAGACATAAACTCCTTCAGCTTCTGTTTGTTATGGAAGATTTTTATTTCCATATCTATTTTGAGGGATAGTTTTGCTGGGTAGGAAATTTTTGGCTGCAAGTTGTTTTCTTTAAGAGTTTGAAATGTATTACTCCAGGCCCTCCTGGCTCTCATGACTTTGGTTTGGGAAGTCTGGAGTGATTCTAATTGTTTTGCCTCTGAATGTCACTTTGTCTTTTGTTTTTGTTGCCTTTAAGATTCTCTCCTTGGCTTCTACATTAGTCATTTTGACTATTATGTGGCATGGGGAACCTTTTCTCTGATCTTATCTAAATGGTGTTCTATAAGTTTCCTGTACCTGTATGTTGATCTCTTGCTCTATGTTTGGAAAGTTTTCTGCTACTACTTTTTTGGAAATATTTTTGAGAACCTTGGTTTCACCTTCTTTTCCCTCCTCTACGCCAATTATTCTTCAGTTAGCTCTTTTAAGATGGGTGCATATTTCTTCAATGTCCAATTTCTGCTGTCAAATTGTATTGTCTATGTTATATACTATGTGTTCATTTTGGGAATGATCATCTTCTAGGAGCAAGATTCTACTCGCCTTATGGTCTATGCAATTGTTTATAGTTTGAATAGATGCCTTTACTTCAATGATTGCAAACTTTTTTTATTTCAGTCTCTCTCTAAATTTTTTTCAGAATTCCTATATTATTTCTACAGTTACATTCCTGATTTGACCTTCTGGAGATTTCTGCAGTCCTGTGTTATCAGGCTCTGTAATTGTGAAGTTGTGGGAGCCCTTTTTCTTTCTTTTCATGATTTCAGAAGTTTGCCTCTGTTGCTTTTGATAGATTTCTCTCAGTCTTTATGTGCCAGTGGGTATATCCTAGGGCAGTTTAATTGCATTAAATAATGAAAGGAGGGAAATGAAGTAGTAAATGGAAGAATAGGGTAAAGTCTCAGATAGGGTCAAATAGAATGAGAGTATGGGTTTGGTAATGTAGTATATACTAGAACTTAGAGATAGTACAAATGTAGTAGTATTCTAATAACCAATGTAGAGTTTTTATATACTGATATGAGGTAGATTTGATACAAGACAAGGTAGAGGTAAAAAGCAGAAAAAAGATAGGAGAGAGATAGTGAGAAGAGAGAGTTGGTATCTACAGAGAAAGAAGCTTGAAAGAGGGTTTGGGAAGAGGGTAAAAAAACAAACAAATAAACCAGGCATGCACCCTTACACACAAAAAAAAGAACAAAAAAACCAAAACAACCCCAACAATGAATTACTTCAACTCTAAAATAAATGACTATCCAGAAAGTAGGTCCACCACTGTCTGTGCAGATACCAAGTGCCACCAGCCCCTGTCCTGCTGCAAGTTTGGTTCTCTGAGATTTTCTTAGTCTGTGCAGATGAGCAATATCATTGGGCTGGATTTAGTATTAACAACAGGTCACCCTCCATGCTTTCCACAGATTTGGAGCCTTGGTTTCTTCCTGTCACCATTGATGGTATACGCCTCTGAGACCAAACTCAATGTAGTAGTCTCTGTTCTCCACAGCTAGGGATGGTCTGGTCTGACTTCTCCCCATTTGCCATGACTGAGAGGTCTGTGGTGATCTTGGAGCTTCTATTAGTTGAGTCTAGTGTTAAATTGGTCCTTTCCCCCACACTTTCCTCTGATCAAAGCCTGAGTCTGTCTGAGCTTCTGTTATGTCCAATAATGGCCCCCACTCCCATTTTCTCCAGGCTATATCAGAAAGTCCCAGACCAGGGATGCTTATTTGGCTGCGTGAGTCCCTAGGGGAACCCAGCTAGGCATTTTCTCACTGGGACTTCAACCTCGCTTACAGTGTTGGGCACCACTCTGAGTCTCTGGAGGGTGTGGTATTCTCTGCTACCACTCCTCCTTCACTGGGTTGAACCACAAGATCTCAGACGCAGGGAGTTTGTTGCAGCTGTGAGTCCCTAGGGACATAGCAATTGATGTTCTCCTTTGGGGACTGCAGTTTCACTTACGATTTTGGTGCATGCTGATCTGATACTCTGGGGACCATTGTGAGCTCTGCTGCTGCTCCACTCTGGATCCCTGGAGGGTGTGGTAAGCTCCTGGAAGCTCCTAGCACGTCTTTGCACAGGAATGAGTGATGACTTACAATCCTTGGATCTCTAGCTGCTCACTCCAAATCCTTGTTTTCCTTTTTGTCTCTGGTGTGCAGAGCTGTAAAGAAAGATTGCACTGGTGCAAGGACCCACCACAATGCAGCAGGCGAGGTTATTTTTCTCTCTCTCTCTCTGGTCAGTTTTTTATTCTTCTTTTTCTTTTCTTTTTTTATTCTTTCTTTTTCTCTATTCCTTGTGTTTATAGCTTTTAGCTTTTTTTCCTCTACTGATAGTATTTTCTGGTTTTATAGAGTGCTGCTTACTTGGTCACCATCTTCCCCCTCCACCCTCTTGGATTTTAAAGAAAAGATCAGATGAGATCGGGCACATTCAGGGTGGTATGGCATAGACAGAGTGGCAGGCGGTGGCTGAAGAGTGGCACAGGCGGGGCGGCAGAGCTGCACAGGCAGGGCAGCAAAGCGGCGCAGGTGAGGCATCAGAGCCACACAAGTGGGGCAGCAGAGCGGTGCAGGCAAATCAGAGGGCAGAGCAGCAGCGGGCTGCATCAGCAGAGCAGAGCAGCAGCAGGGCATTGCAGAGGCATGGGCAGTAGTGCCGGCAGTAGAGGTGGAGGCTATTATTTTGGAGAGGCAGAGACCAGATTCAACCCACCTTGATCTTCTGAAGAAATTGCCCCAAAGGTAGAAATTGGTGGGGCAGACAGATCTAGTTCAGTCCACCTTGAGCATTTGAGGGAATCCCCCCAAAGTAGACTGACTGCACCTGCCACACATGATCAAGAAGCCTGGAGAATACGCTACGTGGCAAAAGGGTAAGGGAGGTATCAGAGCGAGCCCTGCACAGCCAGGGTGGTACTACATGTTGTATGTTCTGGGAATCATCAGCCCTCATGACCACCATGCTCCTCTGCACAGAGTGGGAGGCCAGGGACCACATGGAACGGCAGAGCCTACTTTCCAAAGAGAAACTATGGGCCTCTGCCTCTGGAGGGAAGACAAAACTCATCGACACTAGGTATTTGGGGTCCCAGCTTTTGCAAAAGACATGTACTGCTTTTTCATAGTAAAAAAAAAAAAAAAAAAAAAAAAAAAAAAAAAAAAAAAAGGAAGAATGCTGGGCGTGGTGGCGCACGTTTGTAATCCCCGTGCTTGGGAGGCAGAGACAGGAGGATCATGCTGGTTCAAGCCCAGCCTTGCTGGCTTAAGAGACCCTGTTTCCAGATAAATATATACATATATTAAAAAAAGAGATAGTTCTCCCAGAGCGTAGCCTGGAGATAGAGGGGTCTCTAGAAACCACAGTACCACCAAAGAAGAAGAAGAAGAAGAAGAAGAAGAAGAAGAAGAAGAAGAAGGAGAAGGAGAAGGAGAAGGAGAAGGAGAAGGAGAAGGAGAAGGAGAAGGAGAAGGAGAAGGAGAAGGAGAAGAAGAAGAAGAAGGAGGAGGAGGAGGAGGAGGAGGAGGAGGAGGAGGAGAAGGAGGAGAAGAAGAAGAAATAGAAAGAAAAAAGGAACATCTGTACATCTGTAGACAACCTCCCCATAGTGACAGAGACCAGAGCCCAATGCACAACAAGGCCAGAGCCAGGGACTCTGAGACCAGGATAAGAATCTTCCGGGTGACTAGGCCAATGCCAAGGCCAGGGAGGCCTGGTTTGGAGCCTGCCATGAGGCAAGGCCTCATGTCTGGGGCCTCTGTCTGAGGCCAGGAACAAGAGCCCACCAAGGGGTGAGGCCAATGCCAGGGCCAGTAAGACCGGGATTGGAGCCTGCTGTGAGGGAAAGCCAGTGCTTGGGCCTCTGAGACCAGGATCAGAGCCTGCCAAGGGGTAGGCCAGTGCCAGGGCCAGCAAGTCCAGGATCGGAGACTGACATGAGGCAAGACCAGTGCTGGGGCTTCCAAGGCCAGGATCAGAGACTGCCGAGGGGTGAGCCAATGCCAGGGCCAGCAAAGCCGGGATCAGAGCCTGCTGTGAGGCAAAGCTGGGGCAGGGGCCTTCAAGGCTGGGATTGGAGCCTGCTGACAGATTAGGCTGGTGCTGGGGCATTCAAGGTTGGGACCAGGGCCAGCCCTGAGCAAGGTCAATGTTGGGGCCTCTGAGACCGGGATTAGAGCCTCCTGAGGTATGAGGCTGATCCCAGAGCCAGCGATGCCAAGATTGGAGCAAGCCATGAGGCAAGGCCAGTGCTGGGGTCTTTGAGGTCAGTATTGGAGCCTGCTAAGAGGTGAGGCCAGTGTCGGGGCCAGTGAGGCCGGGATCGGGGTCAGCCGTGAGGCAAGGCCGGTACTAGGGCCTCCAAGGCCAGGATTGGAGCCTGCTGAGGGATGAGACCAGTACGGGGGCCAACCTGGCCAGGATTGGGACCCGCTGTGAGACAAGGCTGGTGCTGGAGCCTTCGAGGCTGGGATCAGAGCTTACTGAGTGGTGAGCCCAGAGCCTGGGCCAGCAAGGCCGAGATTGAAGCCTGCCGTGAGGCAAGGCTGGTGTTGGGGCCTCCGAGTCTGGGATCAGAGCCTGCTGAAGGGTGAGGCCTGTGCTGGGGCCAGTGAGACCAGAGTCAGGGCCTACTGTGAGGCAAGGTTGGTGCTGGGGCCTCTGAGGAAGGATCAGAGCCTGCTGAGGGGCAAGTTTGGAGCCAGAGTTAGCGTGGCTTGGATTGGAGCCTGCCTTGAGGCAAGGCAGGTGCTGGGGCCTCCAAGGCTGGGACTGGAGCCTGGTGAAGGGTTAGGCTGATGATGGGACTAGCAAGGCCAGGATTGAAGCCTGCCATGAGGCAAGTGGTGCTTGAACCAGCGAGGCTGGGATCAGAGTCTGCCAGGGTACCAGGCCAGCACTGGGGCCTTCAGGAGCAGGATCGAAATTGCAATGTGTCATACATACAGAAACATACCGAAAATACAAATTCAGATGCTTTCCCTAATATGCAAAAACTAGGAAGAAATGGGTAATGGGAGGAGATCTAGTTGAAGAAAGGGCCCCATGGAAGAGCAATTAAGGTGACCAATCAGAGGGTATGGGTTGGGGGAAGATGGAATCTCTTCAAAATGCAGGATATACATAAACAAATGAATTAATGTTAATCACCAAATTAAGAATGAGATCTAGGTATTGGGAGGGAATGGGACAGGGAGGGGATAGGGGCTAATTGGATGATGTGTGCTTGTATACCCTCACAAGTCATGTAGTTTATTGTGATGTTTGACTACAATGCACCAATAAAAATATATTAAAAAATTTTTAAATAAACAAAAGATCAATATTATATAACTTGTTGCTGCATACCTAGCAACCTTTAAGAGGTTATAATCCCTGATCATAACAAATGCATATATAAACATTATATATAAAATGCCACATATATAATGTTTATTTTAAAAGCTTGATATAGAAATTTAAATCGTTCTTCATTTCTATTTTGATTCCTTTCTATCAATTCTATTTTTCAAAGTGCTGCCACTAATAAGACCACTGCCAGTTTCAGTTTGTATGACTAGGAAGAAGTAGAGGTTAAAATAATGTAAGCTGAATTGACTCTAACCTTATAGGGACTCTCATTGTGATTGAGACATCTGGTCATAGCCTTAGGTAAACATGGGCATTTCCCCTAGAGGTTACTGACATAAGCCATGCCTCCAGCAAGTCAGGAACAAAACCTACCAGATGGGTTCTGTAATATCTGAGCACAATTCCTGTCTCACCAGAAATAAAAAACAAAATGATCACAAGAAAAACAAGAAAGAGAGTGCTATTGAAATGTCTGTGATAGGAATGATCAGCTATAGAGAATTCCTTACATAGAACAACTGAGTAGGCAGGAAAAATAATTAAAATGACAACATATTAGAATAAATAGGGCTTTATGATATGGTCCACTCAGGAAATTATTAATTACTGACCATTTGACTCCAGTAGCCTGTATTTCCTTGCTTAGCCTGGTGTTCTTAAACATTAATAAAACCCATTTCTACACTGATTGATGAACAAAAATGGTTCATAAAAGTACTTTGTTAGATGTAGTTTATTTGCTAGGGCTATGCATCCTTTCAAGATAGTATAAAGAGAGAC
The DNA here is from genome assembly GCF_963383645.1 of Muscardinus avellanarius. Taxonomy (NCBI): domain Eukaryota; kingdom Metazoa; phylum Chordata; class Mammalia; order Rodentia; family Gliridae; genus Muscardinus; species Muscardinus avellanarius. The sequence goes on from NC_137799.1 coordinate 32,906,627, forward strand.
TTTCTCATATTGTGAAAAATTTTAAAAATACCATAAGAACAAATGACAAAAAATGCATGAACACAGTTCATCAAAACTCATATGGAGCTTCATTCTATGCATAACTTTCTTAGGCAGACTTTCCACTCCCCTCTTCTATATGTATTTTATCAATCAACATTCTAACATTCCTTGTGACTTTCACTATATTTGAGTTTTCTTTAACGTTCCCAACACATTGCACATCACACTGACCTGGTCTCAGTATCTTTTTTATTTATATTATTGAGACAAAGAATCGGATTGTCTCAGCTCAACCTATGGATTCATCACTTGATTCAATTGGTGTAGCCTTGAACTAGATATTTTCACAGGGCCTGAGGCTATGCCTTCCAGCTCAGTGGAAAGTCAATACTCCAAGAGGTTGTTTTTATTGTAGGAAAAAATAATTGTCATCTTATGGTATAGTAAGAAAGACTGAGAGCTGTAAATGATTTTCCTAATAACTTAAAAATCTAAAAAAAAAGCCCAAAGTGTCAAACTAAAAAAACTAATTGTTCCTATTTTCTAGACACAGGACACAATTTTGTATGGTGGTGATAAAAATGTTACAGATGTTTAAAACAAATAGTGTTAACTACATAGAATATATATGTATATGTGTATGTGTATGTGTGTGTATATATATATATATATATGTGTGTGTGTGTATATTTTTATGTAGTTAACACTATTTATATATATATGTATATATATGTATACTATATATTCTGTAATATATAAAATATATACATATATAAAGATTATATATATATATTAAAATCTCACAGATTTATAAAACAACATATTAACTACACATTATGTTGTATACATATTCTATAGAAATTTCGTACACATTGGCAGACTTCCATTTTTATTTGGTTTACTATGTAATGCTACTAATTTTAGCATTACCATGTCTGAAAAAATGTTTATAGTCTATTCTTTAATTTTTTATATATGTAAATTGTAAGAATCAGATCTAAATATATACTTATTTGCCTGTCATGTACTCAAATAGATATCATTTAAATTTGTTCATTTATATGATAAAAATATATCCACTTGTGCACTTTTGAACAAATCTTGTTTACTTTGCACAATTTTTTTGCAGAAATTTTACTTACCACCCATGAATCACTAAGTTAAATGGTGTGTTACTTTGAATCAGCTAATTCAAAATGTCTCTTCTACCTCCCAGATTCCTGGAATTGCTATAAGTATTCATTGATTTTGTTGGTTGTCTTTTCTATCCCTGGTTCTTTCAATGTAATGCAATATAGTAAGAAAATTATTAACTTTCCATTTTCTATGATGGACATACTTGGTTAGTGTGATTTTTAATAAACTGTCACTTGATTTCTCAGACTTTTAGGCTTTAATTTTGCATTGCCCCAACATACTTCACTGAGAGATGAAGATTTATGAAAGAAATAAAAATAATTGGTGAGGATTTATGCTTCAGGGAATAAATGAATTCATGAAATCGAATGTCAATTTTTGTGTAATTGCACATTTCTCTGTAGAATATTTATCTTTTTTATAAGTTTCTCAAGGAAATATATGTTGAAAATATTTAATAACCTGTCACTTGTAATTTTAACTCTTTGTATTTTTCCAAATTTCTAAAAAATTTAATTAATTCTTTTAATAGTACATATTTATGGGGTAAAATGATGATTTGATGCATGTATAAAATATGTAATGACCATGATGGTAAGTTGACAGCAAGCACAGTATTGCTACACAATGCAATTTGCTTTTGAATTGACAACCATATCAATATTTTAGAGTGTTTATTGACTCCCATAATTTTGTTACAAACTGAAATTCATTTTAAAAGGATAAAATATTTTTGATAGAGGAACCCTTTAATGTTTGTTTACAGTGTATGAATTTACATGATGCTGAAGGTAGCATTTCATCACATCATTCATTACAATTTGTTTTCTATTTTAAAATGAGTGTATGTCTTCTAATCACTTTTCTTAGACAATTCAATGTTTAAAGTAACAATTTTAAGTGCAAATTATACAGCATTCTATGAATGGGATAACTTCTGATCATCAGTCATAATGAGTGAGCTCAAATTCTCTAATGTAAAGCTAGTTTCCTCTCAACCACTACAAGGCTGACCATGGTGGTACTAAAAGAAAAACTGCCCAGGTCCTGCCCTAAACAATACAAAATCCATCAGAGAAAATAGATACAGCCATTATTGAGTCTGTTACATAGTGCACTAGGTAAATGTGTGTTGAAAGAATGATTTTTCCCTAAAAAACAATTTGTTCTTGAATTCACAAAAGCCTTCAAACACAAGCATAATATATTGGTCAAAAGAGCCATTTCTTATGTGTTCATATGGGATTTGTTTATATTGATTGATTTTATTATTCTGACCTCTAATTTAGTCTTACTGTAATTGTTCTGCTATTATATCAAACCTTTAATTAACATTTTTACCTTCAGATCATCATATAAACCTGAATTGTGGGGACTATAATTTTGACAGCCTTATAATATTTGAGAACCTATTCAAGTTTCAGGTCTTAGTTTCTTTATCTTTTAGGTGGCATAATAACCATTAACATATTACTATACTAAAATGCATTTTACTTTTTTAAACATCTTTACACAACCTAAGCTCTTATAGACAAAAAAGCAATAAACTCATAGTAATAATATTGTAGACAATGTGTCATTAAAATAAAAACATCCTATAATAACATTGTAGAAAATATATCATTACAATAAATTTAGGAAGCATTATTAAATTAATAAAATAACCAGTGAAGCTTTTTTATATCCAGTGTTACTTCACTAAGCATTGAATTTATCTTTTAATCATCTATAAAAAGAGAATTAATAGCTTCTTAAAATATTAGTTATTTTGCTTTGTTTATAAGGATATGCCCAGAGACTTTAGTAACAAACACAGTTGTTAAATTTACAATCTAACAAACAGAAATATAGATGCATGTTATAAATTAGTTATTTTTACAGATAGTATTTTCCAATTGGTTACCTTTAAATAAAATGACACTACAGCTGATTGCCCTGAAGATTTCAGTACGTCAATAGTAGATCATTTGTGGTATCAGGTACTATAGAGAACTGAGTTACATTCCCCCAAAATATGTTCAAGTCCTAATCTCCAGAACATGTAACAATAAGCTTACTTGGTAATATAGTTTGTGGAGAGGTAATAAAGTTAAGATGGTGACATACTAAATTAGGGTGGATTCTCATTCTAATAACTTTTTTATAAGAGTAAGGAAAGGGAGATTGGACATGAAGACACTGAGGAAGCATAAAAGAGAAGAAAAACATGTGATAATAAAGGAGATTAGAGTGATCAACCTCTAGACAAAGGACTGCCAAAGCCTGTTGGCAATCAACATTAGGCAGGAAAGGCTCTCTCGTAGAGCCTTCAGAGGGAGCATCACCCTGCCTCCTCCCTGATTTAGACTACTAGTATCCAGAAATATGAGAGAATAAATATTTATTGTTTTAGGTGAGGCATTTTATGGTGATTTGTTAGAAAAACCCTAGGAAATGAAATCACCAAATGTACATGCATGTTGTACAACCATACACACACACACACACACACACACACACACACACACACACACTCAAATAGGAGGCACTAAATATTGTCATAAAAAGAAGTACATTTTGATTAATACCTTATGGAAGTTACAATACAGTAGAGAAGGAATAACAAAGTAGATGAAATTCTGCTATATAATAATTGCCATTATTTTAACCAGCAATGTTTAAATATTTAAATAGACCATGTATTATTCCTGATGCTGGGAATTTAAGAGTCATGGTATAGGGAGTAGATATTAATACATAAATAGAGTAAATATCATATCTTGTAAGTTAACTGATGTTTAAAGTACACCAGCACTGGTCATTTAAATTGAGAGCAGGAAAGAAAACAAGAACCTCTTCCTGGCAGGGAGAGTAGTAATTTTTAAATAAGTTAGGTGGTGAAAGGGTCTACATAGACAGCAAGAAAAAGAGAGAAGGCTGTGTTACAAGTGTAAAGGAACCTTAATCCAAGAGGAATAGAGATATAGGTACAGGGAACTAAAATTGAGCATATGAAGAGATAGTAAGTAAAACTAGATAAAGCTGGACAAGTAATAGGAAAAAGAATATAAGGTTGTATACCAACACAATACCAATAATGATGGGTGACTTTTAATTTTGTCTAGGTGACATTTAACATCTTTAGAATACATACATACATATATGTATATATAATTTGTATAATTATAAAAATAATCTAAATATAAATCATTTATAAAATATTATCCAAAGCCTTAAATGCTACATCTGTCCACTGAAAAATGATTAGGAGAATATATGTTCACTAAATGGTTGTCTTTGAGTGGAAGAGACATGAGTAATCTTTATACTGTTAAATTTTCAAAAATCTTTATACTGTTAAACTTTCAAAACAACATTAAAAATACTGCAGTCATAATTAGAAAAAATATTTGTTTAAAAAACTTAAATAAAATTATGATTAAGTGCCTAGTTATTAGTTTTATTGTGAAATGTTTTATTTTCTAAACATGTTTTCTTTTAATTTTTATATTCTGGCTTTCTCCAATGTTTGTCATCAACTTCTTGACAATTCTTAGTTATGCATTTAAAATATTTATAACATAGTTGCTAATTATCTCATTAATATCTATTACATTTACTATGAATATTAAAATGTTCATTTAATTCTAGTTTTTTTTTTCTTTCCTGTGAGCTGTCTCACTCTAAACTTTATAATTGCATTACATATATATTTTAAATCTCCCCATCAAATACCTGAGAACTACTTTGGCAAAGGATAAAGATAAATTAATATTAACTGTACTTTTTACTCCTTGACTCAGAATTCTATTTTCTAGGTTAAGAAAAAAAACCTCTATTCTTTTTTCTGGATTTGAAAAGTAGTTGCATTGTTAGATTTGGGAGGATTTTAATATTCTTAACAGAGCACTTTAATCAAGAACAGAGTGATTTTATGCCTATCACTCAGGGCTGAATAGGTCAGAATAAATAACACATTGCTATAGGAGGAGCTATTTCACCCAAAAGAAGTTAGTTTTCCAAATATAAGAAAAATCTGATTTAATCTGGATATGGTGGTGCACACCTGTAATACCAGTACTTGGGAGACTGAGAGAAGAGGAGCACAGGTTCGAGGTCAGCCTCAGCAAGTAATGAGACTCACAAGCCTAGCGAGACTCTGCTTCCAAATAAGAAATAAAATGGGGATGGGGTCTCCTTCAAAGGTAGAATGCCTCTGGGCTCAATTCCTAGTAACACACCCACTTAAAAAATTGATTTAAAACACTGAAACATCCAGGAAAATGTGTACTTTTTCTTTGATTTCCCACATTTTACTAAATGGCAGGGTCATTTTTACCTCTTAATTTGAATCTTTCAAGTTTTGCAAAGATTTGCTTGGTTTTATTCCTTTTTTTTGTTGTAATTTTGCCATGACATTAAATGTTTATATAAACAAGAATGCAATTATGATGTTCATAAATCAAGACAGCGGCGAAAACTTTATACTGTGTTACAGAAAATCAAGGCGTTTTTGGATTTCATCTTGTCCTCTTGTATTCCAGCCCTGAATCTACTACTACATTTCATAGGTCATTATAATTTCAGTGGGTAGTACATCTGATTGAAACAAGCACCTGCATGGAGCATAGTAAGTATGAAACAAAATTGGTACATTCACTTTCACAAAACTAATAATTCTTTTGAAAAAGATGCTTACATTTTTGAAAGTACAGATTAGAATAAGGCAAATGAAAATGTTTATTTCAATTGCCTAATGCATTGTTATCCCATTCTTGGCATTATGTTCAGTTTTGTTTTGTTTTTAATGCTTTTACATGCTCAACCTGTGACAAAACTGATTTCTTGAGCATACAAACCACTAAAATTTAATATTCCTAATGGTACTCTTCACCTTTCTAACTTGTGTTTTAATAAAGTGATTGTAAATAGGTGCCATTTGTTTTAATTTTATATACTTTGATTTTTTTTAAGATTGAATCTGCAGTAGCCAAGATGTGGTTACAGCATTATTAACTTCATAAAAGAGACAAAGAAGGCCTGAAAATCAAGCCATCTAATGAAAAACTTGTCAGTGTAATGAAAAATAAATAGGTTGTAGGTAAGATACCTTCACCTATTTTCCTGTGTTGTTTTTATCTTAGAAGTTGCAATTCTCTGTTTCAAGTGTGAAAATTAAGTGCTTTTAACAGAAGAGCATGCCTTCAAAAGTAAATTATTTTAATAGTGTTGTACTTTTCATATTAACCTTTCACTTTTCCAATTCTTAAAATATGTTCAAATGCCAAAACACACTCTAGCGGAAAGAAGATGAATTTGGAATGCTGCCTTAATGAACAATCCTCATTCTTCAGACCCTTATTTCAGATATTTCTTCCTCCAGGAACTTGAGGCTCATTAAGGCAGAACAATCCTGCAGTCTTGATGTACAGTGGCTGCAGGCAGTCTGTTCATCTAGTTCAAGCTATTCACGTGAATCACAGAAAGTCCAGGTTCACAATACATTCAGCTATTCAACAAACACTTATTAGTCATCTACATTGCACCAGACACTGTTCTCCTAAGGTTTTTGTACATCCCATGTAAATGTAAGGAGCATATGCAATAAAGAATGAATAAAAAATCATACAGTAATAATAAGTGCTATGTAGATACTAAAAATAAAATCCTGTTATAGTGATGGGGTTATTTTATCTGTAAAGGGTGATTTTTAATAATAGAATAACACCATTCAAAGTATAAGAAAAAGAATGTTCTATAGGGAATAATTACTGCAAACCTTGTGAATATTAAAAGCAAACTCATATACACAAAACAAGATGACCGTGTTTGTAAAACATATTAAGTGATGGTTAGAATGATATAAAACAAGATTATAAGAAAAGGCAGGAGCTTTGTAAAGCAGAGTGAGAAATTTGAATTGCAATTTAAAGAGATCAGAAGATCACAGAATTACTGATTTATTTCTCCAAAGCCCATCTGGTTGCTGTAGGAAGGTAAATATGAAAATTAGAGAGGAGTACCAGTTACAAAACTACTGCAGTCTTCTGGGCAATAGATTATAGACCAGATCCAGAGCCTAGGAGAGAGATGGAAAGAAGTGAATGAAATTCAGAGTATGATATGAAGATAAAGTTAATCATGCTTATAAATGAGTTTGATGTAAATTTTAAGATTAAAAGGAGACAAAGATTTTTCTTCTGAAGGAAGCAAATGTATACCTGTGGAATTCATGGCACAAGGAAATAATTGACAAACAGTTCGGAATAAGCTGTACCAAGTGCTGTGTTTTGATGATGTTAATTGTGAGGTGCTTATTACCAATTAAGAAGTTACATATAGAAGATTCAAGAAGTGTCAGGATTAGAAATACATATTTGGATATAATTTGAACATAGATGGTCTTCAAATCCATTGGACTGGAAGAAACCTCCTCAGGAGATTGTATAGATAACAAAAGAAAGTATAGCATAGGATTACAAGAAAGCTTTGAATTTTTCTAGCATTTATGAGTGTAGAAGAGAAAACTGACAAAACACATAAGAGGATTAGCCTGTAAAATGAGAAGAAAACTAGAAAAAGAAGATACTATGGATGTTGGTAGAAAAGTTGTCTCAAGGAGGAATGCACAACCACATCTTATAATACAACTGAGATGTGATTAAGGGATGAATGAGAAAATGAACACTGAACTTGGTTCTATGCAGATCACGAATGACTGAATAACAGCAGTTGCAGTAGAGTAATCAGGATCAAAACTTTCAGAAGCACGTTGAAAGAGATTTGAAAAAGCAGGGATAGCAGCTATAAATAATTTGTCCTAGAGATGAATGCAGTCATAATTGGAGAAACTTAGGTGATTCACCATTAAATTGTAGTTTTTATTTATTTTTTATTTATGGTTGTTTAAGATAACAGTATTAAAACTCATTTGGCTGGAGAGGAAGAAATTACTGAGAATGGGTGTCGATTAGCAAAGGCCTTGAGAAATTCAAAGGGTTACAGCTGGAGGGGTTGAGCAGGGATAGAAGTAAAAATTTTGTCTCCATCATTTCAAGAAGAAAGAAGGAAAGTGTGGCTATATATCCACATGAGATTATCATGGGGGAAGGAAGAGAACACCAAGAACAGATTTATTTATTTGAGAACTCTCTAGAAGGATTTTTAAACAGAAACTGATAGGACGGAAAATTAAAGTTGGCCTTACTAAACTGTGATGCTGCAGTGGTGCCTGGAAAGTAAGAAGACTCAGGTGAAAGATAATTTTCTTCAAAGAGCAGAATAGCAGCCTTGTCTATTAGACCAGAGTGAGGACCAGGATTCTGACTGCATATGTGAGTACAAAAGTGAATGTGTCTACAAATGAGATCCCCAGCAGCAGAACATCAACACCACCATGTCAGACACTGACAAAGGGCAATGCAAGCAGCATAAGGGGGTGGGGAAGAACAGAAACCCCAGAGAGAATGTGAAGTGTACAGAGGAAGTAGGCATAAAACAGAGCCCTGCCACCTTGGCAAGAGAAGGCTATCATGGGCCCTAGATTAAAACTCAGTCACAAGAGAGAGAGAGAGAGAGAGAGAGAGAGAGAGAGAGAGAGAGAGAGAGAGAGAGAGAGAGAAGAGAGAGAGAGAGAGAATAGAAAACTTTGTCTATATCAAGAGAGTCTATCCAAAAGTAAAACTGACTTCTGGCAGGACACAGAGGATTTTTGCTACTGTAAAGGCTGTGGTTGTTTGGTTTTTCATGGTATAGGCACTTTAGTAGGTCAGGAGAAAAAGAAAAAAAAGAAAGAAATATGGAGAGAGAAGCTGAGACAAATATTAATAAACAACACTGGATTTCTGAAAAGAGACAGGTTATAGGTAAGCAAGTCCAGTCTAAGCAGTGTAGATCCTGCAAATTTGATTTTTAATGAAATAATCAGGTCATTTTGGCAGGCTCAGCAAAACTTCCTTGTCTCTGGTTTATCAATTATTTGCTATGTAATGGTTGTAGAATGTTGTTAGCCCTCTACACTGGGAAGGAGAATTGCTGGGAATTGCTGAGGAAGTCACTGGAAGAAAGAGACTGGAAGCCCACCTCTAAGCTGAACAGGTAAGCATCAAACTTGCCACAGAGTGGCAAACTGACTTCCCTAACTCCTTCCCCACGCTCTCTCCTTATAGTTAGCCTCCCTCTAAGCAGAATCATTTAGTGTTGATTTTTATTTTTATTTTTATTGGTGCATTGTAGTCATACATATTAAGGGGGTACAAGATAGTAGAAACATATATGCACACATCACCCAATTAGCACTTAACCAATTTTCACCCCAATCCCTTCCCCTCTCTCCTTCTCATGGTTGGCTTAGTGATTAACTTTGATATGTATGTTAAAGTACATCATGTGCATTAGTGAATTTTCCTCTTCCCCCTCCCATTCTCTCAGTTAGGTAGCCTTATTAGCTCATCTATAGAATCTCCTTCTGCTGGGCGTGGTGTTGCCTGCTTGTAATCCCCACGCTTGGGAGGCAGAGACAGGAGGATCACACAGGTTCAAAGCCAGCCTTGATGGCTTAAGAGATCCTGTTTCCAAATAAAAATATAAAAATAGGTCTGGGCATTTAGCCCAAAGGTAGAATGGTTTTCAGGAACCCCAGTACCACTAAAAAATATAAAAAAAGAATCTCCTTCATCTGGAGTTCCTCCTATAACCCATTTCTCCATAGCTTTTGCATATCAGAGAGAGCATTAGATTTGTGACTAATATAACTTCGTATATCTTCCAGTTCCATCCATTTCCCTGAAAATGAAGTGTGTTTTCTCTATGGCTGAGTAAAATTTCACTGTGTACATATCTCATAGTTTTGTAATCCATTTATCTGTTGATGGGCATATTGGCTGTTCCATAGTTTGGCAATGGTGAATTGTGCAGCTATGAACATAGATACACATGCATTAGTTTGGTTGTTTGGTTTCCTTTCTTTTGGGTAGATACCTAGAAGTTGTATTGCTAGATCAATGGTAAGTTAGTTCCCATTCTTCTGAGGATCCTCCATATTGTTTTCCAAAGTGGTTGCACTAATTTGCAATCCCACCAAAAATCTATTAGAGTTCCCACTTCTCCACATCCTCGCCAGCATTTTGTTTTGTTTGAATTTTAAATGATTGCCATTGTAGTTGGAGTTAGGTGAAATATCAGGATAGTTGTAATTTGCATCCCTCTGATTGTTAATGATGTTGAGCATTTTTTCGTGCATTTATTGGCCATTTGAATTTCTTTCTTCATGAAGTGTTTATTTAATTCACTTGCTCATTTTTCTATTAGGTTATTTGTTTTCTTGATGCTAAGTTTCTTGAGTTCTTTGTATAGTCTATATATTAGTCCTCTATTAGAGGAGTACTTGGCAAAAATCTTCCACTCCGTTGGCTCTCGACTGAGGTTCTTGATAGTTTTCTTTGCTGTACAGAAGCTCTTCAGTTTCATGCAATCCCACATACTGATTTGCCTTTTAGTTTCTTGTGCCTTTGGGGTCTTGTTGAGAAAGTGTTTATCTGCGCCTGTGTGTTACAGCATTGGACCTATGGCCTCTTCAAGGAGCCTCAAGGTTTCTGGTCTAATTCCAAGTCTTTGATCCATCTCAAAATAACTCTTGTGCAGGATGAAAAAGTGAGATTTATTTTTATTTTTCTGTATATGCTTAACCAGTCAGTTTTCCCAACACCATTTGTTGAACAGGCTATCTTTTTTTTCCCGTTCATGTTTTTTGCCCCTTTGTCAAAATCAATTGGCTGTAAGTGTGTAGATTTGTTTCTGAGTCTTCTATTCTGCTTCATTGATCTACGTATCTGTTTTTGTGCCAACACCATGCTATTTTTATTACACTGGCTTTGTAGTGTAGTTTAAAGTCAGGTATTGTGATTCCTCTTGCATGGTTTTTGTTTCTGAGAACTACTTTGGATATTTTGGGTTTTTTTTTTTGTTGTTGTTGTTGTTGTTATTCCAAATGATTTTAAAGACTGATTTTTCTATTTCGATGAGGAATGATCTTGGTAATTTAATGGGTATAGCGTTGAATCTGTAGATTACTTTTGGAAGTATAGCCATTTTGGTGATATTTGTACTGCCTATCCATGAACCTAAAAGATCTTTCCATCTTCTTGGTGTTGTTTTATTTTCACATAAGTTGACAGTTTGAAATAAAACTGAGCAAAACTATGACCATTGATATTATTAGCTTTGAACACACAACTTAAAGCCTACATTAAAACCAAAATTTATGCATTTTAGGAATTAATATTTCTCAGCTATGTGTGGTGGTGCACACTGGTAATCCCAGTACTTGGAAGGCTTGTACAGAAGGATCATAGTTCTTGGACATCCTCAGTTAGTTAGTGAGGACCTCTGCAACTCAGTAAGACTCTGTTTCAAAATAAAGAATAAAAAATAGGGCTGGGGGGAGAGATAGCCCAAAGGTTCCATCCACAGTATGTCAGAAAAATAACTAGTATTACACCAGGCATGGTGGCACATGCTTGTAATCCCCTTGTTTGGGAGGCATAGACAGGAGGATCACGCAGGTTCAAAGCCAGCCTTGCTGGCTTAAGAGACCCTGTTTCCAAATTTAAAAATATATAAAATAGGTCTGGAAGTATATCCCAGAGGCAGAAGGGTTTCCAGGAGCCCCAGTACCACCAAAAAATAATAATTAATATATTTATTAAAATAAGATCATAGATCTTACATAAAAGAAAATGTTTTGAAAAAATAACTTGTTTTATTCATCACAAGATAAAGAAGAAAATAATCTTTGTAGTATTTGATTTTTTTTTTTTTTGGTGGTACTGGTATTCCTGGAAACCCTTCTACCTCAGGGCTACACTCCCAGACCTATTTTTACATTTTTATTTGGAAACAGGGTCTCCTAAGCCAGCATGCACAGCTGACTTCAAACCTGCGCGATCCTCCTGTCTCTGCCTCCCAAGCTCAGGGATTACAAGCGTGCGCCACCACGCCTGGCAGTATTTGATTTTTTTCAGTAAAAACAAAAAAGCTTTTATCCATCATTTATTTTATGAATCACAATAACTGTGAGTTAGGATAAAAATAAAATGGATTAAATGCTTGAAAAGATAAATCTTGACTTCATAAAAGTAATTTTTTGAAAGTAACTCATGACATATTGATAAAATTAAGCTACAGAAAATAAACTGTTCAGTTACCCTAGACATCTAGGACAATAAATACATATTTAGTTATAATAACTTCTATTTTCTTACCTAGAAAAATAGTAAAATGTCACTGGCTTTGGTTTATGCTTCTGTGAGATTTGTGTCTTCTGTTTTTTTGTTTTGGTCCATTAATTTTTTCCTTCAGTCTCTCATCATATTCATTGTGATATCAGCTGAATTGTTAACAGACTCTTCATGCTTTTTTATTCCCAAGCTGTGAATTTGAGGAGAAACTTCGATATTTTGGCTACACCTATTTTAATAAGTGCTGAGGATGCTCTTCCCTACTTTCTTAGTGTAGCATAATTCAATTCATACTGACAGTTATCTGAGTCTTTGCATGTTTGTGGATGACTCTGTACTCTAAACTCCTATTTCAGTATCTAAAAATAAGTGGGTATGGTGATGAGAGACAGAATGAATCAACTGAATTTTATTCTCTTTCCTAATTCTGTTTGCTCATTTTAAACATGGAACTATGGAGATGGCACTGTTGTTGAGGGAAATGACTGGAGCAATGGAAAATGGAAAGAATACTTGTCTTTGTGTAGTGTTTTAGTCAGCTTTTCTGTTGCTTTGACAAAATACCTGACAAGCACAACTTAAAGAAGGAAAGGTTTATTTGGCTCCCAGTGTTAGAAGTTCAGTCTATGGTCAGCTGACTCCAAGGCAGAAACCATGGTGGTAGGGTATATGGTAGAGAAGAGCCACATTCAGTAATGGTGACCAGAACAGAGAGAGTGAGAGAAGGGGGCCAGGGATGTAAATAGTTTCTAAGGACATGCCCCCACTGACCAACCTCCTTCAGCTATGCCCTACATCTAAACCTTGCTGTAGTTTGATCATATGGCTATAATTCAATATGTTTAAAATTAAATGGCTCATGCTCTCAACACATGAACCTTTTAAGACATTCTAAACCCAAACTATAACATTAATGAAATCATCTATGTTCTTTTTATTTATTGATTTATTGATTGATTTTGGTGGTACTAGGGTTCCTGGAAGCCCTTCTGACTCTGGTCTACACTCCCAGACCTATTTTATACTTTTAGTTTGGAAACAGTGTCTCTTAAGCCAGCATGGTTGGCTTTGAACCTGCGCAATCCTCCTGTCTCTGCCTCCCAAGTGCGGAGATTACAAGTGCACCATGCCCGGCATATGTTCTTTTTAAATAAGCAATTTTAGGCCACTAACTAATAATTTTATGCCATTTTTGGTCTAAAATCAACAATAAATATTTATCATATTACACAATAACTTTGGACCAGGGATTCAGAAATGGTTCCCATAGGTAGTTCTGGCTTGCCATATTTAATACAATTGCAGTCAATTTGTTGCCTATGGCTGGAGACAGCTGACAGTTTGACAGGGATGGGAGAATCCACTTCTAAGATGTTTAATTCACGTGGATGGCAATTTTGTGCTGGATATTGTCAGAAAACCTCAGTTCCTTGACACATGGACCTTTTTGTAGGACTGCTTAAGCTGTTGAAATGGACTGTTTGTATTTTTCCCAATATTCTTAGGTTGAAATCCTAAACCACAAGGTTATGTTATTAAAAAGGAGAAAACCAGTGGAGTGATAAAATTATGATGGTGAAACTTCATAAATGGAATTTGAGACCTTATAAAAGTGACTTCAGAGAGGGTTCTTGCCTTTTCTGACATGTGAGTTATAGACAACAGAGATCTATGAGAAAGTGCACAAATCTGTTAGTGCCTTGATCTCAAACTTTTCAGCCTCCAAACGGTCAGAAATGAATGCCTGTCATCTATGATCCACTTTCTCTGGTGTTGTTACAATAGCCCAAAATGGACTAAGACAGAGGTCCTATGATATGGTAGCTGGCTTTTTCAGGTAGAGTAATAAAGACAGAGCAAGACACAAGGAAACTACAACATCTTTTATATATATTATGACAGAATGTCAGAGGTCACAATCTGTCATTTAATATTTTAGGGCTGTACAACTCATCCCTATTCAGCAAAAGTAGGGATAAATCCCATCCAAATGAATGAATTGATTGTGCATCTTTTTAAAAATTTAAATTTATTCTAATGTGTAAAAATATAACAACTGTACATATGTGTGAGATCCCATGTGCTGTTTTGATACATATCTAAATTAATCACGGTAAACATATGTTTCCTTGTGTGAGTGTGTGTGTGTGTGCATGTGTATGTATATGTATGTATATATACATATACATACATATACATATACATATATATATATATATGTATGTGTGTGTGTGTGTGTATGTATGTATAGTACTGGAGATGGAACCTAGGGGCAGTCTACCTCTGAGTCTCCAACACTATTTTTTTATGCTTTATTTTGAAACAGGGCCTCACTAATTTGCAGAGGGCCTCACTAAGTATCTAAGGCTGATCATGAGGTGGTTCTAATTTTAATTTCTAAGGAGTCTCTATACCATTGAAGGTGCATCTTAAGAGCAGTTTACCATAATTCTCTTAAAATGCCTAATCTTGTGACTCTTAGGGGGCATAATTTTAACTTTATTTTCAATTTACTTATAAAATATTAGTATATTTAGACATATTCTCTCTTAACACCATCTTGAATATCTATTCTACTAGAAAGATGTTTATCTAAAGTAATTTTTAAATATACTATTTTAAGGTTGTAGGGGAATATTTTTAAATGGCCAGAGAGAAATCCAAATAAAAAGAGACTACAACTAAGAAATGTAGACAGGGATATTAGGCTAAAAAAAGTCTTAATTTACTAAACAAGATTTTTTATATTACTGAAAACAGATGTCAAAATGATTTGATGATGAAAATTACTCTTGACATTCTTGAATTCACTTGACTAGAAGCAAGATTATTTCCAAAGTACAGTAAAAATTTGAGACTGCATATAAAATGATGTAGCAACTGTTGTGGACAGGAGACAAATTCTAAGTAAAAAAGCCAGGCAGATTAGAAGTTACCTAATTTTTATTTTTTTATTTTTTTATTTTTATTTATTGATTAATTATTATTATTATTATTATTATTATTATTATTATTATTAATTTTGGTGGTACTGGGGTTCCTGGAAGCCCTTCTACCTCCAGGCTACACTCCCAGACCTATTTTATACTCTTATTTTAAATTTGGAAACAGGGTCTCTTAAGCCAGCAGGGCTGGCTGGCTTTGAACCTGTGCAATCCTCCTGTCTCTGCCTCCCAAGAACGGGGATTAAAAACTTGCGCCACCACGCCCGGCTAATTTTTAGATTATAATAATTCATTTGCTCGAATTTGTAAAGCAAGTTTTATTTGCCAATTGATTGGATAGTTTCAGAAGCTAACATTACTTAATCCACAAGAAGTATCAGTGTGATATGCTGTGCTACTCAGTCTCTCCCAGAAAAACAAAATGGAGGGAGGGATTTCACTTACTTCAAATAAATACATATTTTTTGCCATTTCATTTTCATCATTCTGGATGACATATTAAACTTTAGGACCAAAATCGGATAAAATATCTTCTCTAGGATGGCAAATGTACATTGACACACTAAAAATGCCCACCCATAAAATGAGTGAATTATATTCTAATACCCAGAACAGAAAGGATCATTTGATACTCAGGTTCAGACTATACTGGCAGCTCTTCCAGTTCAACAATTACTTATTTATTGCAGATTATTTGTTACTTATTAGTTTAAGTGTCTTGACTAGAAATACAATAAAATGACAAATATTTTCTGTTGTATCTTATATTCTAGTATGAGTAATAATTAGCAAAAATGTAGGGTAAGTAGGGTAGATGGTAATCATTGGTGAGGAAAGATAAAAGTAAGAAAGGCAGTTAAGTGTGTAAGAGAATGGCTGGAATTTACTTGAGAGAGTCAAGACTAGCTTTTCCTGAGCAATTGATATTTGAGTATCTATCTGCAAGACATGATGGAAAAAAAAAGGGCCAAATGGATTCCGGAGGGAGAGCATTTCAGGTAGATTATGTGACACTCAAGGCAGGTATTGACTTTTAACTTCCAGATTTGGGGGCACTTCCCAAATAGTGGTTCAGCAATAAAAATGTTTTGAATAAGGAATGAATCTATCCACATAGAGGAAATAAACCTTTTAGAATATATTTAATTTTTAATAATTTTATTTATTTTAGCAAATAAATTATGCCTTTCTCAGAATGAAGATTTTTAAAGGAAGTTATAGTAAAGGGGAAAAGATAAACATTTATAGACCAAAATATAAGCTAAGGAAAAATTATGCTTGGTAGCAGACAGAAAAAAATAGTTCATGGGTTTCTTGAGGGATTAAAGCAAAAGCTTATCTTTATGTCATGATGAACTCCTCTTATTTCGTAAATCTCAGCTTTCTGGCCATTTCATCAAGGCAAATAGGACTTTTTACTGGATTGTTCATATTTATTAATTTATTTTATAAGTGATTTTACTCAAGGGCAAACTCTAGAAAATATTACTTCATTATAAATCAGGCCAAAACTTTGCCTCCTCATCTTTTGCCCTCTTTTTCACTCTGGCTTTTCCTTGCCTTCTTTCCTTCTGTCCAATATATTTGTCTTTTCGAATAATCAACTATACTGGGACACTTTTTGTGAGTTATTATATTTGACTTATACAACTTGTGACAAAATGGAAGTCTCTTCAGAGAAAAGACAATTTATTACTCATCTTTAGATCTCCAATGTGGAAAATCAAAGCTAGGACCTAAATGAGGATCTATAAGTCAATTTTAATGAACATGATTTTAATAAAAATTATTTTATAGCTTAAGAACTACAGTAAAAAAAAGCTAAGTAGATTGTCAGAGTTTTCAGGACTATCATGTGATAGGGCTAAAAATTGTACTTGCATATATCTCTGCCAGAAATAGTGTTCATTTGATTACGTTTTAAAAGGGTTAGGTTACTACTACTTTTTTAAATACTACTTTTGTAAAAAGTGATAAATATTTTCTCTAGTTCCATCTATTTTTTTGTGAAGCATGTATATATATATATATATATATATATATATATATATATATATATATAGTGTTGTGTGTATGTATGTATTATATATCTATATATATATACATTATCTATTAGTCTATTTATGGACACCTGAATTGGTTCCATAATTATTTGTCTGTTGTGAATTATGCATCTATAAACATGGGTATTCATGGATCACTTAGTATTTTGACATTAATTCTTCTGAAAATATATTGAGGCATAGTATAGCTAAGTCATATGATTGTTCCATTCCTACTGTTTTGATGAACCTCCAGACCATTTGCCATAAGCAGTTGTACTAGTTTTTAATTTAACAACAGTATATGAGTTTCTGTTTTCCCACATTGTAGCTGGCATTTACTACTGTGTGCATTCTTGATGCTTGTTATTCTGACTAGAGTGGAGGAAGGGGAAGCGAGGTGGGATGCTGAGGGAATCACCTAGGGAATCACCTAGTGATGTGTGGATGTGTATTTTTATCACTTTAAATCTCTCTATGATGTATAATTACAATGTACCAAGAAAGGTACAACAATGTTGATGAATTTTGAGGATAAGATGTCTCATGTATCATCAGGGAATTAAGTTTCCAAATTATTTTAACAAGATAATCCAATAAAACTTGATATCCTTCATAATTTTCAGTTGTACAGTTAGCAGTAGGAGTGAATAAAATGGAAGGAACAAAATACTTCAATGCCTATTTCTCTGAGAGCCACTGCATGTAGATGTGTCTTTAGAGTATTTGGTTGTCAGTCAAAGACACCTTCACTCTAAAACTCCTGTAAACATACTGATGAAAGCTTTTTGCATTTTTAAAGTTTCAATGTTCTTCTAAGTCTTTGAAGCAATGCCCTCATTCTTAAAACCTTAGAGTAAATCTATACATAAATACATTGTACCAAATATATATTAACAGAAACACCAAACTATTCTTTCTCCTAATCATACAGTAATGTATGATCTGTCTATATTGTAATATATTACACTGATTTTATTCTGCAAAACATTATTTTAGGATTTATGAGGATTACATTCTAGTTTTGCTTCTGACTAGCTTTGTGAACTGGATGTCATTCCAATACTATCTGTCCAGTACTTTAATTACAAAATTAGAATTTGCTTACTTGCTGACAAGATAGCAAATATAAGTAGATTTGTAACTTATGAGAATGGAATATCTGAAATAGGATTTTGTGCTAATCTCTGGTAAAATCATGTTGGCAATACTTTTGGAAATCCATACTGCATAATATATTGATTTGCAATAAGCTTACTCTTCTGCTTATAGAATTCAACTTCACTAGGATTTTTCCTTAAATAGTTCATACATATTTCTATTTTTATTGCTACAAGTCTAAAATTTTGGAACTTTTTGATGAAGAAATTAGCTGAAATTATGTTTATAGATTCTACTTAAGTTAGAACTTAAAGGACTTATCCCTTTAGCTTATTAATAACAGTGATAATTATATAATAAAATTTATATCTGGAAAGAGATTTACAACATGCATGATTTCATTTAATGCATCAAATAAAAATTATATCATTATTAAGATTTTATCTACTAATTCAAACAAAAAATGCCGATATCCACAATGTCACTGATTCTCCCAGCCATACCTAGAACTTCAAAAATCATCTCTGTGTGATAGACAGGTCCTAAGGAGTTATGATTATACAAATGCACACAACAGAGATAAGGTTGTATATTATAAAGTTACTTATACAAAATACCAATAACTAAAGTCAGGATGCTGCAATAGAATGTGAATTTTAGTAAATGTCTACACTTATGTCTTATTTACCATTAAAAGCCAGTTGTTATTGGAATTTATTACTTTTCTGAAAATATCCAGGGCAAAACAATTGAGCAGAAACAATCTTTTCTGCTCAAATAATCAATAATTATGGATACAAAGAGTATAAACAAAAATAGCTGCATAGCTGGAAAATACAATGTGAGCCTGAATCATGTTCACTAGAAGAGTTTAATTTGTTTATGCTATTTTTATTATTTTTATAATATGCTTTTATTGGTGCATTATAGTCTCATATCATAATGTAAATCATGTTGACAGTGACATATATGCACACAACACTTGGTAGCCATACCCTGTCTCCCTACTTCCTTCCTTCCTAACTTCAAGTGGTTCAGTAAATCACTGCAATCTATTTTGGTACAGAACTAAAGAGCCTTCTGAAGATATGCATCAGTAAATAATACACCCACTGAAACAATATGAAAGAGACCAATGTAGAAATTAAGAGGCTCAGACACTAAACATCCCATGGGACACTGGGAATCAGCATCACACTAATGAGCTGAAGTTTTAAGTAAGGGATATTTGAGTTGAGTAAAAGTTGAACAGTCTTCGGAAATATCTTCAAGAAGCACCATCATTCATTAAGGTCAACACACGTTCTTTATCCAGCACTGGAATAATTGCTGTTTTGGCTGATCAAAAATTGAATTACTTTAGCATTAAAGACCATTTTGAATGACAAATACATTTAAGAGTATTTCTATTATAGGAAAGAGAGGAAGCAATGAGAAGCTTGTGAAAGTAGACCAAATAAGGATTTATTAATGTCCCTTATTTCTTACTCTCTCTGGAGTATAAGTACAGAAGTTAAAAAAACAAGGTTTTTTTATTTTTTACTTTTTATATATTTTATTGGTGCACTGTCAACATTCATCTAAGTGAGGTACAAGATGGATGGTAGAGGCATACATGAATACATCACTAATTTAGCCCTTCCTCAGTTCCAATCCCATTCCCTCCCACACTCCCTCCTTCTCAAGTTTGGCTTAAGTTAAAAAAAAAAAAAAGGATAAGGGGTCAGATCAACAGCAGTTAATGTTTTATCAAATTGAATCTGAGTTTTTTAACTCTGTTTTTTTCCCTAATATAATAGTTCTCAACCAGGCATAATTTAGTCCCTCTGGGGACATTTCTCAATCAATGTGTGTAAAAATTGTGCCATTGTAGAGAAACTTTGATATAAGAATGATAGAAACTCTGATAAAAGAATGACATAAAAACCCACAGTGGTGCATGTCTGTAATTCCAGTACTTAGAAGGCCAAAAAAGAATTGTAGATTGGAGGGCAGTCTCAGCAACTTAGTGAGGATCTAATTAAAAAATCAAAGCTAAAATATGGCTGAGGATGTAGCTTGAAGGTAGAATGCCCTTGAGTTCAGCCCCCAGGAACACACACACACACACACACACACACACACACACACACACACACACCACAGAGCAAATATTGTCCCTCTCCTGATTATAGATGAGTTACCCTAACACTTATACTGTATATCATACATTTTCTCCCCAATCTCATCCTTAGTTTCTTGGCATTGTTCTCTTTCCCCACTTTTGTAAATCATGCCTTTATGTAACTATCTTTAAATTAGACAATTTAGTTAAGAAACTTCCTGCCAGGACTCTTAACTGATACAGACACTTTTGAATCAAGTACAAAAGATTTTGGTGCTTAGGGAAATACATGAGTCATATATAATAAAACCAGCTATACTAGCTAGCAAAAACAAAATCCCAAATACTGACAATGTCCTTTAGGAAATACAGCATATAATAATCATAGCTAAATTTAGTGAACCAGTAGGTTGAGGGATCTCAAGTCAAATAGTTGAAGCAGTGTAGGTTAGTCCAAGAAAGTCCAATGTGTGATGGGGTAGCATTGCACGTGAGAGGAAAAAAAAAATTGCACTTATAAAAGGGTCAGCCCAGTGTCCTTACACAGGAACAAAATCCAACAAAGTGACAGCAAAAAAATAATAAATAAATAAATAAATAAATAAACAAACAAATAAACCTGAAGTGTGGTACAGCAATAGAAAAGATTGCCTGCAAGTACATTTGAGATTATCCCAAAACAAAACTGAAATAATCTTCTATTGAATTTTAAAAATTTAATAGTTTACAAATCAATAAAATATTCTACAAGTATGCATCCTGTTTACTCCTTTGTGAATTCCTGAACTTCAATTTGATATGTCAGGTATACTCTTCAGTACTGATGCCCTACCTAAAATTCTCCAGAATTTATCATCATGAAGTTACTGTGCCTCACACTGTGCTAGCTGATTCACTAGGAAGATCAACCTAGATGACCGGAGTGGGATGAGTACTCACCATTGAAGGTTTTAGAAAATAATTGCATTATTCAGTAGCAAGAGAAATAAAGACACCCTGAAATGGATATTGAAAATATTTCAGAAATATTAATAATGTTTGGAGATCAAAGGAGGGAAGGTGAAGGAGGAGTTCGTTGATTTTGGATGAATTTCATCTTTGGTCTTGGTTAAATTTTTGCATTATTGCCAAGATAGGAAAAAACACAAGAAGGAGAAAATTGGGTAAAATAATGGGAAGTTTCAGGTTAGCAAGTCTTTGTGGTAGCTCCTGCAGATGAAGAATATAAGTTAAATAATTGTTATAATTTGCTATGCAAATACCCGTAATCAACTTGGCCTCACTCCAAAGCGGAATGTTATATTGGCTGGTTATTAGAATGCACACATCTTTTGTTTACTGACAGGCAGCTACATGATCTTATATTAAAAACCCTACTTAAAAAGCATTACCACTTCCCATAAGGCCTTATAATTTTGTTTAAATAGAAAACTCGTTTCAGCAAACAACAACTCAAGTGAAAAACAAAAGCTGCAAAGTATTTCTAGAGAGAAGAGATAAATGAGTCTTCTGGATGCATTTGATGTAAATTGTTAGAAGTCTGCAGTTTTAGTCTCTAATTTTTTCTCTAAAATTGCAGGAACAACAATATCACTATAGAAAGAAAAGGTAAATAGAGAGAATAATCAAACTGTGTCAAAATTAAGTGAATATCCCCACACTTCTGATAATTTTTGCCCCAAGGACGCATTTGAGTGGTGCTATTATAATTCCATAAATTATTCTTTTGGAAACAGAACAAGAAAGCAAGCACAACAGCAACCAGCTTTCTCCAAGATTGAGATCTGATGCTATCCTATTTGAAACACTGAGAACTAGGTTCACAGTAAAGAGATCACAAAGCAATGATGGTAGTTAAAAACCCCAACTACTGTAATTTATATGTTTTCTCAATGGAACAACACTCACGGCCTCACTTAGCATTATTTCCTCATGATGCTGTACACCATTCTAACAATTATGGTGATCCAGTTTCCCAAACACATCCTGGAGGCATTTTTTTCCATCTTGGAAAGAGCAATGTCTCTAGATTCACTTATTCACTAGTATATGTTTCAAGAAATGGAATCCAGTATATGCTAAATATCTTTCACTGTGTACATACATTGATTCTTGATGTTACTAGTGTAGATGGAATAATATCTAACACGATGTAATGTTTTCATTTGTCATGCCAGCTATATGAACCTTCCTCACCCATAAAATGATGAAATTATGACCTGTCAGAGTCTGTGGTGTCAACTTAATGAGAAGTAAAAGCATAGCACACGATGGTTGGCATATAGCCCTTATCCTATAGATGCTAGTTCTTAACTCATAGTACATTGGAAGCAGAACATTGGATGGCTGTAAAAAGTGCTGGTAGCACTGAGAACATGGCTGGATAGTGGTGAGTAGTGGCCACTAAGAAACAAGAAGTATAAAACTTATTTTTTGTTTTATGATAATTTGTTGTATTTTGTCTTTTATTGGGGCATGATAGTCTTACAGTTCCACATCATAATGCAGTTCATATTGATAATGACATATATGCACAGAACTTTTGTTAAGCTTTTGCCCAGCTCCCTCCCTACTCTCCTTTACATTTCCATTAACATTAAAATTTAAAATTAAAACATAGGAGCTTATATACTTCAAGAAAAACATATAGTTAGCTGGGCGTGGTGGTGCATGCTTGTAATTCCAGCATTTGAGAGGCTGAGTCCGGAGGATCGCAGTTTGAGGACAGCCTCAGCTACTTAGTAAGGCCCTCTGAAACTTAGTGAGTTGCCATTTCAAATTTAAAAAAATAATAAAAAATATGGCAGGGGGTGTATCTCAAAGGTCAAATGCCCCTGGATTCCATCCCCAAACACACACACACACACACACACACACACACACACACACACACACAAAACCCTATAGTTAACATTTTACTAAATATGAAAGATTGATTGTTCTACCTTTAAGATCAGAAGAAAATCATAGATGTCATTTTCTACAGCTGTTTTTAAATACATATGTACATTTCACTGGGCCTTCTAACCATTTCAAGAAGGCTTAAAATGATATTAATATCAGCCATATTGGAAAGAAAGAAGTAATACTGACTTCTTTGGCAAATGCACTATAATCTTTGAAGAAATTCTAATAGACTCAACAAGAAAGTTGCTGAGTTCAGCAACATTGTGAGACATTAGGTAAATGTACCTAAATTAGTTATATCTCTATATACTAGCATAAGCAATCGAGTTGAATTTAATGAAAATTATTATCACTCACAACAGTTTCTGAAAATAATGAAATCCTAGGTTTAAATGTGTGAAAGAACTATAGATCATTTAAACAACACATAATTTGTTTATGGGTTCCAATATTTAGTATTTTAGGATGACACTTCTCCTCAAACTGATCTATCAAATTTTAATCTTAACCAGAAATTCATCAAGCTTTTTGGAAAATTCAAAAGCTGATTCTAAAATTCATATGGAAAGTTCAAGGGAGTAGAACAGGTCAAAATAACACTGAAAGAATAAAAACAGGGGGATGTAAAAGAAATAACATTGCTGGTTTCAGAGATAGTTATAAATTACAGTAATCAAGATAATGTACTACTGTAACCAAGATAAAAAATGGATCAATCAAATTGAATAGAGTCCAGAAATACACTCAGATAGACTTATTCCAACACAAATGCAAAGGCAATTGAGTGGAGAAAGTGGAGGGTTTTTTTTTTCAGCGAACTATGCTGAAATAATTAGATATCCATATAAAAAGTAAAAAAGACTACAACTAATACCTCACACCAAATGCAAAAATTAAAATCAATCACAGACTTAAACATAAAACTTATAAAACTATACAACTCCTAAAAGAAAGCAAATGAGTGAACTTCTGTCATTGGATTAGACAACGATGTCTTAGATGACAGAAAAAGGGCAGTCCATTTAAAGAAGACAAATAATAAATCGTACTCTATGAAAATGAAAATTTTGGCTTAAAAAGACACAGATTAAAGAATAAAAAGACAAGTCATCGACTGAGAAGAGAGTCACTTTTCTGATAAAGTGTTATAACAAAGAACATGTAAAGGATCCTCAAAGCTGATGAAAACAAACCACCCTGTTTAAAAAATGGCATAACAGGTCAAAAGATAAAATACCAATGAAAATACAGAAAAGTAAATAAGCACATCTAAAGATAATAAAAGGAAAGTGATTGGTCATGCCAAGTTTGTGAGGATGTGGCAAAGCCACATATAGTGCTGGTGGGTATATAGACCGGTACAATGGTTTCTGAGAAACTGGCAGTTTTTTAAGAAGTTAAAGAGAGATCTACCATATGCTCCAACCACTCTGCTCTTATGTATTTCCCTAAGAGAAATAACACCATATGTTCATAAAAAGCCTTGCGCAAAAGTGCTCATAGTTCTCTTTGAAATAGCCCTAACCTAAACTGGAGACAATTTAAATTTTTATCAAAATATAAGTAATATATAAATAGTGGTATGTATATTCAATAGAACACCCCTCATGAATAAAAAAGAATAAAATATTTATGTGCACAATGTGGTGAGTCTCAAAATAGTCAAACTGAGTGGGAAAAGCCAATAAAAAGCAGGTAGACTCATTCTTCCCCAAGTCATACTATATTATTTCTTTGATATAAAATGCTAGAAAATACAGAAGTGATTACAATGCTAGAAAGAAAATCAGTAGCTGTCTGAAGGTGAGTTTGGAAGGTAGGGTGGGACAAGAGTATGAATTTTAAGGAGAATAAGGAAATAGTGGCTATTATTTGTATGTTTTTCTTCTTGTTTGTGCTCATAACTTCACAGGTATATGAATTACTTAAAACATACTAAACTGCACATGTTAAATACACATGTGGCTATTTTGTCAGTTATACTTCAGTATAACTTAGACAAAAAATGATCAGGTTAAAGAATCAAGAGTTACAGAAAAGAGAAAGGTTGAAATTTTTTGACAGCTTTCTTAGAGCAGGCTGTGTTAAAAAAAAAAAAGAGAGAGAGACAGAGACTTTTAAAGGAAAAGGAAGTTGATTATATTACAGAGGCAACAGCCAGGCAAAGACCCTAGCACAAAGCAAAGCTTTGCAATGAAGTCAAAGTGCCTAAAGCCAATTGAGAAAGGACAGTGGCAGAGAAGAGAAAGTCAGAGAGGGTCATGTCACAGGAAGCCCTGCAGTGCATTTTAGGATTTGTGCTTTTATTGGAAGTAAAACGAGTGCTTATTCAAAGTTTTTGTGTAGAAGGTAGACACTCTCTACTGAAGTTAAGAATTTCCCTGGCTGCCATGTTCAAAATTCCTAAGGGAACAAAAGCAGAGAGAACAATCAGAAGGATGCTAATACAATCATTTAGGCAATAAATAGCAGCATGAAACAGGAAGGTTAACACTGGAGAAGGTAAAAATGGGTCAAATACTAGATAAGTATAGAAGGTAGAGCCACCTGTTGTTTGCTACTGAATTAAAAGTGTGATGTAAGGCAAAGGTAACAATTTCTTTGAGTTTGTTCCCATTCACTTCCTGTTCACTCATCTCGGAAAGCTTTCAATTTTGTTCTTTTTCCTTCCAATGTATTATAATCCACACAAAGACTAACCAGTTCAGTGTAGAAGCAGTCTCTTATATTTCTCACACTCTCAGGAGATGGGCTAAACATATTTAGTGCTGTATCTTCCCTTGGTTGACTTAAATTGAAATTGTTCATCTTCTGCTTCATAAAAAAATTTCCCCATTGTTACTATCATGTACAAATGTACATGTACAAATCATCAGACCCAAATATACCTTATAACTTCTCTCTATATATTTTTAATTTTTCATTGGTGTATTACAGTCATACATCTTAATGGGGTACAAATGCTAGAGGCATACATGCACACATCACTTAGTCCTTCCCCTATTCCCACCTCATTCCCTCTCCCTCTCTTCTTCTCTTGTTTGGCTTATTAACTGACTTTGATATATTTATGAATGTACATCATGCACCTTAGGAAATTTTCCTCTTCCCTCCTCCCAATCCTAGCAGTTAGGTCACCTTATTTGCTAATCTATGTATTTTTTTAAATCAACCCTTATTCTGTTAGGATCTTTCCTTATTTCAAGAATGCATTACAACTTATTAGGAAGCCTAGCTTGATAGTTACTCAATTTAAATACGTGCTGTGCAAGAAAATATAAGTGAGGAAAAAATTAGAAATTATTCATTGAGTGATCTATAATTTGATGTTTATATACTGTCTTCATTATAAGAAAACCTGAACAATTATTGTCTTTCAACTTACTACCCTGCTGCATTTATTCTTCACTTTCTCCATTTAATTACCTTTAAAATGGTTTTAATTGGTTCATTTTTAAGATATGCCAATTTTGTGAATAAATAGTAAAACACTGTACTTCAAATGAATGGCAAATAACAACCACCACAAAAAAACTTTTTCATGAAACTGTAGATACATAGAAGGGCTTAAGTTCTGTTGTGGTATGTTTTTATTAGCATCAAAATATTAAAAATTTTAATAACATATTACTTATTGAAAGTGACCAAAATAACTCACATGTTCTACTTGGATAAAAAGTATATTTTTATGTGTGGTACTGAGGATTGAACCTAAGGCATTCTACCATTTTTCAATTTTTTTTTAATTTGTGCATTGTAGTCATAAACCTTAATGGGGTACAAGACGGTAGAGAATATATCTGCACACATCACTCATTTAGCCCTTCCTCAGTTCCCACCCATTTCCTCCATCCTCCTACCTTCTCATGTTTGGCTTAGTGCTTGACTTTGATATGTATGTGAATGGACATCTTGTACATTATGGGATTTCCATTTTCCTCCCGTCCATCACCTTCAGCCTTATTTGCTCACCTATGGTTTCTTTTCTTTCCTCTAAGATTCCTCCTATAACAATTTTTCTTCCTAGCTTTTGCTTATTAGGAAAGCATCCAATTTTCCCTTTCTGTGACTGACTAATCTCACTTACCATAATTTTCTCTGGTTCCATCTATTTTCCCACAAATGATATATTGTTCTTTTATGTGCCTGAGTAAAATTTCATTGTTTATATACCCCAAAATGTTGTAATCTATTCATCTGTTGATGGACATCTTGGCTGGTTCCTTAATTTGGCAATTGTGAGTTGTGCAGCTATGAACATAGATATGCATGCATATTTTAGGTAGATACTTAGAAGTGGTATTGCTGGATCATATGGTAGGTTCATTCCTATTCTTCTGAAAATCCTTCATACTGTTTTCCAAAATGGTTGCATTAATTTTCAATCCTACCAACAATGTATTAGTTTCTACTTCTCTACTTCCTCACCAGCATTTGTTGTTTGTGTTTTAATGGTTGCTCTTCTTAGTAGAGTTAGGTGAAATCTTAGGGTAGTTTTGATTTGAATCTCTCTAATTGCTAATGATGTTGAATATTTTTATACATTTATTGGCCATTTGAATTTCTTCTTTTGTAAAGTATCTATTTAATTCATTTACCCATTTTTGATTGGTTGTTTTTTTAGTGATGAATTCCTGAGTTCTCTGTAAATTCTAGATAGTAATCCTCTATTAGAAGAGTATTTGGCAAACGTTTTCTCCCATTCTGTTGGCTCTCTTTTGAGGTTCTTGACAGTTTCTTTTACTTCACAGAAGCTCTTCAGTTTAATGCAAGCCACCAAATTGATTCTCCTTTTAGATTCCTGTGCCTTTGTGATCTTGAGAAAGTTTTTACCTGTGCCTATGTGTTGAAGTGTTGGACCTATGAACTCTTTAAGGAGCTTCATAGTCTCTACTCTGATTTTCAAGTCTTTGATCTATCTTGAATTGATTCCTATGTAGGGTAAAAACATGGGTTTATTTCCATTTACATTTTTTTTCTACATAGGGTTAACCAGTTTTGCTAACACTATTTGTTGAAAAGACTATTTTTTCCTGTGCCTGTTTTTGACCCCTTTGCCAAAACTCAATTGAATATAAGTGTGCAGATTTGTTTCTGAGTCGTCTATTCTGTTCCATTAGAAACAAATCTGCAAATTCTGTTCCATTTATCTATGTGTCTATTTTTGTGCCAATATGTGCTGTTTTTATTACTATGGATTTGTAGTATAATTTTAAGTCAGATATTGTGATGCCTCCTACATAGTTCTTGTAGCTTAGAACAACTTTGGCTATTCTGGGTTTTTGTTGCTTTAAATGAATTTAAGGACTAATTTTTTTCTATGTCTATGAGAAATGACCTTGTTAATTTAATAGGTATTATGTTGAATCTATAGATCAATTTTGGAAGAATGGCCATTTTGATGATATTTATTCTGCCTATCCAAGAACATGGAAGGTCTTTTCATCTTCTAAGGTCTTCTGTTTCTTTTTTCAATGTTTTATAATTTTCTTTAAAGAGGTCTTTTACATCCTTGGTTAGATTTATTTTTAAATATTTTATTTTTTGTGTGATATCCTGAATTGAAGTGTTTTCTAGATTTCTTTGTCATTGTATTTATTATTGTAATAAAGGAAAGCTTCTGATTTTTTAAGGTTGATTTTGTATCCATACTTTGTTGATCAGTTATATAAGCTTTTTGGTTGACTTTGTTGGATCTTTTAAGTAGAGTATCACGTCATGTGCAAATAGGGATAGCTTTAGTTCTTCTTTTCTTATTTTCACTCCTTTAATTTTATTTTCTTGCCTTATTGATCTGGCTAGATTCTCAAGTACTATATTGAAAAGAAGTGGTAATAATGGGCATCCTTGTCTTGTTCCTCTTTTTATAAAGAGTTATTGTAATTTTTTCTTGTTCAATATGGCATTCTATCTCTGAAATATACCTTGGCCATTTTTTGTTTTATATTTTTAAACAGCCTTGCTCAGTTACCACATTCTGGACTTAAATTTGTGATCCTCCTGTCTTAGCCTCCCAAATACTGACACTGTAGGAGTGTGCCATCAAATCTTGCCAAAAGTATTTCTAAAGCTGTATAAATGTAAATATGCTGTTATTTATTACTATTTTTGGCAGAAAAATATTGACTTTCACTGTATGATTAAAGATACAGGGAATATTCTCTCAATGACTTTTACTTTTGAATAAGTTTTCTTTCACAGAAAAATTAGAACAACTACTTCTCATGAAAATTAGTATTATCAGATAGCATTAGAATAGCATTTAAAAATATTTGTACCTAGAAATTTTTAAATTATTTTTTCCCAGAGTTAGACATTTCCTGACAGTCCTAATAAAGAGAACATTTTTATAATAAACATGCAAAAAGTAGTGTTAATATACTGTGTTGCAGTAACTGCAAACTCCAAAAAGAAGCCTGGTCAGCCTGTCTTTTTTTTTTTCCCTACACTTAGGCTTTGCAATTGTTGACAGCAACACAAAAACATCTACACACACACACACACACACACACACACACACTACTGTATGCATCCTACAAGTTCCCTTGACCATATCCTATTAGTTTGTCAAATTTCAATGTAGCTGTGCAGAATCCCCCTTACATCAGCATCTCACTTCAGAAGCACCTCATGCTGCTGCCCCTCTGCTTATTTGCTTTGGAATATTCTCCAAAGTCATAAAACGTAATTGAGTCATTGTGTATGTACAGCCTAAGATGTGGAAACATTAGTGCCTCTAAGAGCAAGCAAGCAGCAACCAGTGATGAGGAAATTCCATGGGTAGTTCCTCTGCTTCTCTATTTTTGGGTCGGATCATTTGGAAACAGATTCTATATGACTTCTTGCAGGTTGCAGAGGAGCTGAGTCACAGTGACTTAGCTCATTATCATAATTAAATATTTATTCCATTTCTGTCCTCAACTTTTACACTCCCTTATTTCTGCCTCCTGAAATCACTACCCCCTAGTAAATTACACACAGATCCTATTTCAGGATCTTATTTTGAAGCAAACTAAACTACTTTTATGTGCTCCAGGATTTAGGAACTTTATTTTTTTGCATTTTTTATTGGTTCATTGTAGTCATACATTTTATTGGAGTACAAGATGTTAGAGGCATATATGCACACAACACTTTAGCCCTTAATAAAGAAAAAAATATATATATATATGTGTTTGTGTGTGTATGTGTTTATATACATGTATATTACTAATATTTATTGAATAAACCATATGTTGTAGTCTTGTAAATATAGTACATCAGTTAATTCTGTCTGCAACTCTACATGGGGAGGGGCGGTATTAGGATCCTCCTTTGCAGGTAGACTAGCTGTAGGGTTAACCATTAGAAAAGCTGACTTTCAAACCAAATGTATCTGATTTCAATCAAATGTTCTCTCTACCATATTGAGTCTCAAATTATATTTTCAATAATGCATATTTCTCTCTGAGAAATTTTAATGACAATTCTTTTGCAGATGAATATACCATAGTGTTTGTCTATAATAATATTCAAAGACTGGCAGTGTCTGACAGTACCTCTCAGCTTACATTTTAAAGGAAGACCTTTCTCCTTTTGAGGGAGGCCTCTTGTTGTTTTGGGATTTTTGCCCAGATGTTATTTCTTCTGTTCTGGCTTAATTCCAAACCTCATAACATCAGTACTCTATATAATTTCCCTTACAATTATTAAAACATCTACTGTTCTGATTTTCACATCTCAGCATGCCAGAATTAGAATCATTTAGGCATTCTAAAATACAATAAGGTATACAATGTTGGCAGGGTTTATATCAACAACATATTTTAATCTCTTTTTTTTTTTCGGGTCTGGGGATGGAACTCAGAGGCATTCAACCTCTGAGCTACACACCCTGCCCAATTTTTTTTCTTTATTTTGAAACAGGGTCTCACTGAGTTGTGGAGGGCCTCATTAAATAGCTGAGGCTATCCGCAAACCAAGATCCTCCAGTCTCAGGCTCTGGAATGCTAGGATTACAAGCATGCGCCACCACACCCGGCTTTTAATCTCTTTTTGTAAAGAAAGAGTGCAAAGAAAGGTTGAAGCTTTATTGTAATTAAGTTCCCAAAAGTTTTATATATTGTTAGGAATTTGCTTATAGCAATTTGCATTACATAGTAGATGTTATATTTTCAGTCTCCAGTATCCAGAAACAAAATAGAGCTAATACCTAGCATTTCTATTAAGAATTTGTAAGTAATTTTATTTCTGTAAAGCATTAGTGTCATGAAATAAAATAAATCTGGTCCACAACTTAAATGAGGTTGAATGGAAGTGAGTGAATATTGCACATAGGAATGACACTCATAATATAGAGGTTTATTCTCCATCATGCGGAATCCAGAAAGTAGTTCAAGACTGTAAGGTGATTCTGTGACCATGAGGGATACCTCATGTTCAATATGGTGTTCTCATCATGGATATGACCCTTTTTTTAAGTCATAGCCATAATGCCCTCATTCTAGCCCAATAAAAGATCAGAAGCAAGGGGTGGACTTCTCTGATAGTTGACTAGACTGAAGTTGCACGTGACACTTTTGATGACTTCCCAACATACCAGAAAATGGACTTATCAATCTGAGCAGTCATGGGTCTAAGATCAGAAATTACTAAAGGGGTGAGAAATAAATTAATATTAGGAGGAAATCATCTCCTTACTTACAACATATGATCTATCATTATGAATTAAATGTTGCCATTCATTATTTAAACTGTTTGAGTCATAATTTAGTAATTATTGATTTATTATGAATTTAGGAATGATATTTTTAATCTCATTAGTTAAAATGACAATAAGATAATACATGAAAAATGCCTTCCATGGAGTATAGCATACAACACCAGAGAGACAAAGGAAAGCAGGGAGGTTTAGGTAAAAATTCTTTATAGGAGTCTTTCAATACGTTGTTTGCACAGTTTAAACTATTTGGAGGTAAATAGAATTTAATTTTTAATAAGGTTTTTGCAATATTTGAGGAAATTAAAATGTAGAAGATTCCTATTAGAATATATAATGAAAGTCCAATTCATTTATTATGTTCACCTAAATAACTACACCAGAAATAATAAATACAAGAGACTTAAAAAAACTTATTAAATGCTTTTATGAACACAGCTATTTTATTTGTTCAAAATTGTTAGTATTAAAATAATCCTAATTTTTTTCAAGTAAGTCTATTTAGGTCAAGGCAGATGTGCTGTCTTACACAAGGTCACACAATATTAATGGTTGGTTACACTAGGAGTAATGCAAAGGATGCTAGCCTGAGGATACCACTTAAGAGTGATAGTCTCTCTTTACACTCAGCTGTATGGTTTGCCTGGGTCTAGTTCCAAGTTCATGAGTCCTTTCACCCAAACCCATTTAATTGAAGTTAATGGTCCCTGTGAGGGGATAGGGAAGGCATTCATGGGAACTGTGCAGAGAGAAAATGGGAAGCCAATTTCATTTTTAGAGTAGACTTCCTCCTAATAGAAACAAGATGAATTTAAAATTTCATAGTTCCCAGAGGCACAGTGATAAAATGGTTTCACCCTGTGTTGAAATTAGTAACTTTTTCAAATCTATGAGTTCAGACTGAAAATAACTTCTTCGTTTTATTTCATATCTAAGAGTATGAGAGAAATTATGTAATTGCATGAGATTTATTCTTAAAGAAAGCATGAATTGTTGCTTTAGTAAGACTTCAGACCATTACTATTAAGTAAAATAACAATAAACCTTAACATGCTATACAAAGAGTAGAAATACTATATATCATAAGATCACTAAAAATACTATTATGCATATATATGTTAGTCATTGTGATGTTTATAACTGTCTCTCTAGAAAAAAAATCTACTTTTCTTGTAATAGTGTAAGAGTGGGTACAGCATAAGTCAAGCATGGTGGCCAAGGCCTATAATTCCAGTACTTGGAAATCTAAGACAGGAGGATTACATTTTTGAAAAGACCCTCAACAATCTAGGGAGACTCTCAGCAAGTTAGGGAGGCCCAATTTAAAAATAAAAGGGCCAAGAGTATAACTCAGAAAGCCCCTGAATTCAATCCCCAGTGCAAAATAATGATAATAATAATCTAAACCTGAGACCTCTACACATTGACAAAGTTTGTTGATTTGAAGCATACTTCTAGAGTAAACAGCTATAAATTTAGTAATTAAGTTATGGGCCCCTAAATTCCACAATGTACAGGGCCTTCAAATACATTGTACTGCTTCTTCCTACATTATTTATTCAGTTCATTTGGAAAACAAAGGTTCAATTTTTTTCTTTTGTGAAATAAGCATATAAATTTCATTGATTTACCCTTATAAGTGGGGGAAATACTTCTGCTTAAGGAGAAACAGAATTAGTTCTTTAATTTCATCTTATGACTCATTCATTTTATTTGGAAACTGTTTTGAGTTTAGTGAGTTAAATGAAAGCCTTCAATTTTAATTCTCAAATGACAGGTAAAATATGCAAAAATGTAAGACAATTCATATGCTACTATTTTAGAACTATATATTTGATATCATATAAGTAATGTATATCTTTTATATTAAACTCAGGAATAAATGTCTCACAAAGTCCTGAAATTATTAACCCTGAGATAATTAATTTATGCATCTTATTTTTTAATATTCTTTTATTGGTGTATTGTAATAATACATTATATTGAGGTTTAGTATGATAGAAATATACATGGAATCCTTCTTCCTGCAGTCACCAGTATCGGAACTTTAGATTTTCTATCCAGAATAATCAATAATCACTCTTCACAGTCAGCAAATATTTTAAATATTTCTTACCAATTATTACCTTCTTCTTCAAGTCTTTGTTTTAGTGAACCTGAAATAATTTAATTATTTTCTGATAATTTTTAAATAGCTCAGAAAAAGCATGGCGATTTATATATATATATATATATATATATATATATACACATATATATATATACAAAATTATACATATATATACAAAACACACACACACACACACACACATATATATATATATATATATATATATATATATACACAGTTTGTTATTTGAACCCATCAAGCCAGCAATTTATTGAATGTTCTATAAATTTAAAAATGTTAATATATGGCCCATCATATTCATAGAATTTGTATTTTACTAGCCTAGCAGTTAAGAGATTAATTTCATTTCTACGAACTGATGATAGCTTATTTTATTTGATATTATTATAAAAGGATATATGATAAATACACCTCAAATACATTTCTTGAAAGACCCTATCCAGCTGGGTGTGGTGGCACCCGCTTGTAATACCAGTTTTGGGAAGGCTAAGACAGGAAGATCACAGGTTTCCTGACAGCCTTGGCTACTTTGTGAGGCCCTCCACAACTCAGTGAGACCCTGTTTTAAATTTAAAAATAAAAAAATTTGGGGGGTTTCAGCTCAGAGGTAGAATGCCCCTGCGTTGAATGCCCATTACTACAAAAAAAAAAAAAAGCCCTATCTATATATTAAAATGGAAGAAGGCCCCAGTGGGGGAGGTATTCTAACATATATTTTTAAATATTCAGAAAGTAGCCTTCTACATTAATTTCCCCTTAAAATATTTCAATTTTTCTTAATTTTAAATATAGGCCAACTAATGTATTATATGTTAGGTATTGCTATGTAATGTATAGCCTATCCTGCCTTGTAGAACTTAAATTATATATTAATTACCTAGTTCCATTTTCATTTACTTCAGTTTCTGAAAAATAGAGTGAAGAATACTTTTAACTCATGTTAATAAATTGTAATTGCAGAGAATTTAGCTTAATTTCAGTCTAAAATATGATGTAGGACTGAGCACAATTTAAGCCCAATCTTTAAGTTATATTTAAATGTATGACCCATGAATCAAAGAAATTTAGGACATATAATAAATGCTTTCCTCATTTTTTTCACTTTATCATAATAACAAATACTGTACTTTTGTATGTAAAAATTCACAGTATTACATAGTTTTAGCAAAAAAAATAATGTTTTATTTTCCAGTGAGAAAGTATGTCTATAAGATAAAATGCCAGCTTCAAGCTAAATACTTACAAAAAACACTTTTATTTACAACCAACTTTCTATATTAATACATGCATATTCTTCATCCCACATGACTAAAAATATTCATAACATTACTACTTTAGACTTGCAGTGAAAAAAACCAATGGGAATTTAAGATTTTTTAAAACTAATGCAAGTTGTTAAAATATGGAAATACAGAACACAAACCACATACTGCAATTAATCCCCAAAGTTTTGTGAGTTTTTATCTAATGGCCAACACTTACTTGGTGTTCCCTAGATGACAAACATTAATGTTTATTGTCTAATAATATTATTTGTACACTGCAAGCTAGGCACTATTTTGGCTCATTTTAGAGGCCAGAAAATGGATAGGAAAAGCTAATTAGTCCTCTTGATAAGTCATAGAGTCAGGATTTGACCCAGGATTGTTGGACTATAATGTCTGTATTATTAATAATTTTTCTTTTAATTATTTTCAGAATATCTATCCATGTGCCAGAAGATTTTCAGGGTCCTGAGGATGCAGTAGTGGAGAGCAAGAGGCAATGAAGGCCTTCTATGTCTCTGACTTGAATAACACTGTTGATGGCTTGGGGTAGACTATGTGCTCAGCTCTAGACATGCTGAATCTAAGATGTTTTTTAGTAGTCAATTGAACTTGTCAGTAGGCAGTAGTATATATTGGTTCAGAAACTCAGAAGATAGCTCCAAAAATGTACTAGTTTTTGACATTTCCTGATAAGTAACAGTATTTCATGAAGGGGATGCATAGAATGTAAAATTAAACAACAACAAAAAGTAGCAGTATGAAGGCTAATTCTACAATGAGTCATATTTCACAAGGCAATAAAATTACCTAACAGAGCCAAAAGGCAGAAACCTGAGAGTAACCAGATATTTCTTAGCTGGATGCACAAGATTTTGAGCCAGCCATCTCAGATGCTCACACAAAGAATTCAAGTTGTCATAGCTCAGACTTGCAGACTTCATCACAGTACCTGTTGATAGCATTGCAGTTCTTTCATAGCATCATAGTACAATACTACATTATACACAGACACAAGCTGGTCATGAGAAGAAGTGAATGATTCATACATAGCTAAGTCTAAAACAACAACAAAAACTCTTAATGCGTGAATCTCTAAACTATGGAGAAAACTGATGATCATAAAGAAAATATATATACCAGTTCCTTTCAGTATAGCTTTGCTTAATGCCTAAGGCTGATTAGATAAGTCACATTTTGTATTACGATTATGAGAACTGTTTCTGAAATATAGGCAAATCTAGGGAAAGGAATTCATTTGCTCACCAGGGCACAAAAGATGAGGACAAAAAGACAAATGACAGCAAAACCAGATTCCCATATTCATTTTTTGTAGAGTGTTAGATATATTTTAAAGAAAGCTTTCTATTTTAAGTATATAATATTAGTACAACATAATAGCAGTAAAAATTTAAATTAAAGCAAAATAATTTAATGCACTGCCCTATTGATGCAAACCCTCTTCTACATTACTTTAGACAGTGAAAGTATAATATAGGCAATTGTTTTTTTCAAGAACATCTAAATTATTGCTTTAACATACATTTTACCAAATATATTTAATTTTGAAAATTAATTTTAAAGCATATTATAAATTGGTTAATTTCTTATAATTTTGTACTAAGCTTGAATCTTGTTATTTGAAAACCAGATAGTGAGTATATTATGCCTCGGAAATTTAGCTGATATACATTTAAGTAATAGTTCTCTCAACTGCATGACCTTGAGACCATTATTATTATTTCAGAAAATGGTAATGGCATTTATTTTTCAGGTATTTTTATTTTTTATTTATTTATTTATGTTTGTGTTACTGGGGGTGAAATCCAGGGGTTTTTCTACCTCCGGGCTATACTCCCAGATTTGTTTTATATTATATTTGGAAAGAGGGTCTCACTAAGCTGCTGAGAGCCTAAGTAGCTGAGCCTGGCTTTGAACTTATGTGATCCTCCTGTCTCAGCATCCCATATGTTAGGATTACAAGCATGTGCCACTATGCCTAGTTTTTGCACTAACAATGCAAATATGTAAAACATTTGAAATATAGTGAGCAATCAACAATACAAGAAATTTATTTACTCCTAACATTAGCTCTATAAAAAATTGGTAGGTTTTAATTTTTTTTCTTTCACAAAAGGTGGGGTCACTGGGACAGGACAAATAATACTGGCAAATACAACCATCCCATAACAGAAATTATGAAAAATTATTATGGAATTAATTTTTAAATCTAAAACTAAAACTAAAAAATGAAAAATCAATTAAAAATAGAATAAGAAAGTGTGAGCTAATATACAAACATTTTCTTTGATCACAATAAAAAAGTTATAAATAAATAACAAAATTTTTTTGAAAAATAAGGCTTACATTTGGAAAAAAGTACATGTTTGCCCACACACAAACATGTGTGCACACACATAGACATACTCCTAAGGAATTCAAGTATCAGAAAAACTCTGTAATAAAAAATTACTATTTAGAACTAAATAAAATTAAATCAATACATTAAACATTAATTAGTAGATCATTGTTGGTAATGTAATTGGTATAGTAATTGTGAAGCTATTATATGGACATTGTAGTACTGAGTAAATATGTAAATATATTGTTAATGTTCAGGGCTCAGATTCTTCCTTTGGGGAAATGGGAATAAGAAAGAAAATGTAATATCAGTTTTATTTTTTAATTTATTTTATTGGTGCATTGTAATCATACATCACATTGGAATACAAGACTTGAGAGGATATACAAGCACACATGATCCAATTAGCCCTCATCCAGTCCCCATCCTATTCCCTCCCCCCCCCTCCATCCCATGCTTGTTTGGTGATTAACTTTGATACATATGTTTATGTACCTCCTGATTTTTAAAGAGGCTCCATCCTCCACTATTCCATACACTCTGATTGGTCACCTTAATTGATTCACTATAGGGACCTTTCTATAGCTCGATCACTTCCTGTTGCCCCTTTCCTCCTAGTTATTGCTGATTAGGGGAACCATCTGGTTTTAATTTTCTGCGATATTTCTCTGTGCATGCCGCGTTGAAAATACCGATCCCACTCTTGACGGCCCCAGTTGTAGTCTGGCTACCCAGTGGACTGATCCAGACCTCGCTGGCTCAAGTAGCGGCCTTGCCTCATAGGAGGCCCCGAATCTGGTCTCACTGGCCCTGACACTGGCCTAACCCCTCAGCTGGCTCCGATCCTGGCCTGGGAGGCCCCAGCACCGGCATTCCTCACGGCAGGCTCTGATGCTAGCCAATGGCCCCGGCATTGGCCTAACCCCTCGGCAGGCTCCGATCCAGGCCTTGGAGGCCTCAAGAGTGGCCTTGCTTCACGGAAGGCTCCGATGCCAGCCGCTGGCACTGGCACTGGCCTAACCCCTCTGCAGGCTCCGATCCCAGCCTCTGAGACCCCAACAGCAGCCTTGCCCCATGGCAGGCTCCGATCCTGGCCTCGTTGGCCCCAGCACCGGCCTAACCCCTCGGCAGGCTCCGATCCCGGCCTCGGAGGCCTCAATAACGGCCTTGCCTCACGGAAGGCTCTGATGCCGGCCGCTGGTCCCGGCACAGGACTAACCCCTCGGCAGACTCCAATCCCAGCCTCGGAGGCCCCGGCACCGGCCTTGCCTCGCGGCAGGCTCCAATTCAGGCCGCTGGCCCTGGCACCGGCCTGACCCCTCTGCAGGCTCCGATCCCAGCCTCAGAGGCCCCAGCACTGGCCTTGCCTCATGGCAGGCTCCAATGCTGGCCTCGCTAGCTCCAGCACTGGCCTACAGCCTCAGCAGGCTCTGATCCCAGCCTCAGAGGCCTAATAGCGGCCTTGCCTCCGGGAAGGCTCCGATGCCAGGCCGCTGGCCCCAACACCAGCCTAACCCCTCAGCAGGCTCTGATCCCGGCCTCAGAGGCTCCAGAACCAGCCTTGCCTCACAGCAGGCACCGATCCCGGCCTTGGAAGCCCTAGCACTGGCCTGTCCCCTTGACAGGCTCTAATCCCAGCCTCAGAGGCCTCAATATCGGCCTTGCCTCATGGAAGGCTCTGATGCCGGCCGCTGGCTCCGGCACCAGCCTAACCCCTCAGCAGGCTCTGATCCCAGCCTCGGAGGCCCCACCACCGGCCTTGCCTCACAGCAGGCTCTGATCTCGGCCTCGGAGTCCCCAGCACCAGCCTGACCCCTCGGCTGGCTCCAATCCCAGCCTCTAAGGCCCCAGCACCGGCTTTGCCTCACTGGAAGCTCCAATGCCAGCCGCTGGTTCCGGCAGAGGATTAACCCCTCTGCAGACTCCAGTCCTGGCCTTGGAGGCCCAGGCACTGGCCTTGCCTCACGGCAGGCTCCAATGTAGCCCGCTGGCCCTGGCACCGCACCAGCCTGACCCCTCGGCAGGCTCCGATCCCGGCCTCGGAGGCCCCAGCACCGGCCTTGCCCTACTGCAGGCTTCGATGCTGGCCTTGCTAGCTCCAGCACCTGCCTAACCCCTCTGCAGGCTCTGATCCCCGCTTCAGAGGCCTCAATAGCGGCCTTGCCTCACAGAAGGCTTCGATACCGGCCACTGGCCCCCTCACCAGCCTAACCCCTCAGCAGGCTCTGATCCCAGCCTCGGAGGCCCCAGCACTGGCCTTTCCTCATGGCAGGCTCTGATCCCAGCCACACTGGCCCTGGCACTGGCCTGACTCCTCGGCAGGCTCTGTTCCCGGACTCGGAGGCCTCAATAGTGGCCTTGCCTCATGGCAGGCTCCGATGCCGGCTGTTGGCCCCAGCACCGGCCTAACCCCTTGGCAGGCTCTGATCCCAGCTTCGGAGGCTCCAGCACCGGCCTTGCCTCACAATAAGCTCCAATCCCGGTCTTGCTGGCCCCAGTACCAGCCTAACCCCTCGGCAGGCTCCAATCCCGGCCTCTAAGGCCCCAGCACTGGCCTTGCCTCCTGGGAGACTCCGATTCTGGCCTCACTGGCCCCAGCACCGGCCTAATCCCTTGGCAGGCTCCGATCCCAGCCTTGGAGTCCCCAGTACCAGCCTTGCCACACGGCAAGCTTGAATCCCAGCCTTGTTGGCCCCAGCACCGGCCTAACCCCTCAGCAGGCTCCAATCCCGGCCTCAAAGGCCCCAGCACTGGCCTTGCCTCATGGCATGATCCGATCCCGGCTTCACTGGTCCCAGCACCGCCCTAACCACTCGGCAGGTTCCGATCCCAGCCTCGGAGGCTCCAGGACCGGCCTTGCCTCACGACAGGCTCCAATCCCAGCTTTGCTGTGTCCATCGCCGGCCTCACCCCTCGGCAGGATCTAATCCGAGCACTCTCTTTGCCCAACAATTTGCCCCACGTTCTCGAGGGTGCATGTTTGTAGCATTCTGCCTCTGGGGTCATTACTTCAAAGGTTCCAGGTGTAATGCCTCAGATATATGCCTCCCCTGGGTACTGGCCACTGCCATTGCCACTGTCTCCACCATTTCAAATTTTTCCCAAGCTCTTTTTTCATTCTGAATGTTGTCCAGTGTTCCTAAGCATACACGACGGTAGCATTCAACCTTTTGTGTAATTTCAAGAAATAAAAAGGTTGGTAGGCTCCGATTTCTGCTTCTCTTGGATACAAGTCTCCACTGCCAACGTGGAGACCACTTTCAGGATCGCCTTTTTCCTTGGTCTCTGCTAAAGTCTCTCTCCTTACAGGTGATGTCCATGATTCTTAACAATGTAGAGAAGAAGCAGTCCTCCTTATCGGGGAATTTTTCCAATAATTCCAGTTCATTTGGATGTTTTGTCTACATCTCCAGTATCCTGGCATCTGCCATGGCCTCCTTGACCCCTCTCCGATATTTTCCTTTTTTCTCTTTCTTTTCCTTTTTTACAGGGTACTTCTGGGTGGAAAGGGGGTCGCCTAGGGGTGCCCCACCAGCACCTGCCCACCTTCCCAGGGTCGGGGCCAGAGGCCCGGAACACAGGGTCCTTCCGGGTGGAAAGGGTATCACCTAGGGGTGCCCCGCCAGTGCCTGCCCACCCACCCAGTGTTGGGGCCAGAGGCCCGGACCATAATATCAGTTTTAAACTAAAAATATTGGTTTGAATTCATAATTTTATATAGATACATAGAAAAATTACTTATGTACATTATGTATGTGCATGTATATGTACAGTCATATATATATATATATATATATATATATATATATATAGAGAGAGAGAGAGAGAGAGAGAGAGAAAGAGAGAGAGAAACTTTCAAGCTGAAAATGCCTAATATTGAATCTATCACCTATTGAAAGATCTAGAAGCATAGATGTCTTAATAGTAGAGTTTTCTATGTAAAAACTTCTTGGAGAATGGAGGAATTCCAAATCTGAAACAGAAAAAGTATATTGCTAGTTTAGTATAGCTTGGGTTCCAGAAACTAAGAAAGAACTTAATGACAGAATTTTATTAAAATAAAACAAAACCAATCTCAAAAATGTGTTTGCCAGTTCATTCTACTAGGGTATATTAATAATATTCTAAGCCATGACATAGGAAAAATAAATAACCAAATAAAGTTGAAAAACTCTATAAAACCATGTAAAGTTTTTCCTGTACTAAATTCTTCACTCTTTCTTTGAATAGTAAATGATCATTATGAGTAAAATGTATTCACCATATTCTATATTTCTTCATGGCTACTGCAAACTGTAAATGTTTACATAACTCAAGAATAATGTTCTATGCCACTGTGGCTGTGCCACTAAACAATAAGGATATTCCCTGCTGGGCGTGGTGGCACATGCATGCTTGTAATCCCCGCGGTTAGGTACACCCCCCAAATCCCAACAATTATTGTAGCATCATGAGATCATTTCAGTTGGTTAGAGTCCTATATAAAACCCAAAATGTTAGCTTCCAACAATATTCTTTACATGAGATAATGTGGAAAAAGATATTGAAACAATCAGCAAAAATCTTTAAATGTGTTAGAAGTATTATATCACAGTGGTCACACATGTTTTCAGCTTTCGGTTTCCAACCTGTCAATTGAGTTAACTGGTGATCTAACATATATATTGATCCTTTGAGAGCAGCATTCTTTTCTCATGACTTTATCTCTTGGCTTATGCCATAACAAAGCCTTCAACAACCCAATCTAACTTATTATTAGTTGAGGATACAATAAGACTAATGAGTTCTGCTAATAAGTCATTGCCATAATTCTAGAGTATGCCTTTAGTCAGTGACATTCTTTATGGAGATACCATGCCAATTAATTTAATATTCTTTAAATTCTAAACATGGTGATGGCAAAATAGCTTAATGTTTACACAACAAATATATTTCCACTGTATGAGGGTTCTCACCATTCACCCCATGATGTACAGTATCTAATGTAATCATTATGAGCAGACATGGAATCCATAGTAAACTGGCCTTTTTTATTAGAAAGTTGGACACTCAGAAGTAGGACCAGTAAAAACAACTTTGTTTCCAATGATAATAGAAACTAATACAATTATTAATGCCTGAATATAATTTAGAAGTGGGTGCAGGAAAAAGCAATAGGATAATGAAGAGAAAAAAAGCACCCAGCAAGGGCTGAGTTACCAAGCTGGCTACCACACTGAACAAGTGGGGTGTAGTTCAAATAGAAATGTAGTTCATTCCTCAGAACAGACCCATCTTAATATTAGTGAAGGGAAGTATTTATTCACTAACCACCTACCAATTGGTTGAATTTTGCTCCTATTAATATTCCTTCCTAGGCAATTCTGGTCTGATGCATGTAAAAAAAATTGACCCACTTTTAAATTATTATAATGTAGTGTGGTGGCGCACGCTTGTAATACCTGAGCTTGGGAGGCTGAGACAGGAGGATTGTGCAGGTTCAAAGGCAGCCTCAGCTACTTAGTGAGG
The DNA here is from genome assembly GCF_963383645.1 of Muscardinus avellanarius. Classification (NCBI taxonomy): domain Eukaryota; kingdom Metazoa; phylum Chordata; class Mammalia; order Rodentia; family Gliridae; genus Muscardinus; species Muscardinus avellanarius. Next base: position 32,950,046 of record NC_137799.1, read on the forward strand.
CTCTCAGCAACTTAGCAAGACCCTGTTTCCAAATAAAATATAAAATAGGTCTGGGAGTGTAGCCTGGAGGTAGAAGGCCCCTGGGTTCCATCCCCAATACCACACACACAAAAAAAAATTGGGCCCAAGGTACATTGGAGAGGAACTAAAAGAAACTTCTACAGCCTTAATACCTGCCACTATAACCAAGTTGTATTTAGATCCATTGAGGAAGCATCAAAAAGCTGCAGATGTGGGATGCTGATATCTACAAAACAGTTCATCATGCTTACCTAGTCAAGATTATTTTCTAGTAGTAAATGACCTCATGTGGCATTTAAATAGGGCACACATATGCTCAGGTTGAGAGATTTACTATAGTTTGTGTTCCTTTAATGTGCATGTGTTATAAAATTAACTCTCAAATTTATATATTAATGATACTTGAAGGTGGGACCTTTGGAAAGTAATTTGGATATAAAAAGTCCAAAAATTGAAACCACCATGATGGAAATAGGGACTTTCAAACTAGAGAAAGGGACACTCAAGCTATCAGACTTCTCTATATCAGCATATAACAATGCCCTCTGCCATGTTAATATGCAGCAAGAATGTCTCACCACCTTCCAACCAGATGATGATCATGATCTTAAACCTCCTACCTTCCACTGTGAGAAGAATAAACTTTTATTCTTTGTACAACACTTGGCCTCAGTAATTTTGTTATAGAAATAGAAAGCACACTGACACAAGATTTATTTGGAAACATCTTTTTTCCTTGAGATCTCCTTCTTACTGATCTTCCTACCTTTATCTTTACAAGTTCCTAACTAGTCAGTCAGACTAACAAATGACCAGAAAGCACAGTTGTACATGTCTCACTCATTCATTATTTCCACAACCAAATATCATTCCCAGACATGCCCACTGGGAATCAGTTTGGGGTGGACACTCTTGAGCATGTATATAAGGCAGAATTACTGAAAGGTACCTACAAAATGAATATCTCTATTGTAATTCAGGATTGCACTTCTTCTTCCAGATTAACACATGACAAGGCATCCTCATGAGGTATGGGCTGAAGGAGAGGCTGCAAAGCCATGGGAGCAGGTGCCATGAAAAGCTATGTCTCCTTATGCCATTTCCTGAGACCTTTTGCACTTGCTTGGGCATTGATTCCTATACAGTAGTTCTGCTTTACAGTGAAATTCTACAATGCATATCAAACTGTAATGTTCAGTAAATTAGAAACTCGTATTTCATGATGATTAGTTTGAGTCAAATAGTTATTGGTATACCATAATCCTGTGTTCAGCCACATTCAAATGAAGATTATATTGTTCACAGAAGAAGACACAACTTATTTCAAAAACCCTGGACACCTTACTATTGATTTCCAGAAGCTCCATATGGCATCTCTGTTTGCCACAGGTCTTTCTAATATATTTCGGTGTGCTGAGTCATAAGGTCCCAAGTGGTAAGACAGCTTGCACTACAGCCTGGACCTGTGTTAAGGCTTTTCTTGTCCTGGCCCAAATCAAAGTTAGCAGCTTGCAGACAAATACTGGCAAAAAAGGCAGAGGATCCTACAGAGCAAGTGAGATGGCAGTCACGGTGTAGGGAGCCCAGCCAATGCTCAGTGGATTTAGGGTAGCTGAGTGACATTCACACAGCAACTTCTGCTAATCAACAAATAAGACCAGATGCACTGCTACCTACTTTCATCATAGGAAGCAATTTTACTGGCATTTTAAAATTTCTCAACCAACTTGCCAGAAACAGTTATCAAAGTTGAATTAAAAAATGTCCAAGATCAAAGTATTGGAGAGTAATCATGACCTTCAGAACTTGATGACCCATGATTACAAAGGAATGAAAGAAAATATATTAAGGTGAGCTTGAATTTCTCTATGAATACTTCTTGTAAGGTCATATCTCAAACTGGTACAAGGCACAGACACAAAAAATCAAGTTAAGGACTAGAGCTTGCAGCAGTATCATGTAACCAAGAAGATAAAATTTGGAGTTTAAGGTTGTCCAAGGAGACTGATATTTGATACTCTGTGATTCGGTAATGATCAGTGAAGACAATGCTACTGTAGAATAAGTGGTCCTCACACCATCAATCAGGAATCAATGCGAAAACTATGCAATTATTAAGTACATTAACTTTTAATGTACATTTTTAAAATGGAGAAAGAACTACAGCATGTGTTTTGATCCCACACAACCCTGTGAGACAAAATTGAGCCAAAATTTTATTCATACTCCAACCTTCAAGGAAGCATACTGGTGACCATAGAAGACTTCTGGTTTGGAATACATGCCATAATCCCAAAATGTTTGGGTCTTTGAGCCAATTATGAAGTCATACAAATACATTGCTACAAGGCATTTTGGGGAAAGTTTACATTCATTTAAAGAATCTTGTTCAAACCAGACTTTGTGGTAGATCTCTATAATCGGAATACTTGGGAGGTTGAGACAGGAGGATCACAGGAGGATCACAGCCTTCCTTGTTATTAACATCTTCCATTAGAGAGGTACAGCCTCAGAAGGTTGTAGAGACTCAGCTACAGAGTGAGACCCTGTTTTCAAACAAAAAATAGAAAGGGGTGTGGATATAGCTCATAAAATGTCCTTGGATTCAATCTCCAATAAAAAAATGAAAAAAGAAGAAAGAAGAAAGAGAAAGAAAGAAAGGAAGAAAGAAAGAAAGAAAGAAAGAAAGAAAGAAAGAAAGAAAGAAAGAAAGAAAGAGTTAGTTTACTAATATATTGAGAGTCTCTAGGAGCACAATTCATAGTAGCCAAATTATGGAATCAATACAGGTGTCCATCAAGAGATGAATGAATTACACAATTATGGGATATACACACAATGAAATTTCACTCAGTCATAAATAAAAACAAATTTATGTCATTTGCAGAAAAATGAATGGAGAACATCATGTTAAGTGAGATTAGCCAGTCACAGAAAGTGAAATCCTATGTTTTTTTCTCATATGCAAAAACTAGAGAGTAATTAGGATACCAGAGGGACTTTAGATAATGAAGAAGAAACTCCATTGGTGAGAGGGAGGTGGTGTAGGGGAAGGGGGGAGGAGAGTGAGGATCAGTGTAGGAATGACCTTCAGGAACATCATGTACTTCTGTGAGAATGCCAATGTCAATCTCAATATCCTATATAGGGAGGGACATTGGGGAAGGGAGTCAGGAAAACTCACCAAGTGCTGTGTGCATGGTTGTCATTATCACCATGAACTGCATTGTGATGTAAAACTAGAATACACCAATAAAAGTATTAAAAATAAAGTGAACATTTCATTATTCGTTCATTTTCAGATAGGCTTTATTTTTAGAGTGATTATAGCTTCACAGCAAAATTGGGAAAAAGATATAGAGAAATATATGGAGATTTTTCATATACTACTTGCCTCTCACTCCAGCACAGCCTTCCTGTTATTAACATCTCCCATTAGAGAGGTACGTTTGCTATATTTAATGATCCTATCTTGGTAAATCATTATTTCCTGAAGTCCACAGTGTACATTGGGGCTCACTATTGGTGTTTTACATTCTATAGTTTTGTACAAACTTATAATGACATGTATCTACAGTTTTAATTTTATGGCTTTAAGAAATCATTTGTTCTCTACCTATCCATCACTTTCTTCCTCTTCTCCCTTGGAAATCATGATCTTTTCATTGTTTCTCTAGTTTTACCTTTTCCAAATGACAAACAGTTGGAAATTTACAGGATAGAGCCTTTTAAAAACTGGCTTCTTTTGCTTAGTAATATGCATGACTGTGCTCAATTTGTTTTCATAGCTTGATAGCCCATTAATTTTTATTGCTAAATACTACTCCATGGTCTGGATATACCACAGTTTATGTGTCCATTCATCTACTGAAGGATATATTGGTTGCTTCCAAAGTTGAGATATTGTGAACAAAGCTATAAACATTAAGGTGCAGGCTTGATATGGACCAAAGTTTTCAAAATCTTTTAGGTAAATACCAAATATTTCAAAATGGTTAAAATATTTTAATTCTTATCAGCACTGAATTAGAGTTTCTATTATACCACATCTTTGTCAGGAACTGATGTTACCATTGTTTTGAATTTTGGACTTTCCAATACGTATGTGGTGATATCTTACTATATTTCCTCAATAATATATAATATGGAACATCTTTTCATATACTTATTAATTATCTATATTACATTTTGGTGAGACACTATTTAGGTTTTTGGCAAACTTTTAATCAGGTTGCTTGTTTCCTTATTGCTTGCTTTTAATTGTTCTTTGTATATTTTAAGTAGTAGTCTTTTATCAATTATGTCTTTTGAAATTATTTTTTCCAGTCTGTTACTTTTCTTTTTATTTTTGACATTATTTTTATAAGGCAGAATTGTTTTATTCTAATAAAATATAGCATATCAATTATATTTTTATGAACCATGTTTCCAGTTTTGTATGTGAAAAATGATTACCAAATTTAAGGTCATCTAGATTCTGTACATATACCTTATACATGATGAACATCCATAAACATATCAAAGCCAAACATGAGAATGATGCAGAAGGGAAGAAATGGAGTGAGAATGAGAGAAGGACTAAATGAGTCATGTGTGCAGGTATGACTCCATCTCCTTGTACTTCATTAATATGCATGACTACAATGTACTACTAAAAAATTTTTAAAAGTTACTCAAAATAGATTATAGACAAGAGCAATGTATTTTATTTTGAAAACTGCTAAGAAAGCATATTTCAAGTGTTCATGTCACTAAAAATAAAAAGTATGTGAAATAATGCATGTTTATCATCTCAGCTGAGCTATGAAACAATGTATGCAATTTCAAAACATCATGTTTTTTACAGTAAATATATAAAATTAATATTTGTCAAGCCAGGCATGGTGGCGCACGCTTGTAATCCCAGCACTTGAGAGTCTGAAACAGGAGGATCCCACAGGTTCAAAGCCAGTCTTAGCTGTTTAATGAGGCTCTCAGCAACTTAGTGAGACCCTGTTTCCAAATAAAGTGTAAGATAGATCTGGGAGTATAGCCCAGAGGTAGAAAAGCCCTGGGTTCAACCCCCGGTACCACAAAAAATTGTTAAAAACTGAGAAAAATTAATATTTGTCAAGTGAAATAAAGTGAAGAAAGAACAGATCACAGACATAGTTGTAAAACAAAAACCTATAAATCTCTTACAGGAAAATAGATGAAAAATTCAGTTCCTAAGTTATCATATAATAAAATTGATTTTTCTACCTAGTTTTTTTATAAATGTATATATATTTTTCATGAAATTGCAACTGCCATCAAAGTTCCAAGAGCGAAAAAACTCTAAAACTATCCTTTTGTACTCACACCAACTCATTATCTTGGAGAATCACCAAGACATCATTCCCATAATGTTGCCTTTTCTAGAATGTTTTGCAAATGGACTCCTAACAACATGCAACTTTTCAAGACTCATTTCTGTTAAATAGCCTAAAGATCTGAAATTCATCCAAGTCGTGTGATACATCTTAGTGTTGAATTTTGTGTATGTTTTATTTTTATTTTATATGTATATCTAGTGTAAATGCATTCAATAGGTAGATAATTATGAATAATTAAGGTTCTAATTAATACATCCAGGAAACAACCCAGAAAAATAATACTTGATTGCTGCTGGTAAAAAGGGATTTATATGTTACAAGTGCTTGGATTGGTCTAAGAAAAAGGAACAAGAAAACAAAAATAGAAAGTGTAGGCAAGGCAATGTTCTGTTATTCATTCTCAGAAATAGATGTCTATGGAAAGAATGCAAAGAAAAAATACATTTTATGAACTCAAGTTGGGTGAGAGAAAGAAAAATTTTAAGTCAGTAGAATACTTTCCTGCTGGGCTTGGTGGCACACACTTGTAATTCCAACATTTGGGAGGTGGGGATGAAAGGATAGCCTCAGCTACTTAGTGGGGCCCCTTGCAACTCAGTGACACCCTGTTTCAAAAATAAAAAGAATGAAAAATTAGAGCTGGTGGTGTCACTCAGAGGTAGAAGAATGCCCCTGGGTTCCATCCTCAGTACCACAAAAAAAAAAAAAAGAATACATTCCTTGGATTCAGTTTTACCAGAAATTTTTTTTTTTTTTGCTCTAGGCCAGGGGCCACATGCTCAGTATATAGATGGCATTTTAAAAATTCAATTTTTAGATATATAAGGAATGAAGAAAGATGTTAACATTTTTCATAAAAATTTGAAACCAATTGTTTTAAGTTCTATATTCTTGATTCTAAGAATGCTATATATAACTAAAGAACAGTTTCATCATCCTTGTTATGAGTTAATTACTATCTCATTAGCTACTACAATGGATTCTTAGTTGGCTCTAACCCACTGCATATTTTTTCAGATTAAATATTCCTGGCTTCATATAACCTTCTCTCACTTCTTAAATTGTGTACTAGCAGAACATCTGTCACACCCAAGTTTGTTTTTATCTTTCTTTAGTTATAAGATGTACATATGGACTGGCTTATTATTATTTTCTGTCTGTGCTAAGTCTTTGAATCTATGATAAATAACTTTTAAAATAAATAAAAAATCCATGGCCCAATATTGGTTTTACAAAGTCATTTTTATTTGTTTCATACACTATCTTATAATTGTACAGATAAGGTTGTACATCTGATGTTTTTAAACAGAAAATAGTTATATTTCATTTTGAATAATAACTATGGGATATACTCTAAAGCATAAGAATCCAGTATGCTGAAGGATAAATTAACCCACCAAAAATTAAACTCCTGGATCTCAGACAAATTGTGTGCTGGGCTATTAAAAAAGAAAAAAAATAAGAAAATGAGCTAATAGTGTAGTTCAGGATCATTCTAAAAATATAAATGTCCCCTATAGAAAATAAGCAACTTTCTTAGGATAATTAGCTTCTATGAAAACTACTTCTCAAGTAAAATTAAGGAGTCAAACCTAAATTTAGAAAAGAACCTAAAAAGTGAATATAATAATAAAGAAAACCATTTCAAGAGTCTTAAATGAGGGTAAGGCATCAAAGGGTATAAGTAGTATGCACCTGAGGGACTATAGGAAAATAAACAAGAGCAACAGTAACTGTATGATTTTCCCTATGTGAACCAAACTTACGAATCTGACCACACAATGAAACATACCCTTATGCATGGCTATCAGCATGAAATTTTTTATCAACTAATTTTACTGTATTCCTTTTATAAATTAGTTTTCTTGATACATTATAATTATGCATATTATTGGGATTCATTGAGATGTATTCGTATGTGAACATAACACATTGAATTTCTTCCCTAGTATCTCCCCTTTTCTGTTTCTCTTCCTTCTGATACCCATCCTCTACTCCTCTACTCTACTTGTTTATCTTTGGTCATCATAAAAGTCCCCACC